>NW_008794407.1:1510496-1584038 GCF_000699145.1 Aptenodytes forsteri | reverse complement strand
TGTCGCGCCACACCGCGGGGGGGGCCCCCAGGGGGGGGGGGGGGGAATCAAGAGAATGAAAAACATCATACCTCAACTACATAGCCCAGATCTCGTACATAATCTCGCTCTGTCTCCACTAATTCCTGTAAGACATAGCTACAATGGAAAGAAAATGATGAACACATATTTCATTAAAAAAATGAAACAGATTCTTAAAGAGGATTAATGGCATACAGCTTTTCAGACATTTGCAGTCAGATACGTTTGATAAGCAGAGCTGAAATGGAAGAATTAATGCACATTCTTTCTAAGCAGGACGCTGCTTTGATTTTGGAACCGGAGCAGGCTTACTTCTGTTTATCTAAAGTCAATGTTTTCTTACATGTGTCATTAAAATTAAACATTTAACTGTTGTTTAAAATAAAATGCTATTACATCTCTGGTCTGGAGACTCTTAAGTATATGAACTGTTATTTCTACCCACAGATTTAAATGATTTTGAAACCAGGCATGTTTTTGTTCTACCATGGTAACAGCTTACTATTACATAAAGGAATTAAGAGTGCAGTGGAACAGAACAAGGGGAACGACCAGTTTTTTGAAGCCTAATCACCCTCTAAACATTTAAAGATCAGCATCTTCCTGCATAACTGAGACTGACGTGTGACAAAAGTTAAACACAGGTATAACTAATCCTGCATAACTGAGACTGACATGTGACAAAAGTCAAACACAGGTATAACTAAAATTAAAAATCACAGGAAATTGAGACTATGACTGTTCAAGAAAATTTTTTTCTTTGCATAACGTGACTGCATGCTTGACACCTAACGCAAGTCCTCCCCCTTCCAGATTAACAGTTTCTGCTGCCAGTTCAAAATGGACATTTTTAAAACACTTCATTTATCTTTTCAAAACATTGTCAAAAAAGGACTAAAAATGTGGCCTTACTGTCGTCTTTTTAAGGAGCTGGATTTCCTTTCTTCCATCTCATCTATGGGTGACGAGGAAGAGAGAAGGGAGTTATCTGAAGGGTTGAAGGATGGACTGCTGCTGTCACCTTGATCTACCAACAAGGAACTTGGACGGTCCTCCAGGGCCTGAGAAGGTGTTCAAGACAGACAGCAACAATGATTTATTTCCCCTTTATTCACAAGACGCATTTACATGCAGCTGTATATGGTAACCTATGGGAGATCAATTACTGCAATGTATCTTGGCAAAGGTGGCCTCAAGCTTCCAGAAAACCAACCAACAACTTGGCTTTCCAGGACAGATAACGTAACCTTACAGAAGCACATTTGAGATACGTCAGTCTTTCCTTCACAGCAAAAGAAAGGAGTTCAGTTGGTTTAAACAGCAAGAGATAAAAATCAGACTATCCTGCTCAGGATGTAAGTACTTCTATGGTGGAAGCTACACAGATGTGTGCTTATTGCCGGGGATTAAATTATATTTGTCATACTTTAGTTCTAGCGTATGCAAGTTACTTTCAATAATAAATAGGACATGTTTAAAGGATGTTCTTTGGATGTTACATTTTTTGTTACAACAGAAGTGGCATTCTTTGTCAGACATTTTGTTTATCATATTAACTAGCCAAAATACTGACTCATTGTAGAAAATAATGACTTCTACAGTCAATGTTGCTTTTGAGCTTCATGACAGTTCAGATCCTAGGAAAAAGTCCCTATCTCTTCTGCCAGATACACCGTCTCCCTTGCATGGACTCTGCAGTCTTCTGTTTGTACAAAAGATGGAGAAGCCGTAGAAGAAATAATATGAACAAGCTTCTATGAAGTGTTTATTGGACCTCTTTAATTCAAGCCCATAATCTTGGATCAAGCTACAGTTATGTATCACTTTTTCCTTGAATGTGATACAGGCTTTAATACAAGACACATTAACTTCACCAGGGTGGGGTTCAGCTGTAATCTTCTTTGTTTCCCTACAAAAAGTAAAACCCCAGTAATGGTATGACTGGCCCAAAACCCAAAAGAAGCTGACCCTTGGCTAAAATTGTGAAATGAGAACATCTCCACCAGGGACTATATGCATGGATCATTTAAGCTATATCCACTGCTAGGCTGCCTGAAAGACACATGGACTGTCAAACTTTCCATTTACAAAAGGCTGCTTTGAATTTTCCCACAGATTAATTCTTATTCACCCTTCTGGTGCAACAAGAAGTAAAAACCAAAGTTAATACTCTAAGAGAGTGCAGAAATTATTTCATGCAGTAATGTAAGTGAAGTGTAAGTCTTTCTGAATGAGGAAATATAAAATGGAAATTCAAATTTCTCATTCTGAAATTTAAAGTTGCTTAAATTTAGAACAAGCCTAGGAAATTTCAGCCTCTGGTAACATGGGGCTGCCATGCTGCAATTCTCTGTGGAGTTTTCACAGCAGCACTTCTACTAAGCCCAACAGGGTCTATGTTGCAAAAGCCAGACTTAAAGGTAGTGAATCACAGAATCGCTGAGGGACCTCCTGAGACCATATAGTCCAATCCTCCTTCTCAAACAGGGTCATCTAGAGCAGGTTTTCCAGGACCAGGTCAGGTCGGGTTTTGAATATGAAGGAGGGCCTTCCTGGTGTTATCCATACTCCCTATTCTTTGTCAATGAGCATCTTCAGAAACAGAAATTTTAAAACACAGAAACTTAAAAAAGCTGACACAATTCCTCATACTTAATTTGTTAGCAAACACTGCAAAGCAAGGAAGGAGCCGCTAAGATATAAAACGATCCTTCTACTCTTTTACTTATGTCTTCATTATCACGTTGCCTAAAACCCAGCTAGATAGCATAAATGTCTCTGTGTGAGGGTTATCTGCTTTACTGTTGAACTCTGCAAGATTTGCTGTAAATTCAGTCTCAGGGATTCTTCTCATAAAGGTCTATCAGGCAAATCAGGGTAACCCTGGGTCTTACCATTCATTTTACTAATAGGACATTTTCTTTTTACTAATAGGAAATACGTTTTGTGTCTTCTCCTCTCCCTTATATTTATTGGTTTTTTTGCTTTTCTACACAGCCATTTACCTATTCAGTAAGTGCTTTCACAAAAGAGGGTGTACAAAGCAACCCATACACCAACCCAGAAAATGACTTTTTAAACAGGCATCAGATTTTACAAGTCAAAGATGTACGCTCGGGATGGGCATATAGCTTTTCTTTGAATAGCAAGTCGGGACTTGAAGACACAACTTCTTTAAACACATGCATCTGCCAGTCAGCCTCACCATTTTACTTTTGACGAGCTCTTCAATTGCACTGACTAGTTCTGCAGCACTGGGTGTCTCGGAGCTGGTTGGCCGCACCAGTAATCGAGAAGATGTCTGTGCAGTGACACAAAGGAAGGAGAATCCCAGAGTTAGCCGGGTACTTGCTCAAGGATCAAGAGACCTCCTTCACTTCTTTGTTAGACAAAAGGTACCTGACAGTAACCGTCAGTGTCATATAACACTAAGATCATCCCTTCCAACTTGGGCAACTGGAATTGGAAATTTTAAGTAACCCCCACAGAATTTAAATGCTGGGATAAAAATTCCTGTTCCTACATGCAACAGAAGTCAAGGAAATATCCTTCATCTTGCTGATTATGGTAACGCCTGACAAATAGCTATAAAAATCGCCTGAGCTGACCCAATGGACAACAAACAGTTTGTTAACATATTTTATTGGTGTTTAAACAAAGCAACAACTGCAGAAAAGTAACAGGAACCAAGACGACTTGAAATAAAGGAGGAAGCATCATTAAGCTAAGAAAAAATACACCAGTAACTCAGGGGCATTTACTTTTCTAAAGGAGCTGGGGTATATTGCCCAGATTCAGAGGGGAAATTGAGCTCACCATTCCTTGTGCCATCCATTTTCCCCAATGGTATGTGTAGAGCACAGAAGATCTCTGGCCTCATAAGCTATAAAATGCCAGTTTATAGATACAACTGAAGGTAAAAGGTGTTCACAGTAAAGGATTCTGGGAGAGGGCCATTAAATTCAGCCTTGGTAATTTGCAAACAGAGGTGTTTGCATATTACATTTATCATTAAATAACTGGAAAGTGAAAACAGGGTGTAATATGAACTTTACTTCATATTACAAACAGCACAGGGAACATCATGTAGCACAGAGTAAGCTGTCCTGCAAATGTTTCCAACAAACTGGACAAAGAAATGGCACGTATAATGACTTAACACAAGAGGTTCTGCTCAAGTCAAGCACAGGTGTAACAAGGCTCCCCATAAGTCAATACAAAAAAAGAATATACAGATTTTTAGGTAGTTTGCCTTGTATTTGTCTTATTTGGAAAGGAAAACAGGGGTTGGGTAAGCAAAGGAAATACAGACAACTTTAAATGGAAAGATACGGGAACTGAGCCAAAGCAGAGACAGAACACAAGTCAACATAATGCTGCATCAGAGTTTACAAAAAGAGAAAACAAAAAGCAAAAAGAATTAGTTTCATATTAACATAACTGATCTTGAAACTTTAATATTGCTTATCCAAAAATTAAATGCAAACAACTCGTAAACTGCCATCAAATGCAAAACCATGAAGTGTGCAATGATTCTACTGAACAGAAGAATGCATACTGTGCAGATGAGCTCTTAGGGGAGAAAATGGCTGTGTTGTTTAGTGATATTAGACAAATCAGCATGGTCTACCACATGATGTTTGCATGCACACCAAAAACTGAGTAATCCCACAGCTAGTGTGTCTTTTAGGCAATTGCGTGCTCCTGACATCTGACTGTGGACCAGGTTTTCCAAAGCTGTGCTTGTATGCGGGTTTTCACTTTGGATGTGGAGCTGAGCTTAGCCTTACAAAACACTGGCAGTGTTGGAATCGGACTTGGGTCAAGGCCCCTTCTCTCTGTTATTGCTCTTTGGGAGTATATGGGGTGTGACTGTTGGTAAAACTTCAGAACTGGTTTGTTTCCAGTTCATATGGTTATATCATACATTATCTGAAAAAGAAGGAGCTGCCAGGCTGCACAGGTGAAGTCTGCCTGCTGACCTTCTTCCCGATGATGTACTCTGGGAGCAGAGTACAACCTTGCCCAGAAAACAGGGAAAGGTGGAGCAACTGAGCACGCACAGGTGTGAGATGTTGCTGGAGCCCACAGCAGGCTGGGTAGGGAGGGAGAAAGCCAGTGAGCAGGGAGTTTCCAGCACTGAGTGTAGACCAGGAGCCCTAGAGAGGAAGAAATGCTAGCAGCCAAGCCTCTGAGGTCACGGAAAGGAGGAGACATTCCTTGGGATCCAGAGGAGCTGAGCAACTGAAGAAACCACTGAGCGTGGCAGGAATGCGAAGGAGGACTCCACCCAGAAGGCAGACAACCAGGAATTTGTTTGCAAGCCTTTTATTAATCACTAACTCCATCAATAGGGCCAACTGACTTCTGCTGGGTAAAAATTTGCTCTGGCTTCTCACTTCTGCATTCCAATAAAGCATTTGCTCTAGGTACTGGAAATCGGTGGTACACCTTGGTGTGTGGACTTCAGGGAGGCACACACAACCTCCCAGGCTGCCACGAGGGGACTTTTTTGCCTCCCACCATGCTGTAGGACGGATATTGCACAAAAACAACGCACCTTAAATGAATCATGATTTACATGTTTTGAAAAATTATGGTATAATATTAACTGTACCAAATTTTAACTTCTCAGAAGTCTTTTCTAGAATGCAGTTTAAGCTACTCAAAAAACTGTCCCAACCTGTTTTTACCACAGTGGGTCCATGTTAACCTCAAGAAGTGAAAAGTAAAATTTTACTGGGGATTGAAAGCTACTCAAAGCCTCTTACTCTACTGTCATAAGGGTCTTACTTTGCATCAGAAATACAAAAATGAATGGACTCTAACTTACAAGCATATCCCTTCACGTAACTGTTCTTACTGTGCAAAAAGAACTACATAAGCAAAAGCCATTTTTCTCTGGAGAACTTTTTATAAGGCTACATACAATTCTTTTTATATCACTGAAGGGACATGCAAATATGGCAGCTTATCAGCAGGAACTTTAACATATTTTCACCAACATTATTTTTATTCTATTTCTAAACCTCAAACTGAGATTATTATTTTCTAGCAATAAAATATTCTCTCAGGTCTAAAGGCTGGCAAAATTTTAAAATGCCTATTTTTACCTGTTTTATTTCAAGAATATTTCCCAATATATTAACTCCTCCAACTCATATTACACTTTTTCGATTTGGAAAACATTAAGAATTAAATACACATAGAGCACGGGAGCCAGCCATTTTGATCCTACAAATGATAACTTCAGGGATGATTGAGATCCCCACTGAAAGGCAGTGGGATAAAAGGAAGAAAAAAAAGTAGTCAACAAGATCAGCCAAAGTTATCAGTAACAACATCTGCACCACTCAGAACAGTGAGTAACCACCCACAAAATTCACTAACGTGTTCATGCTGTAGATTACAATGGCTAAAAATTTTAAGCAGCAAAATGGGAAGCAAACAGTGAATGTGAATATTTGCTGCACAAGTCCACACCGTTTCTATTCTAAAACCTTCTATTTCCAGGCTTGATAGTTGTCCCCTAAACATTTGATCCAGGTTGAAAAGTGCAATAAATCCTCCCCATGTATGAACATCACAATGTTTAAGAAAAACAGATAACATGCGAGTAAGATCTCCTTCATGCAGTTACTGACTACATCCAGAATTTCATTACTAATGCAAATTTTTTACCCTCAATTTTAATGTGCCTTTGTTTGTACAAACAAGCTGGATTATTACCCATATTTGGATATTAACTTCTTAGTACACTTGTAGAGGCACCAAAAAAGAAGAAAAAAAAGTGCTATGCTGCTATACAAAAACACCTCAGAGCTGATGTGAACAACTCTCTCTGCTAAGACAGGTACCGAGAATTTTTTTTTCCCCTGAACTGAGACTATCCAAAATAGCAGGGCTTGGTGAACAGCCTATGATCTAAAAACATTATGTACAACTGCTAATTTCTCCAGATAAACTTTACTTGCACATAGTATTTTAACCTCAGTACCCAAAGGTATGATTATAAAACAATTAAATTCTAATCACTAAATATGGCATCTGTTAAACAGATGTAAATAGGCCTGCAAACACACAAAGTGGCCCATTTCCACATTTAAACTGCTAGCAGAAAAATTTCTGCACTTGTGCTTTTAAAATAGAGATGCATTTAATTCGCACTCTTTCCACAGGAAACCCTTTTAACGTTGTCTAAAGTGGCATAGTAATTACTTCTGTCTACCATAAAGCTATGTTACATACATTACAGAGATTTTGGAAACAGAAGAAAGATTTGAGCAAACAGAGGTTCTTTCAACGTGTGAAGCCTTCCCTGCTTCCTCCTCCTACCTTGTCATCCTGCGAGTCGGGCTGGAGAAGACTGTGTTGCTGAATTGCCATTGGAGGAGGAAGCGGTACAGCATCTGCTCCCTCTTCGCCTTCCTCCTCTCCACAGCTCTGCATGCCTGAAGAGGATGACTTGGAGAGAGTGCCACTGCTCAGCCCCTCATTCCGACCTCTCTGTAAATGAAATCAAGACATTCAAGCTCTGTTACCTTCTCAGCAGCATGAAGCTTGTTCAACACAAACTTGTCTTAAACAAGTCTGTTCTGTAGATTCACCTCTCTCCCAACAAGTCAAGATGATCCTACAAACACAGCGCTGCTCCTCAACAGAGGGGAAAAAAGCAGATGCCAAAGCTAATGTTTTCAGTGTTTGGTAAAAGCAGATGGATCGAGATACTGAGAAGAAGACATTCAGCTTGAAATTTACTACAGGAAAGTGTTACCAAAGATGTGGTTGCTTTCCAAGTTCAGTTCTGTAAAGAGCCACATTCCTGTAACTTAGAAACTCAAGAACTTTGCATCTGAAGTACCAACCCTCATAGCAAGACTTCTAAAGGATATAAAAAACCCCTATTACAACATGAAGTATTTTGTCAATTACCTTTTCTGCCCACCCCCAAAGTAGTGAGAGCAGACTGCTTGTATAATTTTTACAGTTGTGTTAAAAGACAGTCCTTCCAATTATATGAGGAACTGTGATTTAAATTAGCCAAAGTTCAATGTAACTGATCTCGCAGGGTAGTTTAACTATCTTTGAAGGAATACAGCATAGGTGATTATTGTTTTTTCCTGACTTTAAGGCACTGGCCTTAGGTTTTCCCTCACTCACAGAACAGCAGAATAAGATACTTCCAAAACAATGCTACAACTGCATCACAGAGGGTCTCCTTCTGCAGCCTGACATTCAAGGAAAGAGGCCAATATTCCTTTCCAAACCACATCTCCCAATTCACCATGCTGCCAAGTCTCTAGTGTTTTCTTTCCCTACATTTACTGTATAACTTCACTGATGTTCCAAGCTTGCAGCAAAATATGTCGGGACCAAGGAAAAAAAATGCACTAAATAATTAACTGGGCATCTAAGACCACTTTTCTGTACGATAACTACCAAAACTGCTAGTCAGATTCAAGCCTGGTAAAAGGGAATAACTGTACAGCATGCAAGTGGCTGTGCCCTTGGAAGCAGTAAGACGCCATTCATTTCAGCCTGAACCACAGGTCCGTACCAGAAGAGAATTTGGCTCTGTCTGCACCTAACTGGAGGCAGGCTTTGCTCGTACACGAGTTCCAGGCTTAGAATGATGGGGAGATGTTTGTGGGAGGAAGGGAAATGTTCAGTAGATGTCCTTGGTGGCAAAATCTGGAATAGTTCACAATTTCCTGCCCTCCAATGAAAACTGCCATGTTTATTATCTGACCTATGGTAACTACCTTTTGATTTGAAGGGCCAGTAATTTTTCTGTGCTCTAACTCTTGCTCAAGGTGTAAATACAGCTTTAAGCAGTTAAGCAGCTCTCCCTGTATTTTCCCTGATCCACCAACAAGAAAAGGAAAGGGAATACAAAATGACCTGATTGTTCCCAGAACATGAAGCACCTTTACTCACAAAGCTGCTTTCCTGAGTGGGATAAGAGATCAAAGCCAAAGAACAACTTTTTACTCTCCCATTTCTCTTTTTCAACTAGAGATCCTTCTCCACAGAGCTTTACTAATGCTCTCAATGCAGAAGGGCACAAACTGTGCCTGGCACAGTACTTACGCAGAGTATAGCAGTCATCAAGAATGAGCACATGGCACACACCACTTTGTTCAACTGCTGGACAGTCAGCTGAGGAGACAGCCTTCACCTGACAATATTTAGTTCTTTGAAAACATAAAAACAAGTCTCAGGAAGCTGCCCTGAATGCTTACCTCTTCAACAGTTTCATCTTGTGGGGTCGCTGCACTATCATCAGAATCCTTCTGAGAGCCCGCATCGGCACTTTTGCGAACCTCTCTACTCTTCTTATGCTTGTGGGCTAGTTTTTTGACATGCCCATCTGCTTTTCCACTGCTAAGACGCCTCACGGGACTGGTAAGCCATTTTCTCAAAGTGTTGCCAGGGCGCTTGGGGCCTGGGGAGCTCTGTGCACCGATCATGTGGGGCTGAAGCGATGTTACTGAAGCAGGAGGACTGGCATCATTGCTGGAGACCGAAAGGGAGTCTGAAAAAAGAATGAGGGGAGCATTTTAAAGCTGAAACGCTGGTGAGTGAGAAACAAGGCAAATGACATATGTAATAATGGATATCAGATTGGATTGATGGATGAATTGCCCAGATTATTTTGAAGTAACCTGGCCTTTGACGACACCACAACTATCTGTGTTCATGCTGCATAAGGACCATTTATATGCTTACAACAGTCAAGCTTTATTAAGTTGCTCCTGCCTCAATTATAATTCATTCCTACTGCTGCTGCTACTTATTTGATAGTATATATATACTATATATATATAGTATATATACTTTCCATATATATACTTTCCATATGTCATCTAACTTTATGGAAGGATACGCTTGTTTTATCTTTTAATGTATAATGCATTGAGCATGGACATGAAGAGTAAAAGTAATTGCCTCAATGAGATAAGTAATTTATTTTTCAAACACCACATTTTATTACAAATGCTGCAGTTACTTTCATTATTTATTTATTTCCCCTACCCTTGGGAAAGAGGGAAGAAGAATCCAGAAAACAGCTAAGTGTCTGTCTTTTGCTTAAATCTTCTCGGAGTTTTGGCTGGTGATTTGTTTGTTTTTTAAAAAGGCACAGAACATCTATGTCTAAAAGCCCATTTGCTCAAATCTCAGAATCAGCAGTATTTCTCAGCATGACAATGCCTGAAGTTCTGTAGTCAAACAAAGGATAAACTTTTCTCAAGCCATAGTTACATGTGCAGGAGGTCAATAGCACTTTCCCACCGAGGCTCCTGTCACTTGAACTGGACCGTATGCTTATGATAAACACCCACTGGTTAGCTATTGTGAGACTACATTTCTTTTTTCCCCATGCAGCACAATGCTTTTCCCCCCAGCAATTCTCTTTTCCTAAAAACATACTTTTTTTCAGGACACATTCTTGTAACACCACTCCTATGAATATTATCTACCACTAGGGTATTAACATGACTCTCCTAGGCTGTCAAATATGTTTTTTTTCCCCTGCGTGTGCACTTTTGGAGATAGATAGTTTATATAAGGATGACATAAAAAATGTTTTGTTGAATGTTTCTACTGATGGGAATTAAATGCAATGCTTGCGTTCCTTCTTGAAGCTTGACACAGATGTTCAGGTCACCTCTTCTGGCAGCTTTTCCATAAGAGGCGTATTGCTGGTCTGACCTGAGGTAGTTTGAATTTTGTAGAATAATACGGTCACACTGATGTGGCAATACACTTCATTGTGAACACCCAAATGCCTTGGATCTACACACAAGTATGTGAGCCTGCTCTGTTTCCATAGAATATTAAGTGCAAATTATGGCTTTGAACCGAGATGGAAAAAGAGACATAAAATGCAACTATATTAAGTTAGGACTTGTTATTTTTCCTTCACTGTTCAAGCTGTTCCAAAAAGGGCATCCCTTCCTCGGAATCCAAAATTGTGATCTATCAGGCTGTTTGTCAAGATTTTTCTCTATTCTAATAAAACCCAAATGGCATGTGACCATTAAGATACATCAGCTCTGATGTTAAGAACTCCTGTAGCTTATACTGTATGAACACATACACAATAATTGCTATTAACCACCACTTTCATCATGTTTCCATAAAGCAGAAGATAAACAAACTTTATAAAGCCTACTTTCAGTGCAACAAGCTAGATGCTAACACTTTAAAGCAAGTGACCCAGAATCAGGATTCATCTACAGAATTGTCTTCTAGCCACAGCTGCAGCTGTGCCGCACATGGGTAAGGAGACTTCCTTTCATGCCATTAACATGGTTTCAAGGCTTTAAGTAAAGGGTACTACCAAAAAGCAGATGCAGATACACTAGTCAGCTTTGTCTCTAAATCTTGGGATAGCAGTGCTACAGAATTACCACATTATTTTCTTGTTGAAGCAGGAAACATAAGGAAGAAATTAATTATCTATAACAATGGTTTTCAACTTGCAATCTGAGTATCCCTCAAGGTCCCTGGATTACTGCTTAAGGGTCCTCAGCACATACGTAGGAAAAGCAAGCCTACTAGCCATCAGCATCCACATCACGACAGATTTTTTACTTTATTTAAAAAAAAAAAAAAAAAAGGTCTGCTTATTAAAAAAAATTCCAAGCAAAACTTCCAACCATCTGCAAGCTCTCCACAGGAATCCAAACAACCTCCTATTAAACCTCGGTAAGAAGTTAGTTTGACTTCTCTTTCACCAAACTCAACTTTACCTTTATTGTATCATGCATCTTTTAATTTTTATCAGATATCTTGTTTCAGAAATTATAGCAAACATCAGCTGATGGGGATATCAATAAATAACCTTCTGCCACTCTGCTAGTGGAACACAGAAGAGGAGAAAACAGTGCTGGTGTTCTTGTAAGTAAGTTTCTTAAAGCCCAAACTAAATGCTTTGTTTTCAAGACTCCCAAGCTTGAAGATGTTATAATCACTCAGCCAAGTTTTCCTTTCATTTGTATATATTTTTCATCCCAATAATGGTTCATACAAGTTCCTTCCATACAAAAAAAAAAAAAAGAACAATTTCTTTTTTTTTTAAAAAAAAAAAAAAAAAAAAGGGCAACTAAGCCTTCGCAGAAGTTCACAAAAATACAAAACAGTACATGGTATCTGTTGCATTTCTTTCCTTTACAATTACTCCTTTCTAAGCAAAAGGTGGTGTGGTGGTGCAGTAACTGATTGCGTAAGATTGACTTTTACATAAACATGCCTATCCTAAGCATGTAACATACCTGCAGTTAATAAACCCATTTTTCTTTTTATAAAACCTGTGCTCCACCTCCTCAAATTCTCACCCACCCTTTTGACAATCAACACTTATCAACTACCAAATTTCTTGTAAAAGCAAATAGTACAATGCAGAGCCCCTGAAGCTGTGGGAGACGACTATTTTTGTCTGACTGCACTTTTGCTGTACCACTCCTACTCTTAACCCCAGTCAGCCAAGAGTTTGTGGGCAGAAGGAGGGAAGAGAGCAGGAAGAAATATGTACACTCCACTCAAGTTCAGAGGATCTGAGACAAAACAATGTTAGCCAGACATGTTTTGCAGCACATACTTTAGCCATATCCTCCCACACAGTATTAGTTTTCATTTGGCATGCAGCATGTAACTGCTTCTCATCTTCTCTTCTGCATGATTTAATATAAAGTACTTATTGAAGTATTATTAGGGCTTCAGGGAATCATAAAAGTGGACAAAGTGTAAGTAGTACACCAAAATGATAGCACTGTTCCACTTTGCTCTTTAAAGCATGAAAGCACTGGGGGAGAAGAAGCTTAAAATGAATAAAAATACTGCATTGCCATAAATGCTTCAGCTTAAAGACAAAATTTTATTAAAAAAGGTGTTAAAAAAAAAAGAGAGATTTAACATCACCAGTGTTAACCTGAACAGAATACCAACCCACTAGGCTCTTCAGAGGTCAGACCCGACTTTTCACCCCTTCTTAAATTGGCAGAAAACATTCCTAGAGCCTCACAGGTCAATATTAATACTCACTACAAATATTCCACACCAGTGTTTTCTCAGTGAGACCCTTTACCATCCATTTTCCCATCCCATCCCAGCTGACAGAAGTCCAGATTCTCCAATTCTTACTCCCATCCGCTTCCTCAGGAGACCAGTTACAACACTAGAGCACAGTCATGAAAAAACCTAGGTGCTCAAGTTCATATATTTAAGTAGAGGCATTGCCAGATCTAAACATTAGGGAATATCAATATCCAATACAGGCATTTTCAAGAGCACAGAAAGACCTTTCACCTTTACTGTGAGAACAGCCACACGGGTATGTCTTATTTCTCCCTGCCCCATCACTATATACTATTTCTATCTATATAATTAGGGATATAGACTTGGTTTGATTGATTAGCATGCTTGGGAATGTTTACACTAAATTGGCTTTGTTTCCTTTACGACTACATAGCAAATTGTTTTTCTAGGGTTGCTCAAGAATATTTTATCACTAAAACATGCTAAGAGGAAAAAGGAGCATTCAAAATTAAACCAAGAACAACATGGACTTTTAAAACCAAAACAGATGGAATAAATTTGGGGTATGCTAACCCCAACTGTGTTTCAAGTACAGTAAACTTTCTAGTGAGTGTCAGATTCCCTTTTAGAAAAAGATAAATGCAACAGATGGCCATCTTGGAGAGAAAAAACCCAACACACATAACGATCACACACAGCAACACCAATCCAACAAGAAACCATCAAATTTAATAAAATCACTATTTGCTCAAGTAGAGACAGCTCTGTAATTCAATAAAGTATTTTAAAAAAACCCTAATGGATGGGCTTTGTTTTATAGTTCATAGCGACAACAAGAAAAGAAGGCATTTAACTGCCATTTCTCTCGAAGTAAAAACCACATATGTTGCTCTGGTGGTGAGGTCAGCGAGTTCACTGAGAGTCCATAAATATATTTTTGAAGCTAAAGAAAAAGGGCAGGAAGTATGGGTTCTGACCCCCTCAAACTAGAAGATAAAGTTACCTCCAACGAACAGGCAAAATTTTGAAACTGGAAGGGAAATGGGAATTCTCATTCTAGTCCCAGCTTTCTTAACACTAGAAACATGCACATCTGTGATTAATAAACTGTTTTTTTCCCCTAAAAAATAAATCAGCCATGTTAAGCTAGTTGATGACTTGAAAGACTGCTTCATATTAAGTATTTCCATATTGCTGTTTTTAGAGTTTTAGTATTTACAAGGAGAGCAAGGGGCTACAAAAACCTGACTTCCTAACCTAGGGAATCAAACCGAGCCTGTTTGATGCCTGCTCTGCATTCTCTAATTCCAAAATGCTGCAAAACCAAAAATAAAAATGTTTCACCGTCTCTGGACTATGAAACAGGGATGGGGCAAGGAGTGAAAAGTGGACCAAAGCAAACCTAGTAACCCCAACTGGCATGTCAAACTGCCACTGCAGACCCGCCATCCACCATGGACTTCAAGGACCAGAGAGCCCACAAAACCCATCACACAGGGCAATTAACCAGCTGATCAGTAAGATTTGATGCAGGTACATTACAAATATTTGGGGATGAGAGCTGCTTGTTGGTTCAAACCACAGAGAGCATGATCTACACTGATGCACTTGCAGGTTTAATAGGTAAATTGAAAACAGCTGGAGTTCAGTCATCTCCCAAGCCTGTATCTACCTACAAACACACATGCCCAAATCTGAGCCAAGTCAACATACCATCAGAGGGAGCAAAAATAGTTACAAGCACCTAATGACAAAAGCCCGTAAAACCCCGCCTGCGTACACAGTCATCAGTTGTTATTAGATGAGATGGGGAAAGCTTGAAAAAAAGAGTGTGAGGTTTATTTTATTCGTAGACACACACATGCACAGTTTCTGCCTGGGAACTGCTTTTGAAGTAAGAGGCTATCAATCTGCTATGTACAAGACCATTCAGACACTTTTGTACGTGTCAGGAATTTTATTTCTCTCCTGCTGGGTATTCTCTTTAGACTACCCTCACTGTGTGTTTTTTGTAAACCAATACTGGAATATACATCAAAAGGCATTAGATGTGTTTCAACTTTAACAAGCCATCATAAAAGCAGTTACCATTTAAAGACAATGCAGGTTGAGCTTTATCAGGCTTGCAAATGCCCTTTGGGAAGCATGAGTTTCACTTATGATATAGAGATAGTGCAATAATTTTCATGAAACTAGTTTCTTAAAAATAATTCACAAAATGCAGAAAGCTAGTACTCCATACATAAAAGAAAATCCTTCAATCACATTTGTGTTTGGAGTGGAACAAACACACTCGCTCTTCATCTCTGGTCAGCAAACCTTTCCTGCCTTTTATTTCAAGTTATGCACTATGCTGAAATATAATTTGTAATATTTTCAGTGTGTGAACACACAAAGAGTTCAACTCCTTGTTGAACTTCCTCATTAGTGAGTTATCTGTATTAATTTTGACTGATACAGACACTAGTCCAGAGCACTTGGATTTAAACATATTCAATAACTGTCTTCCAAGTCATCAAAAGCTGATTGTGTTAATATCAGATAGACTGGAATTCTAAGCTTGAGGCTGCTCTTCAGCTTCTCTTAATAAGATAATAAGCTGCCCCACAAGCATGTCTGCAATTAAAAAAAAAACCCTCCCCCCAAGACAGACACTGTCAGCTTAGTAGCTTCCAAAGGTCTTTCTGAAATTGAGAAAAGTCATCCAACAGACATATTTGGAGCAGCACTAGAGAAAGGAATGAAGAAAATCTCTGATTAAGGGCAAAAAGAATATACTGTTCATTTGAGTTAGAAAATTAGTGGCATATGCCTGAAGGGTTTAATACACTTATGTTATTACTATTTTATCTTTTTTTTTTTTTTTTTTTTGTAATATCCTCTCCTGCCTTCCTACCCCGTAAATGTAAAATCAAGGTTTTACATTTAAACGTCTAAATAATTTGACATGCATTATAGCTTGCACACAGAGAGAGCTGTAAACACATCAACTGCTATCTAGGAGCTAAACACCAACAAAATTTAGATGGAAAAAAATCCTCCTCTTACAACGGCTGGACAGTTTTGCATCCACACTTGTTTTTCCCTTTTTTTTTTTTTAAGCAGGAAGAAGGCATGATATTGTGCCAGAGAAAACTTTCCCAGGTTAACAGAAGTAGTTCTGTTTGTGCTACCTGGAATTCAGGCCACAGGGATACAAAACCCCAAACCTGAATCTTGTATATTACTACAAGCGCAAGGCAGCAGTACAGAAGGGGAGAGTGGACTTTGTGGGACATTTCATTCTTTGCAATAAGCTGATATTCTCTACTATTTCTGGAGAGGAATATATTTTGTGTCACAAGTAGGAAGTATTAAAAGTTACTCACACTGCTGAAGTTTAGTTTCACAGTTTGTGAAAACCACAAGCTTTTAATAGATTAAATCTCAGCTTCCCTCTACGCAGCTTATATTTTAACAGGCCGTGTCTTGATCTCAACGCCACTCTTTTGACTGCCAGTTTGCTCAGATTTAAAGACAGCTACATCCACGTGCCTGGCAGGACATGCCAAGGACAGATTTGTATCATTTAGCACTGTTTCTCAGTCAAGTTCTTACTTTGTCAGTGCACCAAGCCAACCTCTCTTATCTCTCTACAGATCAAAGCAAGTGCCCTGATCATTTTAATATGATTATCTCCCCCTGGAAGGGGGGGTGTATTTCTACTAACCACTAATTGCACAGGGGCTTGCATGCTTTTACATAAGAGCTAATGAACAGAAGCCCATGTTCTAATTTTCAGGCAAAGTTTTCTCCTTTTCATGCACAATCTCCAGTGAGTTTCTCTGGGCCAACCGCGGCCATCAGTTAGTTAATTATCTCCTGCACTTCACCTGTGCCTCCTGACATATGACATCGTTTTACATCATCATGAAGGAGCACATAACATTATTTGCTCTGCAGAGCTACAAAAGGCAAGATTTTCACTGACAGATTTAAATTACATACAGTTAACTCCCTCACAGGGGCTGACACATGCCATGTAATTACGAATATTAAGGTGACACCTTTCTTTCATTAAATAGTTGTGAAAGTTCTTCAGCGCAAACAGAGAAAGAAAATAAAGTGAAATACTGCTTTTCTAAATTAGAAAGCAAGTTTTCCCACAGCACCAATGTAATCTCCCTGTTTCCCTTTAAATACAGTAGCTTTTAAGATCAATTTCTCATTGAGATGTTTCACAAAGTCTCAACTACATCACCCATTTTCAAATTGTGGGTGTTTTGGAACTTTACTATAGTCACGTATATCTTTAAAAGTCTTATTTATATGCTATTTTTGCCAGATGCCTAGTATCAGCAATATCCAACTACTTTAGGATGACCAAAGTAGAAGATCAGATGAAAGCGTGGCCCATCCACTCCTCCCTCCAGAAGAACGGATGCAATAGGAGCGGTGAATGCGAGGAACAACCGTGTTCCAGGCCCAGGGCCATTGCCTCCACGTTAGGTTGAGTTGTAGAAGAGCTGCACATAACCCCTTGCTTCTAGCCTGCTCCCCGCTACTGCTGCTGCTCGTTAATTTAAGATCTCGGCACAAGAAGCCAGCTGAGGGCACAAGACGGCTCCTGAAGCAGTGGGAGCTGGCAGCATTAGCTTCCTTCCAACTGCTCCAAGTTACAGCACTCCCCGCCTTTGACAAAAACAAGCAGCTAGCTGGTGGAGAGAAGCAAGGTCTGAGCCAAAGAAGGAAAAGAGTGAAGGCAGAAGCTTTGGGCCTGGGCCTCGTAGGCAGTGCTGGCACTTAAGACACTAGACAGAGAGTTTTGCTGACTGTTGACAAGCTATTTGTCTCGTGCATGCTGTGTGCAACCTACTTTTGAAGAGCCGTGCTGCGTGATGTTAGCTGCAAAGATGCGGCTCTGCTCTTGGTGGAGAGCTGTATGTCACATACTACAAATGGGAACCACTATTGACACAAGATTTGTGATAAGCAGTTTCAGATTTAAATTGGGGCAACTGCACAATCCATTTTCGCTTATCTGTTACTGAGCTGTAGGGTTTTATCATCTGCTACTTTAAGTTTTGCTGCAAAATAATTTTTCCCTAGGAAATGGATAAAAATAAACGCCAGTCCTAGAAATACAGCTCTGAAGCAGCGCAGCAGTGTATCTGATATGCTGTGTGCATCAGTCCAGAAGAGGAAGATATGAACAGATATGAAACAAAAACATCCTTATCAATATAGATAAGAGAACAGCCAACCAAAGGGGAAAAAAGATGCATTCAGCAAGTCCTCAGCTCTCCTGAAAGCAGAGAAAGACGTGGGGGAAGGGAAGGAGAGAAGGGAGTCTGCAGAAACTGCATTAGGAAGAATCACGATCGCAGACGTTATTTAAAACAACACTTTTCATGCTTCCCTGTGCAAAAGCTCAGCAACGCAGAGCATCCCAATGGAAGGATTTTATCCCATGCAGATTTTAAAACATCCTCCACTACTCCAACAAAAAGACTGCATATTAACTAGGTTACTGCAAGCAACTTGGAGCAAGTCTGATCTCAAAAGGAAATAGGGGGGACACAGTTCTACCGGTACACCTTTGAAATTCAGAATATACACACGGATAGGGAGGAAATCAGCTTCCACCACCCTTATGTAAGTAATAAAAACAAGCTTCACAATTATGAAGACAAAAACCAATCATACATAAAATCAGCTTAAAATGCTGAGCCAACATTATTTTTTTTTTCCTTTCGTCCAGAAGTTTGAAAAAATTTGAGCAAGTATAACCTCTGCCATGTATTTACAAAGGAGTGGCCTCTATGAGAAGATGAAGTAGATGTATTTTATTCTCGCTCTTTTCCAAACGCCTTACAAATTTCCAACACATGAGAAAACCTCCAAAAATGCTCTAGTAAAACTGAGAGAATATATGACGAGTCAATAAACATACCTTGAAACACAAAGGGTAGATACTACTAATAATTGCTAAGCATATCTTCAAGGGTATTAGTAAAGTTCATAAATATAAAGAGCACACAGTGCTAGTATTGAGTTACAAGAACAAATGTTACAAAAGAAATAATGACTTTATCAAATTTTATTTGTTTAAAACCCCCAAGTTATTAGGCTACTAGTACTAAAAAAAATACTTGTTTCCTCTTCTCTTCACCTACTGCAGTTACACGTTAACCTAAATACATACTAATCCAACAGCAATTCTAACAGTCTTTTTTTCTTTTCCCCCATCCTCTTGATTCAAAGCAGAAGAGTTCATTAGAACAACTAGCGATTGTTTGGAGCCACAGCTTTAGCAACAGCTGTACAAACACATCAATCTCAAGTTAGGAACTCGGGCCCTAAGCTTAATAATAACATACTCATATCGTTTAGTTTTGGGGCTATACAATAACTTTGGCCATTTTCTCTTTCCAAATGTTATACTGCTGTAGTCCTCAAAAAATAAATTGAGAAAGTAATTAAAGGAATTGAGAGGGAAGATGGCACGGCTAAAACAGTGACAAAAACTGGTCTTCCAAAATTCCTATATAAAAAAGATGTTTCCTTCTCATCCAACTAATTGATATTAGTGATAGTGATAGAAACTAATTGTACTAACATTGCTTTGCATCGTAAAACGTTGAGCTTTTAAGTGCACACACTACCTGGAATATTAATGAGCAGAGTCAGGCCCTCGCAGCCATGCCACTGTTATCAGCCTCCACACTGCATAACGAGATGACTGTAGGTGATGACAGACAACTTCCTCCGAGTTCAGTCCCACCTCAATAACTACATTATCAAGAGCAGTCTTAGATGACAGTGATTGGAAACCGAACTGGTTTTAAATTTTTTGTCTTCAGATGAAAATGTAACCTGAGCAATGCAACGAGAGCACACATGATTTTAATAAAGGTCAGTCACACTGGAAATGTAATTCTTTTTTTTTAAACAGACTCACAGTCAAGGTTGACTAGCAGATAGCTATTGAAAGTCATAATGGCAAACTTCTGCACAGATGCCTTTTCAGCGTGAAGTATTTTAAGGGACTAGGAAAGGGAAAGATACTCCTCCACAACTTCGTCAATCAATAAAGACTGAGTTAAAAGGGGAAAGATAACTCCTTGATATAGATGTATTTTAAAACAAGCAAACTATAAATTAATGGAAGATGTGACATTTTATCTCAATGTGCAATTAAAATACACTGAATACTAAAAGCTGAATCCACCATTGCCATGTTTGTTAACCTGATTACAGTCTCTTCAGGAATAACATACGCACTGCTGAATTTTCTTTGGCACGATCAAGCCCACATCACACACAAAAAAGCTACATTTTGCCATGCAACTTTTCTGTTGTTTTTATTTCCTTCAGTTATTCCCAATAAAGGCTCAGGAGGAAGGTGATGTTGTGAACTGCCATCTAAATCTCAATTCCTTGAATCATTTCCTCAGCTCCCATCCATCTAATATTACCTAAGTGGCCACAGGAAAATGATGTGACAGGATCATGGCAGAGCTGTCCAAAACCGGTTTGGAATTAGGAATCAAAAGGAAACAAAAAGGGAAAGAAAAAGAGCAAACACACTTCTGAAAGGCAATAAACAAGAATTCTTATTACTTGCTTTAATCACACATGAAGCGGGGGGAGGGAGGAAATCGGTATCAGTAATAACTTCTACACAACAATACTGTTACAGTAAACCATCTTTTTTAAGTTATAGACTCAACTGTAAGCCTAAACTTAGGGGAGAAATAAGTCATGTGGAGGAAACAAGGTAAGGAATTTAATTAGCTCCTAATTCCTATTTCTATTGAAAAAACATTTCTTCTTTTCATCAAGTCCCCAGCACTTCATACCATGCATCTAGACAGTGGATCTCTATGAAGTTGTCGTCTTAGAGCAAACTACCCCATGTAGTTGGATATGTTGGGTTGGTTTTTTTAACCACTCATTCAAGAAGATTGACTGGAGGTGTCCAATAGGTTAGGGGTTAGGGTATGCACGGAAACAAACAAACAAACAAGTGGTTTAATAAACACACTGTACTATTCTCTACCAGGAAAACCAATCCTTACAGGGAAAGGATTGTTACATTACTGACGTCGTCTTTTCAAAGCAGGATGGAATATACTGACACCACCTAAATTCTGTTCTTCTCATTACCTCCACTAAAGGAGGGAGAGAGTCAGCGCAAGCCTTGATGAGCATATTCAATGGATTGTTACAGCTGCTTGTAGCCACGTTCAAAGGCAGATTATGAACACACTGTTCATTACTAGTCTCGCAATGAGTACCTAGAGGAAACTTCCATTATGTAAGGTGATAGCTCATTCTTATGCTGCTGCCTCACTGAAGTAATTTGTTTAAAATAGAGCTATAACATAGCAGGAGGCAAATTAAATTGAAATATGAGCTGAGGCAGTTCTGCTTTGCTCAGTTTAAGCCCATCCATTCAATACAGATTTTTGACCATGATACAAAACCGTATGCATCATATGTTTAGTTACAGGTATGCTCTGAGAGGTGTGACAAGAAGGTAAAAAGGCAGCCAGATTTTTCCTGGTATGTAATCAAACTTCGCCCTTCTTTTCAAAGTTTTATCAATAATCCTTCTGGTCTCTCTCTCTATAGGAAGGCTTCTCGGAATTGACTACTCATTTTCCCATCATCTTTTTTGAAGTTAAATCTAGTAGTTCTTCACTACTTAACATTTTGAATATGCTTCACTAGTGATATATAGGAATACAGTCATCTTAGCAAAATCCAAAAAGGCTTATATAAAAGTGCTTTTTTCTTATTACAGAAATGGAGTTACAAGTCCTTATTACATGAAGTTTGCATTATAAACCTAAGTACATTTCCTTCAGAAGAGCATACATTTTCCTTTTACATCTTTCAAAAGCCTTTAAAACTAGGAGCTGAGTAGCTGGTTTGAGAAGGAGCTGGAGGTAACAGACCCATTTTAAATGACTCCATTTTCATGCAGTACTTATACAAGGTCAGGGTGGAAAGCACTGCAGTGGAGGGAGCAGACTTCCAAGGATTGGAGGCAGAGGGCTGCCTGGGGCTAACTCCATACACACATCTGATCTGCACTGCTGCTCAGTCTTGGCTTATTTCACAAAGCAGGTAACCCGCCTGACAGCTACATGAATGAAAATATGGCATTTTCAAGTGACTGAAAGAGATATATCCGAATTACAGGAGACAAAAATTAGGAGTAGTTCAGATGAAACTATGGATAACTGTGGATCTTATCAGCTCAGAGCAAAAAACCTGAGCCTCAAATCTTCAGGTTCACGAGTAGGGATGGCAGTTATGAAAGGACATCATTATCTCTCTTGCATAAGCTCCTACACCTGAAGCTGGTTTGAGAAGGAGCTGGAGGTAACAGACCCATTTTAAATGACTCCATTTTCATGCAGTACTTATACAAGGTCAGGGTGGAAAGCACTGCAGTGGAGGGAGCAGACTTCCAAGGATTGGAGGCAGAGGGCTGCCTGGGGCTAACTCCATACACACATCTGATGCTGCTCGCTGCTCAGTCTTGGCTTATTTCACAAAGCAGGTAACCCGCCCGACAGCTTGAAAATATGGCATTTTCAAGTGACTGAAAGAGATATATCCGAATTACAGGAGAAAAAATTAGGGAGTAGTTCAGATGAAACTATGGATAACTGTGGATCTTATCAGCTCAGAGCAAAAAACCTGAGCCTCAAATCTTCAGGTTCACGAGTAGGGATGGCAGTTATGAAAGGACATCATTATCTCTCTTGCATAAGCTCCTACACCTGAAAACTTTTTTTTGGGGGGTGGGTGGGAGGGAGGGGTATAGCGTTTTCTACCGGATCAACTCCCTGGTCTGGCTGCTTGCATGATTGCTAGCGTTGAGGCAACAGAAGCAGCTGGATCACATGTGCATGCACAGGGTAAATAAGCTGGCAGTACCTGACACGCAGTTCAGTTTTTACTAACCAAGAAACGGCACCTTCAGCTAACTCTCTTGCAAGTCGTGCAGCCTAAGGATTTGAAAAAGCCATGTTGCAAGAACAGTGAGGAAGAACACAGAGGTCAGGAAATACCTTTGCATATGTAACTATATAGCTGATACGTGAGCTCAGTTTCCCGAGGATTTTTGCTGCATGCTCTTCGTGGAGTGGAAAAGCACACACAGCACATACTTAACAGCTTCCATCTGTATTCTAAAATAATAGACTTTCAAAGCGTAGAGGTGGATGTATGCCAAGAATTACACCAACCCATTAGTAATACTGGACTCTCCCACTGCATCCTCTGAGTTCGGTCCTCAGAGACCTCTTATCCTCTCTTGGACACCATTTGCTAACAATTACTCTATAGTAAAAGCATCCTGGTTTATGGATGAATTATTTCTGAGGCTTGATATACCATAAAATGTTATGAAAGAGGAAAAAGAAAGCTAGTTTGATTCATATACATTCTTTTAAGCAATCTATTGCACATATAATAAATGTGTTTCTTCAAAGCCAAATGAGAACTCTCTCTACTCCTACAACGACCTTTCCTCCTCCAAAAACCAGCCCCCAGATGGTTAATAACTTCAGGATAAATTTTGGTTTTGTAGATTTATTCCCTGGATTTCATCCATGACATTTGCCTCTCAAATTTCCCAAGTGAAATATAGACTCACATGATCCACTTTGGGACTGAAACACATACATCCTATTGTTTCTTCTAACTCATAAGGTAACTGAAAAAAGATGTTATTATTTCCAATATTCAGTTCCAGACAAACTACTCAACACTCTCTTCAGCCAGATAACCATAAACAAATTCGATATTTATCCACACTTGTCTCAAATGCAGAGCATTTTTAAGTTACAGGAATGGGTGGAATTACCACGAGAATTGGTTTCCTCCTACCATCACTGCTCTTTCTCCAGCTGATGTCAGATAAAGGCAAAAATACAATACTTACTTATTAATTTCAGTAGTTTCTTGCCAATTCATTACTCAAAGCCCTATTCTCTTTCTCCCTAAATCTGAATGCGTTTTTCTTCCTTCAGACTTTGTGAGTAAGTGGGGAAAAAACTCAGATCATTTAATTAAGCAGGAGTACATAATTATTAATTGCACATGTACTCTAACATTTTAATGAAGAATAAACCAAACTTTTTAATTCCTTAAAAATTCTTTAAGCAAAGTCAAAGCCTCAGTTAAAGTCTTCTATGAATAAAATCATGCACTAGAGTACATTCTGAATATTCACCTAAATCCCAAATTGCCAGTTTTAAGTTTGCAGTGGCCAGAAATACTACAGATACAATTTTCACTCTTTCCAGTTCAACAGATGGCATAGCTACAGTTATACCGGGGCATGCAAGTAAGCTCTGTTCCCCTATTATGAAAGGCTATTGAGCCTCCTTACAACATGGTCTGTACACATGGACATCTGTTTTTAAGAAACAGAAAGAGAACAATGAAGAATGTTTGTGAAATCATGTGTGCTTGCCAAACAAGACTTCGTACATGTCTATGATCTTAATTTATGGTAATAACAGAAAGCATCTCGCTGATTGGGATTGACTACACCCGGCACTATATAAAACATGTTTTCTAAAAATTCTTTGGAAGTAAAAACCAGATAGATCCGAGCCTGACTAACCACTGCAGCAACAAGAGTTAAAAAATAAAGCAAATGAGCTCCAGCGAAGACAAGAGAATGCAAAGCAACAGAAAGGGGAAAAGACTATTGCTGTGCCATTAACAGACCTCCAGCTGACTAGGTAGTCACAGCTCTGGGTGAGCACTTGCTGTAAGCATTCTTCCTATCAATTATTGTTTGTAATTGACTCCTTTCACCTCCACATCCCTCCAGCATACTCTGTACTTGTTTACTTCTAAAAACTGGAATAATTGTTGTTTTAGGAAGTGACTGCGCAGCACTGGGGGCTACAAAGCAGCTTTCTGAGAACAGAGCTCTATTGCTGGGATCAGAGATAATAGCCTGCTAACATTAACCCCCTCTGGCTGGTACTCTGATGCCCCATTATCTTTTGAGGAAATACTGAGAGTTACTACCATCCCACTGACAATGTGACACTATCTTCAGATGTCCCCTATAAGATTACTTTCCATTACATCCTTGATTTCATGTTTGCAACCCTTCTACCATCCTCCCTCTCCTCTCAGTCCATCTGTAACAGCAGACTGGATAATAACAAATGAAATAGGATTATAACTTGCCTTTTGCTGCTTATTTTAAGTACACGGACACAGCATACAGCAATAGGTATGTAAGACTTGAACCTAGCTGCAAACAACTTGCATCTGAAAAGGAAGCATCCCGACAGCTGCATCAGCTCCAGACTCTGAAGGTTAGCACTGTTTTGTCCTGCAGACATTTCAGACTCTTACATAGGAGAATCGAACTTGTTCTGCAGGAACAGTCCAAATGCCAAGAACAAATATTGTTTCCTGTTAAAATTACAAGGGAGGAGGAGGACAAGATCCAACAACAACTGAGTTTAATGTGAACATCCCAACCCTAACCTTTGTGCTTCTCCAGTCGAGACTGAAACAGCATAACTTTCCTCCATATTACATTTCAGAATCAATAATGTGTCCAAATAAATTTCACACAGACCAATTTATTTCCCAGCCACCCTTTCTTTTCAGGCTCTATTCCCAAAAACATTACTTCTCAACAATAACTTAACAGAAGTGATAGATATTAAGCAGTCTATGACTTTTTGATTTAGCAGCAACATTCTAAGAAAATTTCTGCTAAGCTCTTAAAACAAATTACTACCTTTAGTAACATTTCACAGAGCAGAGTTACCATTTCTCATTTCCACAGTTCAACAACAACAAAAAAATAAAGTAGCACATGCATTTTACATGCTTTTTCTGAAGGAGCTTACTGTACAGCATCCCAGTAGTTTACAGAGCAGAGTCATTCCATAACTGCTCCCTTTCCCATACAGGTCCTTTCTGTTATACTCTGCATCTTTTGACTGGGGTCAGAGGGAGGGGAGAGTAGAGGCAGAGAGAGAAGGAGAAAAGAAAGCATCCTACTAAACTCCTATGATTTGAAAACATTCCCCAACCAACCAACCTTCTTCCTCCCAGCCCATTATCTCTGTTGCACATATTTGTACCTAAATCCAGGATCCAGTATTTACAGCCACTCGGCTGCCCGTTGCCACAGCAGGTAGGATTTACTGAGTGAAGCGATCCCAGAGTGTCAATCTGTTTAATCCTGTTTGGCATGGTGAGGAGTCAGCTGTTCCGATACCCACAGCTTACAAATAACCTACTCGCCCGCACCCCAGGGATGTGTTACAGCTTCTCCTGGAGATGTTCACCCAGATAACATTACAAGCAATGCCATCGGATTGAGGAAGTCCCTGTTATCTTCTCAGTCTGGTTTAGTCCCTTGCCCTGCTGTCAGAGCAGCTCCCCGCTTCTAGGGATGCTCTCCTCTGACTCACTGAGCACAGTTCCAGTCTTTAAATTCACATGTGGGAATAGCCAGATGCAGCAGATTACACTCTACCGTAACTACCCTAATTGAGGCTCAAGTTGATCTTAAAAAAATACAGCAAACCAGCTATTTTCCCTCTCAGCCTTCAGAAAAGATAGTCTAGTACCTCTACAAAGCTTTATAGTAACTGGCACGCACAAAACCAACCTTTAACACCTCTTTTGATTTTACAGTGCATAGTTAGTTTTTAATGCTTTAGCTAAAGCCATAAATACAAAAAAGACGGACATTTTCTAGTCAGCTAAACCATGCAGCACATGCCCTGTAACTTCCATTTTCCTTGACAAAACCTGTACCAAACAACAGATTCTGCCCTTAACTTCATCTTCTCTTGAGCGTTGTTTATGAAAAATAAAAAAAATCCAAACACTAGAAAATCCTCACCTTTTGATAAATTCATTTAAGATCTTGCCCTGGTTTAAAATGCATTTCAGATCTATTCACCTCTAAGCTCATATTCTGCAAGATAAATTTCTAGTTCATCATGCTGTCTTCCTGTTCAGTAAACTGAAGCTGTGTGTATTTTATTTTATCTATACATTCTTCACCTAGCATGCCACACAAGCATTTGTCCATAAATATTCATTTATGTTTCGTTTTTTTTTTTTTTAGCTAAGCACTTTACAAACCTAGAAAAGATGTTTGGTTTCTTCCCCTGAACGCCTCATCATCTAATTTTAAAGGACATACAAAAAGCTACAATCACTAGATAGATAAACAGCTACGAAGCCAAAGCAAGGATTAAATTTCTGTAAAAACAGAAATTAAATGCTTTCATCATATTGTAATGAAGAAAGAGCCCTAAAATGAGACTGAACAAACAGTACTGTAAAATATACAAGCATGTAGTGGGAAAGAAGAAGAAAAAGCAGCGAGGGGGTTGCCAATGATAATAGCACAAACAAATGCGTGTAATGCAAGGATAAATAGGAATTTTCTATGGAGCTGATAGCATATAGGGTCCCAGAGTCAAAGAAGGCTTACCATTAGCACTTAACACAAATTGGGTACACACATGTTATCCTGTTTGCACTATTAAAGAGCTGTGCTCACCCTCCACCTGAGACTAAAGTTTTGCTTTCTTCACATTTCTAAGGAAAGCCACCCTAAACTCTGAATTAGTTTCTTCTTCATAGCCTCCTGCACTGAAACCATTAATTCTGATTCCTTAGCGTTTTTCTTCTGACCCAAGACAACTTTCAAATGACGCTGAATTCTTAAGGGGGGGCAGGGGGGAAGCAGCAGAAGAAAAAACCCTTTCTTCAGGATAAGTGATTTTTATAGTTTGCCACCTACGGTGAGACTTCCACTAAGGCTAGTTTATTCTTCATGGAATTGTAGAACATCTGAAAATGATTCTGGTTTCTAGTTGAGTAAGAAAAATAATAAATGAAACAATCCCTTTCCTCTACTCCCTAACAGTTCCCATGCACATCGAGCATACTAAAGAATATCCAGCCATTCTTGTTGTAGTTAAACTCTCACATCTTTAACATTTAGAAAAAGTTAGTGAAGTTACCAATATAGCTTTGAAATAGCGTTTTCCATATGTAAGAAAGCTTCTGACTAAAACACAGCAAAATTTTACACAAAACTGGTTTTGGGTTGGTTTTGTTTCGCTTTTTAACTGCATGTAGACTGACCTTATAACACCAGTAATATGTGCAGGAAGACATTTTAAATGCTCTGGGAACCACATCATTTGCAGCTTGCTATTGCAAAACGTTCTTCCGTTCCTACTCAAACACAATTATTTTTAGATTTTGCTTTGGCCCCTTCTCTTCTCAGAAGACAAATCTGACAAGTAAATCAAGGTGGTGGGGGAGAGAGAACGACCACGTGAACCACTACATAAAGCATATTTCACAGGTTACATGGTTAAGATAAAGGATCACGGGTACGCAGCCGTCTTTGATGTAGACAATTGTTGTAAAAAGCAATTGCTCCACAGCAACATTGGAGTGGAGAGAGCAGACTCCACGTGAACATGCTGCATAGTGACTGTGGGTATTAGGTAATAATTTGATTGAAAAACATCTCAATGCATATACTGAAACAACAGCTGCAACTTCCTTATGGTCCAAGACAGAAAGCTCAGACTCGTAACTTCTCCTACTGAAGTATAAGCAAAAGGGAGATGACTTACACATCTCAAAAACAGTATTTCTTAATTTAACATTCAGGGACCATTGTTTAGTACCACTATCATCTTAGATTAGACTTAAACACCCGAAGATGTATCACAAGTCTCTATTTCCATCTGAGACAGTGACCTGTATCAATATATGTAATATTAAGCCCAAACAAGCAGCCTATTAATGCCTTTCTACGGTTTACTTCAGGCTCTACCACAAAGCTCTCTTTGTCCTTTAGCTCCATCAGGTTTTCTGTATTCCAGAGCCTTATCCTGCATTAGCTCTCCCTGTCTGCTAGACAGCTCTTCCTGCGGCTCCTCGCATCAGCAATTTTTTGTAGGAACTCATCCTCGGTAATAACGAACCAGTCAGGTAATCTTAGTTCAGCAGGCAAGAATACATTTACG
Source organism: Aptenodytes forsteri (assembly GCF_000699145.1). Taxonomy (NCBI): domain Eukaryota; kingdom Metazoa; phylum Chordata; class Aves; order Sphenisciformes; family Spheniscidae; genus Aptenodytes; species Aptenodytes forsteri. The sequence goes on along the minus strand of NW_008794407.1, from coordinate 1,554,924 downwards.
TGGAGAACACCTTTAGGCAAAACCGAGGCTGGGCAGAGAGCACAAGCTCAGCACAGAAGAGGTTGGACTGCACGGCATGTCGCACAGCCCCCACCCTCATCCTCTGCTTAAATATTTGTAGACCCTAGCCCAATGGGACAACAAACTTTGCTCAAACTAGCAAAGAAAAAAGCTCATCTACTGACCCATGCCATTTGACAGCATTTAAAATAGTGGGGTTTTTTAAAAGGAAAAGTTAACTGTTTCTTTTTTCACCTTACCTGCATAAAGCAGAAATGAGTTTTCTTGACTATACATTTTATATAATTTCCTTTAAAAAAGTAGACAGTTATCTGTGTCATTTCTGAAAGCAAAGTACTGATAAAAGGCCCTTCAGACGCCTAGCAATTTAAGACATTTCTCAGTTACTTAAACTTGTGACAAAATAAGTGTCCAGGTGAAAATTTTGTCAATGGCTATTCCATGAAGATTTTAAAATTCCAGGCAAAAGAGCCCTCACTTTTAAGACCGCATTCTGTAAGAAAGACTATATCCCAGTGAGTAAACAAAGAAACTAAAAAAACCCAATTAAAAGAGCCCTGTACATCCTCAGGAGATAAGGTAGCACATACTTTGTATGATATATGTAAACGAAGCATCACACAACCGTATCTATTACTATAGTGAAGGAATGGGATCAACTTTCTGCAATTAATCTTGGGGCTCACTGATGGACAATGTCAGACGGCCAAAACCATTTTAAGGTATTAACATTTTGCCAGCTCACCCCACCACAGAAGTAACAGCTCATCAGTCTCTGCCATTGACAGACAAGAAATTAGCTTGCTACAGCTTCAGCTTCTCACAAGTACCAGCCCCTACCCTGCAGCATCTGTAACCACCGTTTGCCACTGTATTAACCTCCCTATGGAAGTGCTACCTCATCTGTGGGTACTATTAGCCTTGCACGTAAGAATGGAAACGTTCATCCCTTCTTTCGTTTAAGATCACAACTGGCGTTAAACTGACTGCATTTCTCATACTCTAAGATATTTGCATGGTAATAAAAATAACAACTTAACTTATATTAAAACAAGGATAAACAGCATTCCAACCTAATCTTTGTAAGGCCCCATTACATTTTGCACCATCTTGGGGAAAAACAAGCAGAACAAGAAATGGAAGCTAATAAAATGCAGACGTTTCATTTTTAAACACCTATTTGTGTTGCTTTAGAGCCTAAAAAAGAAGCCAAAGAGCCAACCTTTTTTTTTCTTAACATCTACCTTCTGTGAGAAAAAAGTTTCAACGATTATAGTATTAAAAACCCAGCTTCAAAATTCAGTGCTGTTCTCAAGCAAATCTAAATCTGTCTTCTCTGGAATCTTCCCCCTTGTATTCCAGACATTCCATTTACAAAAGCAATTCATATATTTTGAAATCTGTACTACAAAGTTATTTAAAAAATTCTTGTTCATCTCCGAAGTGGAGAAGCGTATATGAGATAGTTGAAATTAATAGAAGAGTGAATTCTTTATTCAGTTCTGCCAGCATCCAAATGTCACTACTTTAAAACCATTTTTGAAGTGATCTATGAGACAAGTGCTTTCATCATTTAGAAGTGCACAGTTCTTACAAATTTGAGTCATGTTTCTGCATGTGGGAGAGAAAAGATTCAGACTTCTCCAAAACTACGCAGGACCAAAGACCATCCAGACCTAGGAGCCAAAGTTAGACATAAATCCATAACTATTGAAATTCTTGAACTAAATTAACATTGCACAAACCAATAGGAATTTTATTTACAATATGCATTTCCCATTTAAAAAAAAAGAAAAAAAAATCAGGCAGACTTTGCATACAAATCCTGTCTTTGGCAAGTTAGACTCTCTGCCTCACACCAGAATACTCTAACACAACCAAGAAATTGTAGAACAGCAAAAAGGCATCAATAAGTAAATCTGAGGTTCAATCTTCAAAGGTGAGCTCCCACACTATGATTAAAATTCTGAAAGGAGCCTAACTTTGCCTTTTCCTCAGTGTACAAAGTGTCCACAGTTTTAACTGCTTGGAGCACAGCTGTGCCACTAGGATCTGGTTTCTTCAGCTCCACGCACAAAGATCATCCTGTTCCCAAAAAATAGCCTCGCTGCTCCTCAGTCTCACAGATAACACTGCCGGTCTGCAAGGAGCGGAATCATTACAACAGTGGCTCTTTGGACTTATATTCAGCACGTTGTTTCCTGTTCTTTACTACCAGTGCTGCCAGCTGCCAGAGACACTTTAAATTGAATCAGTCAGAAATTGTGTTTTGCAATGAATTGTGTGAACATCCTTAATTTGAGATTTCCAAGAACTCCTTTCAAAATACTGGGGTGTTTCAATCAAAAAAACCCAACCAACAACCACCTCTAACAAAACATGCAGGCTATCTAATTAGCTGGCAAACCTGGGAAAAGCATTTTCTGATTTAGGGTAAAGAGAAATTTTCAGCTGGGTGATTAATAACCCTCCCTTCTACATCTTGGGTAAAGCATTTGATATCAAGACACTGAAGTACTCAGGCTTTAATTAAAAATATTGGGAAATGAAGCATTTATCCAACTATTCAGTCACCAAGGCCAGGATCTAAAGAAGTCCTTCCTGTCTCCAGCTTTGCAGAACATGCCCTAGCTGTTGCTCATGCCTACAGTAAGAAAGAATATCAAAAAGCATACGACATCGTAAACTCTCTCCCATCTTAATAATTTGGCTATTATTTTCTTGAGCTTTTAATTCTGTTCTGTGCTCTAGCCAAGGAATTGGAGCCTGTATACCACTCCCAAGAATGAAGAGGCCTTTCAAAGAAATGATGAGATGTTCAGTGTCCCTGGTCTTCTGTTTATCTGGAAAAGCTTTGGGAAAATTCTGACTCCTCAACACAGTCACCACTGCAGCATGCCAAATCAGCTTGAAGGATCCCAGCCACTGTCAGCAAAACCACAACAAACCAGCTTCAGATAATACAAACAAAATCTTTTGGATGAGAGTAAGGAATGTTGCTCCACATACATTCACTACTTAGCGAGGGGTGGGAGGGGAGAAGAAATATGCCATGCCTCGCCTCTATATTGGAGAAAACACAAAAAGTGTTCCAAGCGATGAATACTCGCTGTCCTAATGAGACATATTGAAGAGCTATGCATTGGTGACATTAATTTTATTATCCAAGTTACCCTTCATCATCCTTTTTTTTCTTCATTTGAATTTTCTCAGCTAGTCTCCTCAACCATATTTAAAACACCCTTTCTCTTCCCTTCCCACTCCAAGGAAAAAAGGAATCAGCCTGTTGGCATGAAAAAAAAATCTGGTCAAAACAAGGTTTAATTTTCCAAACCAGTTGTAACCGCACCTACAGGAGCTGGGATTCTTTTTAACATAAATCTCTTAGCTAATTATCTTAACTGGAAATGCATGCAGTCAAAGACAAAAGGAAAGGGTAAGAATATATTCGTCAGAAGTGTTCAGAATATTATGTTCTCGATTTAAAATTCATTTCTTTTAAGTCACTTAAAAGGAAAATGAACAGTTCTAGTAACCAAACTAGGTCATTGAAAATAAAATAAATGGACACGTACTCCCTTGTAAGAAATACTGATGCTGAAGTTCCATACATTCGGATCCGGAGGAATTGCTTCTGCAAGCTGTGTGGGCTACCTGCTGGTTGGCATTACTGACCAAAACACTTTTCTTATTCCCCTTCTGCTAAGATCAAATTGTACAAATGCATTTTGGTTAGTTAGAAAGGGTTTTCATCATGACCTCTCCTCCTTTTGTCTCTGCTTAGTACCGCCTAGCAGAAGTCATGCCCATGTAGTGGACCAGGTTAAGTCGCACAGCACGGCTAGGTATGGCAGGTGGAGCCCAGCCATGACCCAACACCCTGCTGCTTCTGGAAGCAGGAAATGCACATGGGTAGCGAAAGCACCTGTCTGGATTTCAAACATTAGCATTTAACACAGAAACCTTACATACTTTCACAGCTTCCTTTATTATATTAAAAGACACTTCAGCAAAATGAAGCAACCTCCACAATTCCTCTGCACTACATCTAACAGGAGAGCAAAATCAGAAATGGGCATTTTCTCTCTCTCTCTCAGCCTGGATTTCACATGCTGCGTTTTTGTAAATTATAAACACGTATTTGTTACTAAATAGATTTAAGTATATTTGGAGGCTAGCTTTGCCATAGGCAGGAGAGAAAGAAAGGAGCAAAAAATCCACGAGACAGGGGTTTATTATTCTACATTGCCTATCAGATGTTAAAACACAGAAATATTAAAAAACGTGTACTGCCAAAAAACTCTGCAAAGGTGAGTGTTTCTGCATTGTTATTAACATTTTTTATATCTACTCTGAATTTTAGACGTAGAATAATTCAGTCCTGAAAAAGATAAGACACTTCTGTTTGGGTTACACAGTACATGTTTTACTTCCATTTAAAAGAAAGTTAGCTCTGAACCAAAAACCGAACACGGTCGCACAGTTCACAAAATTGAAAAAGGTACACTTTCTACAAATTACATCATCACCACTTACTAGAATTGTGAAAATGCAGTTATGGAATAGCCAATCTAATTCTATGCTTTAGATAGATCAGAAAGCAACTACACTCACTTAAGACAATGATGCTCCTTTAGGACAGCAATTAAAATTTAGGTGCAAGAAAATTTTTTTAATTGCCACAAAATTTTTGCACATTCTCTTTTCCCAGTTAGTTCCTCCTGAACGAAGCATGCCGTCACGGTAGAAGTTTTAGATTGGTAATAAAGTTAACTTCCTGAAGCACACAAGAAGACCTAAACAGACTCTATATCCTAATACGCATGCCTCTTGCTGACAAAAATATGAGGTTAGTATTCCTAAGAACTTAAATTTTTCCAAAAGGTAATACTGTCTTTCAAAACCTCACAATCTGACAAAACAGTGCTATCTCCTTCTGCAATTTAGAATGGTATTTTGCTTTATAAAAATAATAAAATGCTTCTACGTGAAAGATGAGACTGTCAAAATAGATAAAATACTTATTCTCAAATGAAAATCACTACAGAAATGTAAATGCTCGTCATCACGCCTACAACTTCAGTAATAGAGTAAGGCCTTATTATTCCACAAACTTGGAGATTGCAAAATACTACTACTACTACTAATTTACTCCAGTTCTGAGGACTGCAATCTCAGCATAGTCTTATGAAGATGATGTGTGTGAGCACTGGATCCCATAGCCTGGGCTTTCACTCAAGCAAGCAACCAGGATACAAAGAGAACACAGCACGTACCTCCAAGGTACGATCTGCTTTAAGCACCTTTTCTTTAGATGTTACTCTGGGGCTATAACCAGAGCTCTGAGTCAGTGGTTTCCAAACTGATTCTGGTACGACTGCATTTAGTCCTGCCACATCTTTAGGATGAAAGGATAAACACACCTAAGCCTATTCTACTAAATCAACCAGCAATTAGAGTGCATGTATTTTGTTACCTCTGAGACAATGAGAAAAGTTAGCACAAAACACAGTAGGATGGACCAACAACCAAGTCCGGCCACGATAAATAAACTCTTTAAAAAGATTAGCTACTGACATAAAAATTTTAATATTTGTGGTTAACAATTTGGTGGTTTTCACCAATCAAGCTTTTCTGTTTAATATTGCCTAAAGCAATCCACTCACTCAACCAGTCTTCAGTCTTTTGCTTTTTTGTTTTTTAAAAAAACCTTCCACTTGATATACTTTTTTGCTAGTGAAGCCTGCTTTCTTTCTCATTCTCTTTCAGGATCTTTTTCATCACTACAAATTCCTAAGTATCCTCTCCTCATATTAATAAGGAGAAGAGCAACAGCTTGAACTTAGACCTTGACGACCCCATTTATTTCCAGACCCCTTAAGCTTTTCTGTAGAAAGCAACAGATGACCATTCAGCTTTACTAGTTCCTCTTTGCAGGTGGCTTCCCTAGCAGCTTTCCTTCCGTCAAGCATATTTGCAGGTTCTTACATGCAACTAGATTTCCCTAGACTCTGTGTTTAAGGAATCTCCATATCAGTAATACTTTAAAGCTTACATTAACAAATGAATATATACCTAATATGGCTATGATCACACCCAGCACGGTGCAACAAGAATAACTAGTGCTCATGAGCAGTCTTGTAGCTGGGACTATTTCTGTTGCATCGTAAATGATTAACATACAGTGGGTTGGACACAGCTGGTTTATGACCACAGGGAAAATGACTACAGGATTCTGGTCATCAAGGACAACTTGATAACAAGCTTACCTAAGATAGCCTTTACAGATAAATACTCCTCCCAATACCACGTTTAAGAATATAAGCCACAGCAGCAAAAATGCCAGAAAACTAGAGAGCTGGAAAAAGAACAGAAGACCTTATGGACACTGTCAATATTACGCAGTTCTGTGACAGAAGGAAAATGCATCAGGTAAAATTACCCAGATGGTCCTTGGAAATGAACAGCAACCCCAGCTGCAGAAAAATATACACCAGTAGCTCCTTGTCGTCTGTCATGAACAAGGCAGTTAGCACACAGCTGTGACAACTCCACGTCTCTAGGAGCGCTCTCCTGTCCAAATAGGTGTCCCTAGCCCCACTCTCCCTGTCCCTCACCACCCTGCCAAGCTACTTACTCATTGAAATGGAAGAGAAATTCTTTGGGTTGCTCTCAGGTGCTCTTCAGAGCACCAGCTCTAAAGATTTACTTAATCCAAAGCAAAATATGGGTAACAAAGACACCCTCAAGAAGTAATTCTCAACACTGAAGCAACTTTTTCCACAGTTTGTTGCACCTGAAGAGGGACAGTTAAGGAAAATAAACACCACTCCAGGATGTTTTTCTTCAATTGCAACATACGAACAACATTTGCAGGATATGATTTTAGTTTGCACTCTGTTCTGCCTCAAAACCTTGGTTAGAAAAAGAACCTGCTGTCAGAGAAAGGCTAATTGCAAGCAAAATAACAACTCTCTTGGGAAATCTAAAGCCATCAGAATTGCTGGTTTATATCCACCTTCTACCTCCCGACCATCAGCTGTGCAAATACATCTGTTCTGAAGCAGGCACTTTTTACACACTGATTTCCTTTCCATCTATGATATATCAAGAGAAATATATTTGGCAGCTGTCTGGGACCAAAAGTACATTCAAGCCAGTATTATAAAATTTCTTCTTTTTCTCAGCTGTAATGCTGAGCTCCCAAGCAGGGCAAAAAGCTTTCCTTACCTGTGTACAAAAATTCCAGAGACAAATTAACCACATACTTATGCCCAAAAATAGAGTCAGCATGGGAAATAAAGATATATCTGACAGGTCTTCCTGGGCTGGGTTACGATAAAAGAATAGTGCAGGAGTTAAAGGCAGGTTTATGCAGAAATCAATCCTATGATGTTTCAGAGCAAATATAAACTCAATTTAGAGAGAACTCTTCTAGAAATTCAAATTGTGAGATTCATTGAATCTCCTTATCTAGTTTAGGACTGCACAATGCCAAGGAAGCAATTCATACGGACTTTACTGTTTATTCAAGGCTGAATTAGAATTTACCTATTAACTCTGACCATCTGATATAGTTTGGCTATAAAGCTCAATGCAAAGATTATGATCTAATGGACCACAGTCAATTGCTGACATTTTATTTAAGTTTACTCATGCTCAAACCACGTTTTTAACTGCAAACTCAACTAAAACCACAAGGTGGGAAAGTCAGGATAGAGAATTCTTGTTTTACTTTATACTGCAGCTATTTTATTTACCTGGACTAAAGCATGAGAACATGTTTGAAAAACCACACACACACAGACAAAACCTAAATTGAAACTCTTTGCTGCTATTAGACTAGTAATGCTTTTTGGCAAAATATTTGTGATTACATGGAAATTTATGATTTATTAAGCTTTCAAAACAACTGATAACTGTGAAGTTGAACTTTAGCTATTGAAATGCCTGCATCTCTTATTCAAGCTCAAGTCTGCCTGATAAATAAGTTGAACTGACACTGCAGCATGGCGTTTACAATTTTTTGCTAATTTAGATGCATGGAGTGTGAAATCCAACTGAGTGCTCGGCTTTGCCACCCGTGAGCTCCTCATAAGGCTTTCTATTAGCTGGTTATCTGGATGGACAGCCTGTTATTTGGAAATTTTATGAGGAGGTAATTGATTCATCAAGAAACAGAATTTTTAGATTAACATTTAGTGTCTTGTACAACTACAACATATTCCTCGATATCACTTTCTGCATGTGATCGCATCCAGCTGTGTAGCAGAAGCAGATCCCTTTCTGTATGATGCCCTGGAAACTACAGTCCCCACCTTTCGCCACATGGCCCCAAGGCAAACCAAGTAACCGTACCTACTCATTGCTAGGAGTTACTTTCCCTGCTGGCCTGGGCTGTAACTTTCATTTCCTGCAGCTGCAAATGCTGTCAGCCAGTCTCACAGGCAGCGCTTTGGCTCTGAGCCATGGGTGGGGATCCTTTTTCCTTACATATGGCCCACGCTTTGCTTGCTTGCAGTCTCAGAACAGCAAATCCTCCCCTTCTACAGCCTCCCTCTGCTTGCAAGCAAACAATTCCTGCCCAATTTTTTCCATTACAAACAGGGAGCCCTTCTTCAATTTTTCAAACTGGATTCCCATGTTACTTGATCAAAGTCTGCTGCTGCCGCTACCCAGAGCTTCCTCTTCCTACATAACAGTATTTGGACTCAACATGGAAACACTCCATTTCTCAATCATAATTTTCCAAGCTCTCGATCATACGCGAGATGTTTTACCTTTACTCTCTCCCCTTCCCCTTTCATCTAAAATTAATATTCTGAATAGAAGGTCTCCAGTTGTGCAAGAGCAAGCTTACTTAATGTAACAAATTCAAGACACTGTGTTATCCTGTTCTGTGGCCCCAACTATAAAATATCTCTCTTTTCCGGGGAAATATCTCTAGATCACCTGTGCAATTTTTCTTTTTCTTAATTCCTGAATAGGAGGTCCCCGTACCAATTCAAGAAGAGCTCTGACACCTCCAACATCTGCCCTGCGTCATTCCTTCCCACCTTGCAGGTGTAGAAAAGGCCTTACTACACAGCTCTTTAAACAAATTTGTCAAACTTTGTCTTGGAAAGCATCAGCTGTTCAATCCTCCTTATTATGGTAGATTCTTTGAGAGATACTACAGTTGGAATAAAAAAGACTGCTGAAATAACATTTTTCTGTTTACGGCACCAGTCAGGACAGTATCCTGAGAGTAATATCAAAAGCCAGTATTCAGTATTGCAGTGGTGCATGGTATGTCACCGTGTTACTAAGACATCACCTACCTTTCAGATCTGAACAAACCTATACAGATACCTGGATTATAAGAACGTATAAAACAGGCAGACATTGTACCTCCAGGTAAACAAAAAGATCTCTGTGGCCAAGTTTTGAACAAAACAGATAGTAACATGAATTGGCAGTTAGACGTGGTCCCAAAAAACCCCGTAACTTATAAAGATGACATGGAAATGTAAGCCTCATGAGCAAAAGCTTGTTGTAGCCTTTGTAGTTCTCCAAACAGAAACTTCTACAGAAGGGATACGATGGACTGTAGCAAATTCTTCAGACTTCAGAAGTACTCATAAAGTTGGAAAAGACAGTGAACTTGTGATCTAAACAGGCAGGAGATTCACAAACAATTTTAAATACCTGCCTATTTTCCTGAGCTTACAAGTTCAATTTCGTTATACTGAATCCTGTCCCCTGCCTTTTACCCAAAGCTCTGTGGCTGTATAAATGCCCTGCAAACAAAGGAAAGAGAACTGCACATATAAAAAGGATGTACCACAGAATGAAAAGAAACCCTTGTTAAAAAAAGAGAAGCACCAAATAAAACAACAGGAATAGTCTTTCTCCCCCATGCCCAATAACATGGGGGGAATCACTGCAAAAAAAATTGTTGCCTATGTATTACTTGTGAAAAACATGTTCTTCCAAAGCTAGTAATTTATTTTTTTGTAGAGTGCACCAACTGTTATTCAACCTCTTCACTACCCACTTGTTTGTCTTTTTTCCCCATTATAAAAGGCATTTAGATTTTTTTAAAATGTACTCATCTGTAAACTGCATGTCAAATTGATTAAGTGACCCAAATAACTTACAAAAATAGATTTGCTATCCAGCAGAGCAAGCAAGAGGTCTGGAACCTGCAATCAACCCTCCCCCTAAATGACTATCCACCTAGCAAAGGTCTTTTTTCTATGTAATGCTTTCCCCATACTCTTAACAAAATGTTTGTTATCTTAACTACTATAAAATTTCAAAGATTGAAGATACTGTAAATGCATTTTTTTTTTTTACCCATCGATACTGATTAGATATTTAAAATAATACACATTCTTAGAGGACAAGTAACACCTACACTTGTAGGCAAGTGATGGGGGTCATTTTTGGGGCCGTCTTCTAATGAGAATAAAACAATGTTACCTTTCATGGTTGACAGATAATACGTGGACCGACAAGGAATGACCAAGATCAGCTGTCAGAACTAGGCTTCACTGAACATACTTTTTGCTTTAATAATCTTTCATGTTACCGTACTTTGGATAATCATTTCAGATTATTTAAGGCACTAAATACCACCCAACATTTCTGTACTCAGTGATGAAATGTGGTTTTACACAACTTAAGAACCAGCTGTAAATTAGAAGAGGCTTGCCATTTCAAAACTTTGAAGCTCACTTCACGTCTGATACGCCGTGGCTTTCCAACTTGTTTACTTGGCAAATGGTATTGATAAACACTGTTGAAAAGATCAAAATTGTAGGGTCCATAGATACTGAAAGGAGTGCAAAACTTTTTGCTTCAACAAGCCATTTGTATAGCACTCAACATCCAAGCAGCTACCCCCACCACTTCTGATGGCGATCACCTCCCTTTTTCCTTTGGAATTACATAAAACCTCTCTCCCCCCAAGCCTCTCACAACAGCTTGCGATGCCAGACATGCACAAATTCCAGACTCATGTCTACTGCATGTGGCTTAGCCTATGAACTGTACAGAATTACTCAGACCTGATGCTCACACTGCGAGCCTGACGTATCACATGTATTTTCAGACCTAAAAACTCCAGAGGGCAATATCCTAATTTGTTGAATCATTCAAAAACTCTGAAAGTTTTACTGAATTACGGTCAAAAAAAGAAGAAAAAAAAATCTGTATGAAAAAGACTGAAGTTGCAGAATCAAGCACTACAAATCTAGGAAATACAATTCAAGAGTTGTCCACCCAGGTACATGGACTGCCTTAAATTATGTAAGTCATTCACTTGCTCTTTGTTATGGGGGTTGTGTTTTCTGTTTTGTTTTTTAGGAATTCATACCTCAATCAATGCCCACAATGAACAATTTTGAGAATACCATCTAATTGTTTTTCCATTCTTCTGATTAGCATATTCCCCAATGCCTTATTTAAAGATCTTTAATCAAATGCAGCACTTGAGAATGAATAATTGCTTTGTGGGATTGTCTGAGGTACTTTTCACTATGAAGGGAAAAATAAAATCAAAGCACTCCACTAATTTTGCTTAATTTTTGTAAACCCTCTGTGAAATGAATGATACCAACCTCTTTCAAGCAATAGAAAGTTGAGGTAGAGACCAAAGTAAAATGTATCCAGTGGTTTCAAGTACTCAGTCTAAAGTTGCTTGGTTTTTTGCTTTTTTTTTTCCTCCCCAGATAACTTAAATTATATAATAGTTTGCATGTTCCAGACAGTTCACACTGACTTTAGTCACAGTCACATGCACGGGAAACGTTACAAATCAAACATCCAGCTCCTAAAGCCTGACACCCAGTAATGTGGGAATAAACAATTAGCAGCTGCTTCTTATCAGCTGGGGTTTAGATGGCATGCCGTAACATCCCACAGGAAGGCTGTGACAGAGGCAGGGACAGAAGTCACTCCTAAGGCTGCATTCAACCCTGCAAATCATGCTCATTCTAGGAACGGCCTTCTCCTCTTCTTCAGCCTCCATGATTAATATAATTAATTAAAGCTTTTTATCTCAAAGCAACATATCGAACAGAAACTAAAGTAACTTTACAATGCTCTGCCCCATTTTCCCCCAAAAAACATTAAAGGAAAAAAAGCAATCAGGTTATGTCTACTGGTTTGATTAATAAAAGTAACCTCTTAAAGACAAAAAACAGCTCTGCCTCTCCCTGAGGAGTCTGACAGGCTCAGTGTTCTTCATATAACATATATTGCCCAGTACAATCTGCCACTCCTAATAAAATTCTCTGCATTCAAAGGTGAAGTCCCCTAGCTCCAAAGGAAATTGGATTTATCAATCCTGTGAGTGTTGTTAAAAAAAAAAAATCCTGTTGACATTTCCATGATTTCACCCCCTAGACAAAGGAAGAAATGTTTCAGTGATACTTAACTACATTTTCCAATTTTATCATCAGAACAACTGCAAACTTTTTCTATCCAAATTGTTATAGGACACAAGAGGATGAAAAAGTATTCCAACTATACAGCTCAATCCTTCAGACTTCCCCTCCCAATCGCCCTGCATTCAGGAAGTTCCTGCTGTGCACGCTCCTAATGTAAGAAATGCAAACTCTCCCCCCTTTTAACCAAGCACATTTATACAGTGTCTGAAAAAAACTGGGAAAAATGGTAATGTGATAGCTGGCATGGACAGGATAATTGAAAAATTTGTGGTTATATTTATGAAAAACTCTCCAAACTCAGAAATCTGTGTTTTGGTAAACAAGTTTTCCCCAACACCACTTTCCTGCTAATCTTGTTACTTGCAATGACAAACTTTTTGAAATGCATCTTTTCCCCCAGCATGTGATGAAACACCTTCTAATGAACTGTTTTTCTGGTGGTTTTTTTTTTAACTCACATTGCTTTCTGTTCACAGGCTGCAAACTCAAGTAGTTTCAAATGAAGCAAGCAAGCATTTTCTCTAATAACAAACTACTCTTGTGAGCCTGGGGAGCTTATGAAGCCAAAGGACTGCAGCACACAAAAGCCTTAAAAACTTTCAAAAACTTATCAGTTTTTTGTTGCACCCTTCAGGGGGACATTCTTTCATGCATCTGAACAAACAAAGTAAGATTCAGAGCTGCTCTGGGAAAAAGGGATGAATGTGCCACTGCTACTCTGGAAAACTCAGTTAAGTAAAATACAGAAGTCCAAATAGCCAGTTCCTGTGCCAGGGCATACGAATGCATGTATTTACCTTTTCCACCGCTGAGCCTGAAGTTGTCATGATTTCTTACTGCAGGGTTTCTCAGGAGCCACTAATATTGCATGCTGGAGATTCTCTTCCCTCCCCCCTTTCAGCACACGACAGGTATAGATTTTCCTATCATTGCAGCTCGATCTAACATGATACATAACTCCGTTCACCAAGACATAATTTGCTTAAAGCTCTTCCCTGTCTTCAGCCACATTTTCACTTAACGCTGAGAATTGCTCACCGCTTATTTTGGAATAGACAGTGTGGCTGCAGGTTGCTAAAAGCATTGTGTTTTATCTAATTAAAAACTAGAAACCAAAACAGCACAAGAACACTGAAGTGCCTGTTTGCACAGTACCCCCCATTACCCAAAACTAGCGCTGCTGACGACGAGACTTCGTTTCCATCATTTCTTACCTTTGTGGTTAAAAATCCCCTCCATCTCCATACTACTGCGAGAGTGAGCAATGCAGAGAGACCCGCAGGGGACCAGGCCTTCTGCAGCTGGGGACCGATCTGTGGTTCGAACCAGACACCAGTCAGGCTTGTCATGGGGCCTCTCCAGGACCTCCACCGTTTGCCCACGGCGGATTGTCAGCTCATTACTGTTGCAGGCGGTGAAGTCGTGGATTACCACCGTCAGCTCGCACCCACCAGACAACTGTGAGGGGAAAAACAAGAAGGAGAAGCCAGATGAATGCTCGTTATCAAACCATCCGTCATGCACCGTTACCTATTTAGGATTCCTGGCAGGATTCGTATTTTGGATGAGATAGCAAGCTTCTGGGACTTTCCACGTCAAGAAGAGATCATTTCAAAATCAGGCAGTTCTGGCGTTTTAGAACAGATTTTTAACTCTGCTTGTCTCTGCCTATGTTCAAAGCACACCGGTTGTGACAGTGCTGGGCGGAGGATTTAAGCGGTTTTTCTTGCTAGACTGCTCCTTACCCCGAAAGCTGAAGTAGCAGTCACTTCAGAATATATTTTATGGGTGATAATTGGCAACAAAAAGCCAGATATTACTAAATACAGTCACTCATGACCTTTGTTATCTTCCAAATTCAAGGCAGAAAGAGGGACCTTTTTTGAATGAGCTTACTGCCTCATTCCCACCCCACTCACAGTTTACTCCCTACATACACAGGTCACAAAATCATCCAGGATACACCATACATAATTATAAAAATCAGCATAAAGTTCTTCACATAAGTTTCCCAAATACTTAACTATTTGATAAAAAATCCAAACGGGCTTACAACTTTCATATTTTTGCTGATTCCCCAAATAAAACTGCACAAACTTGAATTAAAAGCATGCAAGCTCAGGGTTTTCCTCTCCCGCTTCAAAACACTTCATTAGAATTACTTTGCCTAAGCTTAAGTTTCCTCTCTTTGATCGTTTCATCTGCTTTGATGTGAAATGAAAACTATTATCAGAACTTTGCAAAGTTCTCAAGATTGCTCAGCGCCAGAGCACCCATCCAACTTAAGCAAGCAGCCTGGGAATTCCTTCTTCCATACAGCAATGGTGTTCCAGGCTACTTCAGCTTTTTGTGTGTGAATATTTCTATAGCTCAGGCTGCTTCAGTGCAACATTCATATCAGATCCCAGCTGGTAGGCAACTTCAGTGAATTCAGTAATTTTGGACCAAGCCGGTAAACTCCTTCAACGTAGCAAGGTAATCCTGCAATGCTCTATGCTGACAAAAAAGGACAAATATCCTGTGAGAGTTCCAACTACAGCAAATACAGAAGCACGTGCTACACCAACATACTGCACGGTTCCTGCCACGTTATTTTTGACTACTACGTTTAGGCTCTTATATGGCTGCCAGCTACATCCCATGAGCTTTAGGAAAAGGAGATAAGAGACTGCATTGATACTTATTTATTAGTTTTCATTACAAGCCTGGAACTGAAGCACCAGATAGAAACTTTTCTAGGATAACACTGTTATCAAGCAAGAATTTTAGAGCAAATGACAAAACCAGCAAAACACTCAAAGGTTATTTCCAACCTTCTCTTCCTCAAGCCTGCAACAAATGACAGGACATAACTCCTAGCAGATGGTCTGCAGTAACTCCAGAGCTTTCCCATGGTCTCTGCCTGCTAATCTCACCGGCTACCCTTGCTTGTGTGTGCACACAAAGAAGAAAAAAGTTTTCTTGGGGGGATGCAGGGGCCAAGAAGGGCAGAAAAGCCTCATACATCTAGTGCTAAAGGAAGATAAATCAGGTTGCACCCATTTAGA
The DNA here is from genome assembly GCF_000699145.1 of Aptenodytes forsteri. Classification (NCBI taxonomy): domain Eukaryota; kingdom Metazoa; phylum Chordata; class Aves; order Sphenisciformes; family Spheniscidae; genus Aptenodytes; species Aptenodytes forsteri. The sequence continues at coordinate 1,539,422 of NW_008794407.1, read as the reverse complement.
TCCAGGCTAAAAATTAATCACATTGCTTCTACTACATCTTTCCAGACAGCCCCAATACCCAAATTACAGGGGGGGGTTACCTCTTCAAAACATGCTACCTCCTCCTTCATTAAAAAGTTTCCTGTTCCCTTACGCTCTTTCTCCATACTATATTAGTTTTCAGTCCATGCAAAACTATGCCAAAGGGGAAAAAGTAAAGAGCTTTCCCTTGTTTTCTGGTATTGATTTATGTTACAGCCTTCTTCAGACAAACTCAGAAACAATTGAAACCATCTGTATGCCTGATGGGGACTAACAAAAAAGCTGATTAAGTATGACTTCACAAGGTGTCCAATGCAGACCAAATTTTTCTCAGGACAGTCCATATCCATCCCCAGTCAGTGCAAGCATCGAGACAGTAACAAGTTGACGCTTTCCAGAAACTGCATCTAGTCTTTGTATTTTCTCCTAAATACCTACAGGAGCATAGCTTTGGTGCTCTGCTTGCTTTCCTGACCCTTCACTTCCTACAAATAGAGATTAAAATATACTTTGTGACCGGTGCAACGGCCACGTTTTTGGCTTTAATATAGATGATATTTCTTCTCCTTCCCCTAATTAAAAAAAAAAAAAAAAAAAAAAAAAAAAAAAAAAAAAAAAAAAAAAAAAAAAAAAAAAAAAAAAAAAAAAAAAAAAAAAAAAAAAAAAAAAAAAAAAAAAAAAAAAAAAAAAAAAAAAAAAAAAAAAAAAAAAAAAAAAAAAAAAAAAAAAAAAAAAAAAAAAAAAAAAAAAAAAAAAAAAAAAAAAAAAAAAATCTCAGATTTTATGTCCACTAAGTATTTTATATAGTATTAAGCTAAAGGAAAAAGCAAACAAAGGCTGTCAGTGGCTATGTCAGAAACTATTAAAGTACAAAAAAATCCCAGTCTTTCAGACTGTGTGGGAATCAGATGTCCTAGCTGATCAGTATTCCACTGAAATTCAATATTCAATCACACTTCAGTACAGTGTGTAAGACACTTTCCGCATGCACTTGTTAGTTTTACACCATCCTCAAACACGCACTAATGCTGTTAGATGCAACTTAGTGCAGGACTTCTCCACTGCTGCCTAACACACCAAAACCAATGATGTTCTCTACCCAGCACACATCTATATCATCATGGAGAACTGACCAAAAAAGCATTTACCAGTTGTCCCCTCCTTTGGGATAACCACCCTTCTTTCTCCCCGCAACAGTTAGAGTTATGGTTAGGAAATGCTGCTTTCCTCTTTGTTTCGTTGCTCGTTTTCTCTCCATAACACACTTTCTGAAAGCAGTTTCATCTTTCGCACTGATTAAATGCAGTTGGACAGCAAGGAGTGGCTGTGATTAAGCGCACTGCTCAACAGCTGTTCTTGGACAGCTTTGGCAAGGCTCTCTAGGCTAGCTGGAGGGAAGAGCAAGAGGCGAAGCAGAACCGGGAGACTGACTTGCACTGAAGAGAAAAGAGTTACAAACCATCTAAATCCAAGTTTAGGCTGAACAAGGGCTTTATATGCTTTATCCATCCTTCTCAAGAAACCCTTTATGTAAACTGAATTAATCATGCATGATAAAAATAAATGAGGCTATGTCTGAAACATGGTAACTGGAGAGACAGAGACGAGATGAGAAACAAAAGCCAGACAGAAATAGAACTGCAGATTAAAAAAGGCACAAGGTTTAATTAAACAGCTTATCATGGGACATAGTGTCTTGCTGTTGCTGAAATCAATGTTAACCATCTATGTTCATCTCTCTGGGGCCTTTTAATCACTGTCGCTTGTAGAGAGAAAAAAAATAAAACCGTAACACACTAACTGGCTGAATACACTCTTAGTGTAGGTTTGCTGAAGTCAGAGACGCCACACCAAGAGTTCATCTGCCACCAGTATCTGGGAAGATCACCACTGTTCTATGACAAGAGTTTTGACACATACAACGGCCATATAACCTCCTCTCAGGACTGCAAATTAAATTTACTGTCCCATGGTAATTTTACATTGAGGAGAAGGGAAAGAGAGCAGCTAATAAGATTTCTCAATTATTTCAAGCATGAAAATCTTTAATCCCCTTTTAAAACGGAAACAAGTGCACTGTGGGAGGAAAGAAATGGGGGACACACAAAAGTTCTGTCTCAAATAAAGAGTATTTTGCTTTGACCAGGTAGCTGCCCAGACTTGGTTTCTGACTCTGAAAAAAAGGCGTATACTCAGAGCCATGTCTGGTTTTTTACTGGCATTTTTTTTACTATTGGGAGCCTTTTCTCTTCTGCGGTCTCAGCTGGCAGAACTAAATACTTGGTTGTCTCCTGCTGCTTCAGTCCTTTTTTCTATTTTCCAAACTACTACACACAAGCTTAAAGAAGCATGAGAATGAAATACAACTTCACATAGACAGCAGTACAAAGTGTTACCAGCTGGGCACAAAAGAGAATTTGTTAAAAATGAAATACTGCTCCACTGACCACCCAGAGCAGCTAGCATGATTCCTACTATTTAGGATAACACCCTGTGACAGCTCTTCTTCTAAAAGCCTCTCATCTTCTCAGCTACCAAAATAGTTTGGATTATTTCACGTTTCTACCAGCTCACTTAATACAAGCATGAAAAGACCTATCAGACCTACATTGTTTCCTTCAGCCTCACCGTTTCATTTCCTATGCATTGGATCGAGTTCAAAAGACATTAAAATCAGATCAAGCTCTGAGGCTAGGAACTGTTGAAAGGTGGAATGAATGGGCCAAGTGTCATCTCTTTTATTCGTTAGCCACCTAAAACGCTGGCTACACAGCTACAGAAGGTGAATGGAAGGAATGCTATGAAAGGTGAAGAGCGAAATATTTACTAAGAAGGGTACAGTAAGAGCACTCATTCAGAAAACTGAGATGCTTTGACGGAGTAGAAATCTCCCTCTCAAAAAATTTTGTATTTCACTCTGGACTCCATTATACCTTCCAATACTTCAGGATGGGTCAGTGCTATGGATGTATTTAGCATGTCTTGCAATATGAAGATACACCCCATGATATTAAAAACAGGCTGGAAAGGGATCTTAAGTTACCTAGTCCACTTCTTTCTCTTCCTCTAGAGCATGATCAACTACATCTATGTGAATCATGTTTAACATTTATCCAAACTGTTCTCAAACATCTCCAGTTATGGAGATTCCCCAGCCTTCACAACTGCTCTGCTCTAGGGCTTCACATTTTCATACCCATAAAAAAAAAAAAAAAAAAGATCGCAATCTTTTATTAAAGATAAGTCCTTTGATCTCATCCCATCCACTGAAAATATGCGTAAAAGACTGGTCCGTAACTCTGCGTAGTAGCTTTTTTACATACTTGAAGACCTGAAGCTCTTCCTCCTGCCTTTTTCTTTAGACTCATTAGTCCCAACTCTTTATCTTGCCTTCTAAGTTATGTTTGGTAGACGTCTAATCAGTCTTTTTTCTTCTTGCCCCTGGAACTCTTCCAATGGCCCACTAATTTGCTAAAATTCTGTACTCAAAACTGGATGCGGTATCTGATAGAGGCCTTACGAGTGCTGAGTAAAGCATGAGGACTTTGTGTCCTGCAGCTCAGCATCCTATTTCTACAAGCCAACACAGGGCTGCTTCCCCTCCCTTCATAATTGCATCACACTGCTAAAATAATAAACAGCTTGTGAACCTCTATAGCTTCTAGATCATCTTCTCAAAAACTGTTCAATATTCTCACTGTTTCCATTAGTAGTTAACTATCTCCACCTATTCACATTAGCTCAAACGTGTTCCTATTAAATTGCATGGTATTTTGCCAATTAATTTATTCCATTTGCCAAGACGATTCTGAATTCTAATTCCGCTTTCCAATATAGTTTTCAGATGACATGAAGCCGGGAAGGATGTCTGCTTTATAAACATACCATCTATTGGATCATCCCGGTCATTACTAAAAAGCAACATGCAACAGTGGAGCCAACAATCAAAAGTTACAATTCTAGCGCAAAAAGCCAGGGTGGAGAAGAAAAAAGCTAATCATTAAGTTATTCTCTGTTGTTAAGGCATTTCCAATTATGTCATAAAACAGGATGCAAGGAAAGAAGCTCATCTGGACAATACTCAACCACTTACTATCAAGGCTAAGGATTTTTAGCTCTTTCAAAGTATACCTCTGAGGAGGTCAGAAAGAGTATTGAGTTGTGGATAAAGGATTTCATTCCTGATATTCTCCCTGTATAACAGCTTAGCACTTCTAACCAAAACATTTATTTTAAAAGAATCAACTGTCTGAATATATTAATGGAGAAAATAAAAGAATGGTTTTACTTGGCTGTTGATTAGTATGATATGTTTGCTATTTGTTGTCTTTTCTTAATCACAATAGTGGATACACATGAACAGAAAAATGTTCAGCAACAGCATAATAAGTAATACAGTGCTAAACATTTTTACCACTTAATTAACACTATTTTAAATTACTTGATATTTTTAATGTTTCTCAATTTGGAATTACAGCTCAGTTTGGGACATGCTTCATATTCGACTGAGGAGTTCCACTGCTCCATCTGGCTAACCACATCAACAGCACCTAAAATCCCTAAACCTGTTTCACTCCATCTCTGTAAGACATTCATACATACTTCAAGCTTCTAGGCTGAGAAAACAGAGTCAATTTTAAACCCCAAATGGACGGCAGCTAATGAATTTTCAAGATACAAAGTGAGAGATTACTTCAGATTCAGCAAGAGTGTTAAGATTTCACTGGTCTTCTGCCTGTTACTGTTCCTTAATCATTTTTATTTTGTATTTATAAACAGATTAAAATTTTTCACTTCTTAATGTATTTGACAAATCAAAACATGTAACACAAACATTAAAAAAAGCTATTCTGCTAATTCACACACTTTTAAAAAGTGCACAAACAGTCAATTTCTTCCTTGGACATACAATACATAGCACAAGTAACTTCAGGGAGTCTCCCAGTTTTCAGTTTGTTTTTCTTGTCAAAGAAAAGTCTAACAAAAAATTTATACACTAATGTGAGAACTGAAAACTGCTTTAAAAACAACACTACGCTCACTAACCAACCTTAAAACTTAATTTGTCAGGAAAATATTTAAAAGTGTTCTCCATTCCTCTTTCTTTTAACTTATAACTCCTGTTGAACAGGTTGTTGGTAAGACTCCTCCTCATGTCAGATTGGAAGACAATCCTGAGGGCATTTCACTTGGCCAACTTGCTTAGCAATTCTCACATGATACATGAAGTATTACAGGAGGGGCAACAGGAGACCATCTGTGCTATTCACCAGTAAATAGTACATCACAAACAACTAAAGAGAGGCAATGGTTGTGCATAGCAGCAATGGATTGCATCACCTCCATTTGAAGTGAAGCACAATCCAGCCAGGCTGCGTGCACACAGCTTGACGTCTCAGCCAACAATCAGGGAAATCAGAGAGAGCATGTCTTTTGGGTGTGACAGATTACCCAAACTCTTAAGAACACATAAAAAATGAACTAAACTGTTTGCTAGTATACACAACACTTTTTTTGTAAATCACTAAATAGCTAAGGAAGAATGCAAAGAATAAAATAGCAAAACAAGAGTCAGCCATCAAAAGACACTTTTTTTGCTCTAACCAACCAATTTTTCCCCACAGATATCCTTAGAAGAAACCACCACCAAAAATACAGACCAACTTCAGTACAAATGCACAAAGTCAAAACAGGCTATTTTTGACAAATACAAGAGCAACCCTAAGCACCTTATACTTCCCTTCTTCTGTCTTCCTCTTCTTTACATGGAAAAATTAAAACCATAGTGTTTAAGTGACATGTAAAAATACAGAAAACTAACTCTCTTTTAGATGACGATGGGAATGGTCAAAATATTACTCTGAGAACCTATTCACTTAGCTGCCCTGTAATATACTGATTATTTACCTGCGTAGTTTGAGTGGCTCATCAGAACAATTTTACCCAATGAGGTAACAGGCCAGAAATCCCTAACCGCGTTTTGAAGTAATTTGCTACACTGCTTCTATGTTTTAACTCATTCTTCTGTTTGACAAACTTCTATTATCCATCTCTACCTCCCTCCAAGCTCCTAACACTTCTTGCTTGCCAGAAATCTTCTTTCAATTCCAAAGTAACAGACGCATGTTTCATGTAAGAATTTTTACTCTTTTGATGCCTATCTTTCTTCCACCCATGAGAAACTCTGGCTATGTTATCCTTATGGGATAACCCAGCCAGAATCCATAGGCAGAGATGGAGGAAAGGAAACACTAGCACTAGTATCACATGATAGTGTTGTGGGTTACTTCTCTTTAATATGGTGGTTTCCATCAGCTTTCATGCAGAAAGGGAACACTCTTACTCTCTAACCCATGAACATCGGATAGTGTTTTTCCTTCACAAAAGTAACTGCGTGGCAACCACCAACCTCAAGCTAATTCAAAAAGCAGACGGCATGCTTTCAGAAAGGCTGAGACCGATATCAAGAAAAATTCTGTGCATGAGTATCAAGTTTTATAGAAAATAAAACTTTCTTTTTAAACTGGGTCAAAGCTTTGAACAATCTGCAGAAGAGAGGGGACCAAAATGGTTTCAGTTTGGAACAAACATAATTCCTTCATGACCGATTAGATTTAAACAACCACCCCTGCTCCCCCCAAGGTATCAAGATATTTTCTCTATTGCATACAGCTATTTTTAAGAGATTGAGTATTTCCACACCTCCTCTCTGAAGGTAGTAAGGACTAATCTTGGGCGCTATCTCACACTAAGAGATGAGTACTTTGCTCTCAGAACAGAGCAACACCTGAGAAACTTACCTTATCACTGTCTAGCGTGTTCTGTGAGGTTCGTGAGGCAATTGAAATAGTATCAGGTTGGCTGCTACCATCTCCCTGACTGTCCAGGTCCTCGCCGTCTCTGCAAATAATTCAGTTTTCATTACAATATTAGCACTGTGTTTGTAACATGTTAGTTCCCTAATTGCAACTCTAAAGAAGGGGCACCTAGACAGTGTGGCAATGGACCCCAGTCAAACTAACTGATGCAAAAATCAAATATTCAGCACTTAATACTTTGTTCCACACTTTAAGAGAACAGATTCATTTGCTCAAGGTTTACATCATGTAGAACTAAGGCAACAACCAACCAGCCAGAACTATGGCAAGAAACTTGCACAACCACTTAGCCAAAGCTAGCAAGCAGGCTACTCAGTCACACATTTTAAGCTCCGTGAAAGGAAACCAAGGACCTGAATAACACATGCAGAATTGTAAAAAATCTAAAAATGTACAGCTATCCTGTACTATAGTTCCAAATCCCTTCTGTAATGGCTGAATGTACACAAGTCAGGGACTGTTCAGAGCAGAAATCTCAACAAATTCAGCATTGCAGGAAACTGGAAATTAATTGTAAGATAAAGCTGGCCACAGTGACTCTTGGTTTTGCCTGATTCACTGAAAGTCATTAGAAATTCAACACTACAGAGGAAAGAGTGCTACTGTGTACTTAGAGATCTCTGATTATTTTAAATACTACTTACCTTCTTCCTTTTTGTTTTGTTGTTGGTGCGGTTTTGGGGATGTGAATTGGCTCTTTCAATGCTCCTTTCAGATGAATGGTCCTTTCTTGTATCACTTCCCGGATGTGTTTGATCCAGTCCTGTTTGTTCTCTATACTGGATGCCTTTGGTATGCAAAAGAAACAAAACCCCGACAATGGAGTACTATAGCTGAGAAGATCCACAAATACAGTCAGCTAATAAACATGAAGAGGAAGGCATAAAGAATGACTTTGTGAATCATTTTTAAAAACTGGAACAGAGAAAAGGAAATTCAAGCTAATTGTCTTCATTTTGAATCACCAACACTACTTTACACTTCTCAACATTATTAATATTGTTCTTTTAAAAACATTTTATTTTAGATTCGGATTCCTCTTTCATAACTTGAAGGCTAAAACCCTGCATGCATCTCATGCGAGACAGGGTGGATTGACTTACTTAAAGAATTACAGTAATAACACCTTGAACATTGGTATTTGGACTAGATGACCTTTCAAGGTCCCTTCCAACCCAAACTATTCTGTGATGCTATGCCATGATTTGTCTGTGGCATATCAGTTGCAGTCAGCTAGTGGCTGAAGTCTTCAAGCTATAGAAGTCCATGGGATCAAACCTCTTCCTACTCCTGTTTGTGAAAGCAAGTTTGTTTGATCCTTCAGTAGACCACACAGATTCCCCTCTGCTGTCAAGCCATGTGAATTAGGTATACATCACATCCTTTATACACAAAGGAAAATTATCTGTCAGCAGCTGTCCCTCTCAAAGCAGGAAAAGTCATCACTTGTTGCCTTCCCAACAAGTATGAACAACAACTACAAGACTGAGTATAGACTGTACAAGCATGTCTGCTAAAATTACCTTGAGAACAATTTTGTTGTCTGAAGTTGGTGTCCTTCCAGCCCATAGAGCAAACTTGCAGGGATCTCCTTCTACATGTTCTGTGACACCCAGTTCAGAAGTCTGGAATCAAGAAAAATGTTAGGATGACACTGCATTTTTTTCTCAGAAGCCACAAAGGGATGCTGATATTCTAAATAATTGAGCTCTGCTATTTAAAGAGCTTTTTTACTTTCAGAAGCTTAAGTCTAACTCATGTGATAGAAAGAAACCTTTATTTTGGTGGCAGTGGTGGGGTTTCTTCAAAAAAGGAAGAACTTCAAGCTAAACATTTTTTCCTGTAAAGTAACAATAAACAATAGCATTTATAATCTGAAATACCAAATTGCTTATTTTACATTTTTGACTTGACAATAAAAGCCTCGTAACTCTAAAAAAAGGTGCTTGGTAAAAAATAAGTGTTGGCTTCTCTCCTTGTTGGTTTCCATCAGGGAACACTCATTACGTATTGATTTTTATGTCTTCTCTCGGATAAGATATGCTTAAGAATTCTCTTGATACCTTCTAAAACTGTGATCTCTTTTCTGCCAAGAGCCTTTCCTAGTGTGTTTCCTTCCCTCTGAAACAGATGAAATAATTCAGAAATGCAGTTTCCCTGGAGAATTTTGTGGGACAACTACATTCCCAAAGACTGATTGTTAATGTTCTAATGTCGGACCTTAATAGCTAATTATCATCCAAAATGTTTTCACTTTCCAACTGGAACAACATCTCAATCATGTGAACTGGCTTCCAGTTAAACAATTCATATAGGCTCTGCTCAAAAAAAAAATGACAAACTAAGAAATATAGCTCAAACCAGAACAACCCTCACTCCAAAAGACAGCTGCTAAGCATTCTTGCATTATTAGAAGCTGTATTTTTCCCCTCATATGCATCACCACTAGCACATACACAGCTTATTACAAGAGATGTTGGATACACAGTACCTGAGTAGAGGTAATTTTTTCTTGTCTCACTTGGATGCCAACTTGTTTTCTTTTGGGTTTTTTTCCCCCCTAAAAAAACCCCCAACCCAACACATCCACCCTTTCAGCTTTGTCATCTTTTTTTGTAAAATGGACTCTTCTTCACTGAAATACTTAAAAGTCTGTGATGCGTTTTAAACTTGACTCACCAACAACTCCTATATGTGTTAAAAAGCTCATAAAATACTTAATCCAACATTACATTATGTAACTCAAAGAAAATATACCCTACTGCACTGCCCAATATAAAGTCTGAATGGGCAAGATAGTACAGTTTTTAATGTTGTTTATTTTTTAAAGCCTAGTAAATTTAGAAGTCTTGATACACTTGTGAATATTATTAATTTTACAAGGGGCAACTGAGGGGCAATGGAGTAGAGGTCTGTACAGTAAGGAGTGGCAAAGCCAACATACGTTGTTCACTGTCCCTTTCAATACTGGTAGGCATCAAGTGAAACTAGTGGGAGGGAGTCAGGTTCAAAACCCAACACATGGAGGTTGGCCTGTGCCCAATATGTAGTTGAGCAATTCAACTCTTTGCCAAAGGACACTGTAAATGCTAAAAGTCTGCATGAGGTCCAAGGACCAGCTCATGGAAGAGAAATCCATTGCAGGTTACTGAATGCATAGAAACCACATTCAGGTGAGGAAGCCCCTGAACTTCCAGTTACTGGTCACTGGGAGAGTATTCTGGCAAAGTAACACCTGCTTGCCTTGTTCCCATAGCCCTCCTTAGGCATTTGCTTTTGGACACTTTATCTCTTGCCAAAGGAGTTCATTAACACATTCTTCCACTAATACAAGTCATGCCATTGAGTATCCTGTGCTGGAGAAACCATGATGGTCATCATGCCCGAAGTAAAGTGAAGGACCTCACTTTTGTAACACCACCTTCCAGAGGCAGGAGACAGGATAATGTGCAAAAAGGATCTTTAGCTCAAATCAACACGCATACTTTCAACATCTGTATGAATGCCTTTTCTACAGATCAGACTTAAGAATTGCTATAATAGTAAGCTGCACTACAGGATATTTTGCCAAGTAGAATATGAAGACAAAAAGATAGGCTTATATTTTAAACATGAGGCACAATGATTTCCAGCAACTTCCCTAGGACCCAAGGCTATTACTAAATTCTTGCCAGAGGAACTGACACAACAAGCTTACAGGACCCATTTTTCAGCTCTGTCACCCCTACCATGTAATGCCTTGGCAGCTGATGTTACCCTCCAGTACACCAGAAGTTTTTTGTATTTCAAGTTCTTGAGAGCACCAAAGAAAGGTGTGATCAACAAAACAGCTGCAGCTGTGTTACCTGCTAGCTACCTCATATCAGGAAGGAGACCAAGTGTTGGAAATGAAGTGACAGAATATGCAAAGTAAGATAGGAAAAAAAAAGTTTTTTTGAACCAACCTGCTTTACCAGTCTGGACACAGAGGTGGGAAGGGGGAAAAGAACGAAGGAAAAGGAGCTGAAGCAGGGAGAAAAGGCTCAGTATTTATACCATCTAGGCTTAGTCATATATCCCAATAGGATCACCAGAAGAATAATGTCTTTTAGAGCGTGATTCTGAGAAGTAATTTCAAGTACTTGTTCTAAACTGTCTAGAAGACAAGCTAATCTTGCCTCCAACAGATGCAGAGCAAGCCATGGGAGACTGTCTTCTCACTTGGCTACCTAAATTTATGGAGTGTGAATACTGCTCTCACCCAAGCCATCCAATGAGACAGGAAGGGAAGCATATGAATTCCAGGGTCACATTTTGTAAAGCATACATGCTACAAACAAGGAAAGAAAGAGCGGATTTTTTTTTTTTTTTAAATGGGGAGAAAAACATTTCCATCTTTACATCCTTTCAGTAGACCATAAAAGCTATCATTTTATTTACAAAATATTATTGTAAGACTACTAGTCCCAGTAGACATTCTGGAATGAACTTTTCTATAACAAGTGGAGTTCTTGCCTTTCCAGATCAGGATGTGTAGAATATCCACCAAAATGAATCCTTAACATGGATATTACTACAACAGCAATAGTAAACAAGCAAGATGAAGGCAGCTTGTCAACTCCTTCTATCCTTCTGCTTTATACAAACGAGCCTTAAAGAACCAGCAATCACACACACAATTAACACAAAATCAGTCCAGCCCAGTCTTGATTTTCCTTTGTCCTGACACACCAAGATTGACATGTAGCCTTCAGTAGTTGCTTTCAGCCTACTCTTTCTCCTCAGAAGCATGACAAAGCAGCAACCTTATAAGATTCAGTCTACGCATTCCAAGGCTGTTCTTTCAGTGCACTATAATAGTTGTTCAAGTTCTTCAGGCACATTTAAATCATCTGAGCTTAGTCACAGTCTAATCTAGACAGTTTTCTAAATATGAACACTTGTTCTCCCATACTTACGAACAGTTTACTCTTGTAAATGTACTTGCTCCTTCCACTGGAGTCCTTTACTTCTTTACTGAAAACCAAGGACATCTCAAAAAGGAAAAGGTGCCTCTCTCTTCCCTTTCGAATTAGAGTTTTGGGGTCCCACACTTGGAAGGATTCTTGAAGGATGAGCTCTCCCTGAGATTCTATATTTTCATCAAAGCCTAAAAACCCAGGGAGAGGAAAGGTTCACCATGAAAAGTTGATAATGTGAGGAAATTAAAAAGCACAGCTTCTGTTTATTAAGCGAGCCGATTTTTTTTTTCCAAATACAGCTTGCAAAAGATGGGATTCCAAGGAAGCAATACTAAAAGCAAGACTTGATTTCAACATTGTAATATTCTACATGTAACTGTAGCTCAAGTCTATGTCTAAGTTTAGAGATCCAACTGTTAAGAAGTTTATCAACTCTTCTGGCAGTATTTCACCAACAAATATCAGATCTCTCTATGTCAGCTTCCGGTAACCTCTTCCGTGATGAAAATTATTTCCCTTATAAGCTTTCTACGACTGTAGAAAGTGAGCAACCTGCAAGGACACAGAGAGCACATCAGGTTGTTCTGACTTCGGCAAGCTCCCAAGTGCCACCTTTTCTGGTGGTACACTCTCCCTACCACGTATGCAATGAGCACGCAAACATGTTCCAATAGAGGATGAAAAAAGATGGCAGCCTGGAGCTGTTGCCATGTGATCAGCCTGCCATTGAGTCACTCCAACACTGATCCACAATAAAGAAATAAGCAGCTGATTACTTACCTTGAGACATAATGTAAAGATGAAGACTGAGAATATCAACAATTTTACTTCCATTATAGTGGTACAGTGTTCTCCCAGTTTAATACACAGCTTTAGAGTTGCAGGATAACAGAAATTAGTCTACCGTACTCTTCTGAGTGGTATTAAACTGCATTTTAAATACATACTGCTTGCCAATATTCTCTGAACAGAAGAGCACCATCCTTCTCAAGAAAACAACAGTTCTCACTGTTCTAAACAGGGCAACAGTATGGAGAGCATCAGAGGCAAGCTGCATCAGGATGTTCATTCAAAATCCTCCAGAGACATAAAGAGGAAATGTGCTCACTCATTATTTTTTGTCTAACATGGGATGACTCAATGATACACACATGATTTGTTATAAAACCAACTTATGTAAAAGATTAGGATATTCTCCAGAGTCACACTCCCAGTGTTAAAAGATTATTACCAATGCTGGTCAGCATTTATACTAACACCATCTCCTGAACAAAGCATTTGGAACTGATCCTGCAAACTGACCAACATTGCTATTGTTTAAAATCAGGGAAGGAAGGTGATTTTGAGCATTCACATGATCAAGGATCACATGTCAAACCAAGATGAGTTTTATAGTAACTTGCATGATACTGGAAATTCCATGACAAGCTCCATTTTACTACTAGAAGGCAGAGATGAGGAAAAGGAATATTGACTAAAAGCACCTATAAGTCTTTATTCAGCAGCTGCAAGGTAAGGCGGCTCTGCTTTTATCTCAAAAAATTTAAATGCCAAAGAAAAACACCTTTATTACTAAATGTATGATGGCACCATCATACATGATAACGTGCCAATTACAAAACAGATTTTGGCAGAAAGTTGTTCTAAGCACATAGAAACAATTACATCCAACCTCCACTGTCTGCCATGAACATGATTATGCTATTCTGGCTAAGGCTCAAGCTAAATTGGCTTATGCTGACATTTTACTGCCAGAATAGACATTTCATTTCAACCAGAAGTCTGTTATGGAACAGGCAGCAAACAGATGTGAAAACGACAAACTTCTTGGAGGCAATTATTTGATATATAAATCAGCAAAATCACCTCTGATACACTTATGCTCCTCATATAAAGAAGCCAAGGACACTGGTTGGAAAATGTAGCCGAAGCTATTGTATCTGACCATTCACCCATTACATTTTAGATGAGTAGTGGAAAACTTTATTAGCCTACATATTTTTCAAATCTGCAGTGGCAGAGCTATAGATCAGGATGAAAGAACATTTGAAAAATTAACAAAACTGTCCAGTTGTCTGTCACAATTCGTTTTCCTAAATAAGTTTGCATTTTATATACCTCCAAATAAAAGGCATATAAAATACAAACCCAGAGATAAGAAAATGTTCCCATTCTTCAGATCTTCTCAACATATAGCAATATAAAAGGTTATTAAACAAAGTTAACCTACAGCATATGGCTGAATTGGAAAGCCAGTTTGAATCCTACCTTCCAGCATGCTGAGGTGCATGGCATCATTGGCTCGCTTTGGCACACTAAGCATCACCTCCAGGCCATCCTTAATCTCACCTTTACCTTCTTCACAGCATGTGAGCAGCTCCTGCAAAAGACGAGCGGACATGAGTACTCTCTATCATATGTGTTTCTACACTAATATGATAGACAACCAAATACTACTTCTAACAAGCAAAGAATCATTTTTGGCATGTAAAATCTTTTTGAACTTCTTACTCTGCCAGTGACATGACAGCATACTTTGTATTTATCATGAGCTCTTCTTCAGGGACCAGCCCAAGCTTTCAGTTAACCACCTCTAATTTAAACAAGATCATCTGCTTAATAAGAAATCTTTAAAAGGTACATTAAGGACAACATTTTTTCTGATAAGCACAGACACAGCTATCAGATGCAGTGCTACATCAACACCCAGAACAACACAGCTGCCAAGTCATGAAGATGGTGGAAAGCAGGACAGCACAAAAGGACTGCCCCCCCATGTCAGTCTTTGCTCCACTGCACCAAAGACCTGCTCTGTACTACTGCTGATCAGAGGATTTACATTGTTTCATTTCAAGTATTCAACGAATTACTCTATTCTGTGTTCACACAGTTAAAAGCATCCTACAGACACAACTTTTGAATACAAACAAGCATTAGCTAATGGACAGAAGTTCGAGAATGGAATATGCTGAAACGTTGTAGTGGAATTTAGGGTGATGAAGTTCCCTGCCCATTCAACATCCCACAGATATTAACATAACAGCACCTGAGCTGATACTCAAATTCCCTCACATCCTTTGAGCATTTGAACAGCATCAAGATAAAATGTAGCTTATGTAACCAAAAGGGCATATTATGTTCCTTCTATTATTCAAAAGGCCCACTTAATTCATTCCCTCAGGTTAAATTCCCTTTTCCTTTTTAAAGAGAAAGCCAGGTGATTCCTACTATTATCATCATTACACTATTTCTATTTAACTGCCAATACCACCATCACAGAAAAACACTACATCATAACACTTAAATTTTGCATGACAACTCCACAGAAAAGTGAGTGTAACTAAATATCCTCCAGGAGGCACAGAAGATGAGCAGCTTCAATACCATTTGGAAAAATAAGCAGAACTTCGAGAACCGTAAAATGTTTCAGCCATCATTCAAGTTTTGGGCTCTCCATCTTTACATGGTTTACATCTCTTTTCTTACAGGAGAGAAAAAAAAAAGAAAACGAAAACCCAGCAACTACCACATAAATCCATTTTACTATGCAGCAAAGCCATCTGGCTCTGCAAAGACTGGTGAAACCGATCTGTCCCATCACTTCAATAATGTATCGGCTAAGGCATATTTAGATTTTTAAAAAATAATTCTTGGAATCAATACCCCAAAAATTCTGAAACAGCACAGCCTAGAGTCTTTCTGTAAGTTGTAACTTAATCAAGTTGCACCCTTTTGCAAGGTGAGAACAGACAATATGTTTTGGTTAAAAATGACAGACTTGTTTCCATCCAACTTGACCTGCAATAGCCTGCAATGTCTTTCAGAAATTTTAAAAACAATCATCCATGGCAGTTCTCAAGTAGAAAGGGGAGACACAGATCAGTTACAGTGCTTTTGTAGGCAGCTGTTACAAAACAAGCAATGCCACCTAACAGAGACCCAGCACAGTTCAAGAACACTGCTGCTCAGTCAAAAAGGTATCTGCCCACTGAGTGAAAGCTCTAACTACAGGTTTCCAAAAGTTTTGTTTATTTTAACAGCTACTTTTTACTTGACATTTCCAGGCAACATTACAAGTAAGAACTGTTTGTGCAACAGCTCTACAGGTACTCAATGTGGGTGTACATATACACATATATATTTTCATATTTTATAGATATAATATAGTTTTATATATTAAAAAATATAAAAAAGTTACATATTTTACAGTACTTAATACCATAAACATAGCTAATGGCTTGCCAAAATTTGTTGCAGAAACCATTACAAAAGTGCGCTTGTCTATATAGCCATGAATTACTTTTTTACTCTGGAAATGCAAATTACATTTTCTAAGTAAACATTAGTAGAGAGGTATCTTTTTTGATTTACAGGAATCTGGACAAAATGTTGCTTATTTATGCCTTCTTTCATTTTCAGTGGTCTCCTAAAAAATATCACAGCAATATTTGAGGCTGCCCAGGATGCTGTAGTCTCAGAGTGCCGAGTGAAAAAAGCCCTCCTGATTTCAGCAAGAGCTTTGTCTTCTTAAGAACAGCAGAATCAGATGAAGAACTTTGAATTAATACTGACCTTTAAAAGAAGCTGATATTTTGTTATCCTTTGGACAGGTTTGATAAGGTAAGAGGAGATAGAGTTGGCCAGTCCATGTCGTTGTTGTATCTCCTACATGAAAAACACATTTGAGGACTGTGAGCACCAACACTCAGATATAGACTGCTTTGAGGGCTATGAATAATATACATTAACTACAAATTCTATTTTAGCAAGGAGAAATAAAAAAAAGACAGGATGTGATATTCCAGCCACAGCAAATGGTTATGTTGTGCATCTGCCTGCTCACTTTGTATAAGCAAAAGATTATTACCTCCAAGGGTACCTGTGAAGCATTTCAACAAACCTAAATATAAATAGCAACGATTAGGGATATCGAACACGTAGCAATGCCTTTTTTAAAAAATTAAAATCTGTATTTCTTTTGTTATTCGCAAGAGAGAAAGGAAAACAAACTTCAGTGTTCTGGGGAACAGCCAGGACTATCACAGGAAGGCTGAGGTTGAGGTTTCTTAGCATCACCTGCTAGTTTAACAGTTAATAGTCACAGAAAGCATTTTCCCCCACAAGGGGGAGCACGAAGTAACATTTTCTAACTAAAGGAAAGCGGTTACCAAACACTTAAAAAGAAAACAGCCACTTACAAACAAAAAAAGAATGACCTCCACAAAGCTAAAGGAGGAAAACAGAATTAGATGATAATTAGATGGGATAATTACAGATTTCAAGTACTGATCATGGTTGAACTTCACGGCCAGTGTTTGCCATTTATCACAGTATCAGATATAGTTTAACCACACAATTTCAAACAGCAAGTTATGCACCGCAGCTATGTGCTTTCTAACCATGATTACAGTATCAGAAATTCCCAAGATGGGATACACACGACATCTGCACATGGTCCAGTGGTGGACAACGGAAGCTCTTGAAGTTACCTGTGCATAGAATTAGGTCTTCACACTTCTAATCCACTTTAGTGGATCAGGGGATGGAGAGCTCTGGATACGCCAGTTAAGACAGAGGGATCAAAGAAGGTGGTAGCAAGAACATATTTCTAATATAGTTTTATCAGAGCCCTTTGTTTAAAATAGTATTTACTAAATTTTATTTGAAATTTTTTTTGTCACATCTGCCCGATTTCCTGTAACTTATCTGCTCTTCTTCAAGCACTGAAAACTTAACAGAGGCTTCACAAAAAGGCTTTACCTTACAATGTTTAGAATCCCCATCTCCTCAGTGATAGACTTTTGAAATTAACCCAAAGAGCTTCAGGGATTTTTTGTTTGTTTGTTTTTTATTATGTCCTTCCCTCTTCTTCTACAAACAATTCTAAAAAAATTTGTGGTGTCACTACACAGCTGGTGGCTCAGCACAGTGGAGCAGGAAGCAAAAAGGGGTAGAGAGCACTGTAATTGAATCATCTGTAAATGCACGTTCAACCAAAGCACCCCAGCAAATGCACAAAGTCCTTCAGCATGGCCAAAATTCCCCAGCTAGTGCAGTTCCCTAAAACCTCGAAACAGCTGCTACCTTTTGGTCCTTTCTTAAGTGGAATATTACATGTAGACCAAGTAACCTAGGAACCGAATGAGCAAGGTGGGTGCTTTAGAGGCTCTGAACAATGCCAGTCAACTGAATTACCGCTACATTTGATTACAATTTAAAGGTGCTCCAACAAATTTAATGCAGATTTCCAGCTTTATTACATACAATGCAAACTAAGCACATCAAAATGCTAAGATTTGCAGAATGTGCTTGTGACAGCTGAAGATTTGTCTCAGCTGTTGCTGCCTGAACCTGCTTCCAGTTCTGAACTACTTTGATATGCGACAGCAACTTTTTACATTTGATTTGTCAGCTTTATGAGACCAACAGAGTAATATAAGTTAACCATGTGAGATATATGATTGATTTTCTTAAGCTGACACTAAATTGCAGCATTAGTACCAGGAAACTTGCATTTTCTTAAGAAATTTGGCACTCAGCATAACTGCAAGTACATGATTCAAACTGCCAAGGCATACTTTTAAAGATGGACACATAGTACTTACATCAAAGTATGCTCCTGCATGTTCCAATATCAGCTGGGTAGAATCTGGCTTATTTTTACAGTAAGTAACATACATTTGGAATTTGTCTGCCTGCAGAACAAAATGCAAATTTACACAGGTTATCAGAGAGCATAATTTCTGTCTCAATTAGTTTTTACACAGTTATCGGAGAGCATATCACTCTCTCAAGAAATTATACTATACAGAATTATTTTCCCATTCAAACTGGCAGCATAAGGAAATACATCAGGCAAGAAAGACTGAAAACAATAGCAACATATGTGAAAGTAAATTATTTGTAGCTAAGACAAAGATACCAAACCAAACCTGAACACAGGTTTAGGCAACTTGCATAACTTCAAGAGCAGCTAAGCACTAGCATCTGACAGCAGTGCCTTCATTTTTTTTTTCCCCAGTTAAAGATACACACGTTTTTACTCAAATTTGAAGGAAGAGGTACTTTTAAAAATTTTACAAATTAAAAAGGGACCTGAGAGCAAGAATCCATCCCTTCATGCTTCCTATCTCCCTTGTTACTTCTAAACGTAAGTCTGACTCCATTACCCATGTGACGAAGCAGTGTCCAACGTCTTCCGGTAACTGTTCATATTTTTCCAGCTCTTTGAGGAATATACTATGGGTAGAAAAGAAACAAACAGTATAAGGCACATGAAACATTTTCATTAGAGCAGCTGATATTGATCTATTGTCTGTGAATAAAGGTGGTTAGAAAACTTGCTGTAATTCATACCAACAGCATGAGTTAAAGAAATAAAGATAACAGGAATGGATAAAAATGTGTAATAAAAGAACTAATACAAAATGTAATTCAATACAAATTCTGATGTGAAGATCAGAAATTGATACAGCAGACATGCAGTTAACACATAAGAGTACATAAATTTAATAACTGCTGCTGTTCTCCATCAAGAAGGTTTCCTACTGTTTCAGTTTCAAGAAAAGTTTATCCTTCATCTCAGGAGAAAACGGAGGTGACTTGCTTTTTGGATACTCAAGTTAACACAAAGCATACAAAGGAATGTAAAATCAGGTTCTGGAATATGCTAGGTATATTCTATTACTTAAAAGAATCATAACCCAATACAAACGCCACTGAATTAACAAAGACAGAAGATTCAGAACAAGAATTCTGTATACACATCTGCCTAGGAACCATTCCACTCAGAAGAAACGTAATGGACAATCCACTTTCGTGCTCCATACTCAAGTAAATGTAACAATGGTGGGGCATCTCCACAGAAGCTTCGAAGAGCCAAGGAAGAGGAGGGAGCCCTAACTCTTTCCCACTAGCAGTCGCGCTTGGAAAGCAGGAATGAGGGTTCTGAAGGAATGACAGAGTCTTACATTGATGTTTGTGCTATACCTGTATTCTATTGAGTTCAGTGGTTTCCATCTCTTTAGGACAGCTGGAAAACCTACAGCAAAATTTTCATGTATCCAAATAATTTCTTAAAAGCTGAAAAATGTCTGAGACTGAAAATGACAGTTTCTAACGATGTACTTACCTGGCTGCAAAAAGCAACAACTGAATCAATTTAGCAATGCAAGAAGAAATCTTTTAGATTTCTTTATGGAAAAGCGTCCATTATTCATACGCACAATATTTTCACTAGGAAATCCCTGAAGTCATCATTTGGACTTAGCAGTAATATGGAAATGGAAGATAAGTCACTCACTTATTGTGGAACTCATAGATTTCCTGCATGTTTCCAAAGATAATGTGTTCTTTGTTTACAATACCAGGTGGGATCTCCTCGACTCCACTTGTCATTTCCCACAGATACGTCTGCCCAGAACAAAAGAGATGCATGAAAGTCATGATAAACTCTGAACAGAAGCACCCAGGTATCTGTAAGCATGCATTCCTGGAGAGAAATCGGGGAAAGATCACACAGCAGCATCCTCTCCAATTGTGATAGTACCTGTTGTGTCAAATATACCTTGTGATTTTGACAGTAAAATCCAAGTTCTAAAACTGACAATTTAACATAGTCCCCAAGACTTCATCATTTAAAACGCATAGTGTTCTTGACAACCTCTAATGCTTCAGGATATTCCTTATCAAGGTCCTGTCTGCAGTTTAGAAGTTCATGCTTTGTGCAACAGCTAACACTGAACATTACTTGCTTCAGCATAACAATTACTGGGCACTTTTCCATAGAATCTCTCTGAATTTCTATTCAAAAAGTCAGCTAGTAGCAGAACATGTGATACAGATAACAAGAGAATTAACACAAGCTCTTCTCTATTGCTAGCAAAGCAAATAAAGTAAACCCCTCCTTTTCCCCTCCCCTCTCTAGAACAAAAAAACCCACACGTTTATGAACTGGGAAAAGAGCAAATGCTGAAACTCAGTACTGACAAAAGCAAAACATATAGGGTGAATTCTGAAGTGGCTGTTATCAGATGTAATTCTAAGTTTCTTCTTAATAGCAAAAAAGATACTTAATTTGGTCCTATGACTGCAAACCAATCATGATTGGCTGTTAAAACCAGGAAGAAACAGAAAGCAACGGATTGAATCCTGTCTTCAAAGATTAGTGAAAAAAAGAAAACTTACATCCATGCATTCCCGGAGGTCTCTTACGTAAGCCTTTTCTGTCTGAATTAGCTCAGCCATAATGAACCTTAGGTGACAACAGAAAGAATAATCAAATCTCAGTCTGTTAGCTCATTATGAATGCATAATAACCAGAATACATCTTTCTCCTCATCAGCTTTTGCTTTTTCCACTGCTGCAAGAAAAATCTGAGAACTGAAACGTGGAGACAACAGATGAAGGAAACATAAGAGGTAACATTCCTCCACTACTAACCAGTGCAAAAAGAAATGGGGAAGGAGATGGAATTTTTTCTCAAATGCTTTTCACTTGCTACAGTCATTTAACTGTTGTCCTCCCTCTTCCCCTTACACATTTATTTCACATTATTTCTAAAAAGAAAAGAAGCATGTTAAAAGAAGTCTAACATAGTTTTGAAAGTTTAAGATTCTGACATCCTAGAATTATCTGTGAGAATAAGCATGTGAATAAAAGGCAATAGGAGCTCTTGAGTAATATTACTCTCTTTTTACCATTTATCCAATTTCTAAGCTGCCAGACAAGCCATGACAGTTGTTTCATTATCAGGATTGATTTATGCATTCTCATTGATTAAAAATAAATAAATTTATTACTCTTTCCTGCGGGCAGACTTTCGTTTTTCTTCGTTAAGCTCATGAGCAGCATCGCGCAGTTTCACCTCTGACCCAGGGACACTGGCTGGGATTATATCCAGCTGCAAGCTTTTGCTCTTTATTAAAGAAAGGAAGACTTGATTAAGGAAGAAGACAGGAGAAAATGATAGCTAAATCAAATGCAAGCAAAGCTTGTTTGTCTGTCATCACACTCAAATTTCTCTTACCGATTTATTGGAATCTGAGGAAATACCCAGAGCTTTCTCTAAAGAGGTCCTGTATTTCTCCATGCGCAGGGAAAAGTCTCTGTACCTCTTATCCACTGCTGTGACACATTTTTTAATCTCTGTTGCATGAGCATGCCCTTTTTCACAAAAGCCATCAGCCAGCTGTATCAACAACTTCACCCTCTCTTTGGTTTGCTACGAAAACAGGAAAATATCGAACAGTTACTAGCTTTACCTGTCATGAAGGGGGTCATTTTGCTTAACCTGCTACTAAGTGCAGTTGGAGAAGCTGTCAAAGGAGCTAGCTTCCTCCTCTCTCTTCCCAGAACTCCTTTAAACAGACACCTTTTTGTAATAAAAATAACACAAGATGAATATACGTTTCCTTGGGTTTTATTATTACATGACTAGAAGCAGGTTGTTTATTTTTCTTTCAAAAATGTGCTCCATATCTAACCCAGACATTAAATTCTGCTAGGCGAGCTTTTCGGAGCATGGGTATTCTCCTCGCATCAATAGAAAGGTGTTTTGTTCATGACCACTGAAGCACTGGTATTGGACCTGGCCCACAGCCTCAAGAATCTATCTCCTTTAGACATCATTGAAGTGTTGAGATGGAGGTTAAGTCTTGTTATACGCTTTACACTTTAACGGATTAAGACTATATTCTTTAGATCTTTTTTATATCATGTTATGTTGTCACACAGTTGTTTGAGAGAAACTAAGAAAACAAGTAGCCACCACCAAATCTGTAACTAAGTGCTTTTCCCAATTAACAAGCTGCCTAAGGCTATGCACTTTCTTTCATGTAAATCATAAATCATCCACAATGGATGAGTTTATACCTCCATCTCTCTCTCTCTCATGCCATGTCAGAGTAAAGGGTACTGTCAGGGCCCTTGGTAACAGGGAGTTAAGCAAAACAGTCAGTAAGAACTTGACTTTTTTATGTCAGTTTGTCCTTTCTTTTTCTTTCTGTTTTTTTTTTTTTACATTCTTTTTCTTTCCTAATGGTCCCTCATCTAAGCATTTCTTTTCACTATGGAATTAGTAAGGGCTAATACATCCTCCCAACAGGTAGCAAAATGCCAAGGGAGTGGCACTAACAACATCCTTTCAAAAGGGACACCCACGTCATCCACTGACTGACAGAGGAAACGTAGGGGCAGGGGTGCTCTGCATGCTGGAAGGGATCCAGCAGAAAAAAGGCTGGAGCAAAACTCAGAAGGAAAAAAATCTGGATTTGAAAAGCAAAAGTGATCTCTGTTCTTTCTGGATTCCCGTTTCTCCCTTCCCACATGTCCCATGACCAACTCCATCTCCAAGTCTCTTCTCTTCTGAGGTGGTCCTTCAGACAAATGAACACTTGCTTACTTTCTTGGGCTCTGTTATTTCTCTATGAAGACTGGAGAGCCAAGATGTGGAAACAGGTGACAGTTTGAACAGGTGACAAAACAAAACACAGAGACAGACAAGGTTACGTAAGCTCAGGTACTTCAGTCACGCACTGGTTGCCTGTCTTTCACACGTGAAAACTTTTAAGCCTCACAAGTGACATCTGCATCTCTGTATAGGCCTCCAGAGATGTAGAACAAAATAATGCTGCCGTGGCTCACTTACAGCAGAATCACAGCATACTTTAATAAAATGAGTAACCTAACAAGTAAAGCTTTAATTTTTCTACTGTCTTCTAATTAAATCACAGCTGAGTAATAATATGCCTTGCTGTATTTTATATCCTAAACGAACATGCAGTAATCCATAGACATGAGGATATAAAAGTGGAAATCAAAGGCCCTGCAAGGTTTGTAGGTTTTTTTAAAAAACATTTTTAAGCTACCTCACTACAGTTCTGTCATAAGAAATCAACTGCACATAGGGCTGATGAAGCTCCCATAACAGCGATTATCTTCTGATTATCTTTTGGTTTATTCTGTTCCCAGCAGAAATACAGAGAGAAAGCCACTGCAAGTGGCTTTGCAAGTAAACAAATCCTGATGGACACATCCTTGGGGTTTTTTTTGGGGGGAGGGGGGAATTTGGGTTGTTCTGGGTTTTTTAAAATCTTACATAATTTTATTTATTTTTTTCACCTTTGCTGTGATCTGAAATTCTTCATGTTCTTTTAACAGCTCTTGAGTGTGCTGGATACTGGAGCCAGTGGAAGTATGTGTGGATAAATAAAACTCTCCATTGTCATGAATCCATTCCAGAGCCTAAATAAAGCAATAATGAAGGAAAAGTAAGAGAGAAGGCAATATACTTTTGCCAATAGAAATCATCGGTAATCAGTATTTCACAAACACAGATTGGCCACAGGTAAATTTTATTCTATGCCACTTGTGGCAATCATCTAATACCTCTACAATATCAAAGAGTTTGTAACTCTGAAGTAATTCACTTAGTCTATGAAGCAATGCTTAAAGAATTAAAGAAAAACTACTGACACATGAATCTGAATGCTTCAGGGAAGTCCACTACTACAGGACTATAGTAGTCCACTATTAAAAAGGTTCTAACTGACTATGTCTACAGTTTTGTTAGTATACTCCCCAACTGAGCAGAAAAATCACTTTTTTGGTGCAATACAGGACAGCTGTACTCAGAAATACGCATTTTCCAACTTGTAAAAATGTACGTAAGACTGCCAAGTGTGTAGGCTAAACTTTCCAAGCACATAAGATTTAACTATCATTTCACTCTTTAGTTGACATGTATTCCAGTCTCACAAAGTATAGTTACATGTAATTCTAGAAATTATACCTAGAATATAGCAGCAGAGGAGGAATGGTGAGATGTACCAGTTAAACCAATGAATGTATGTATAGGTAGTAAAAGACAAGAACTAAGAACGGCAATCTAAAATTGTTTCCCTTCCACATCCTGGCACCTTACTCTCTCACTATTATGAACCATGCTGATCCAGGTTATTATCTGTGTTCTACCCATATTAATATTTGCTGCCCTTTTAAGCATAACTCAGTGGTTGCAAGGAATCCTACTCTCTTCTGGCTACTGGAAAAAAAAAAGAGTCATCTCAAACTGTCACATAACAGCAAAAATAAAAAATGTAACTGAAGACTGACATTATCAAGTTGTTTTGCAGCTCTTAATACAGGCTACTACAGCAGTATGCAGAGGCACATGAACTTAGAAACTTCTTGGTTCTGACAAAGTCAACACCAGATGTTCAAAGAGTTTAATACAGCTTGCTTAGAACTGTCTTGTTACTAAATGCATGTGTATCTTCTGAGTTTCAGTAAATATACACAGCACTAGCCAAAAATTTAATACCCCAAGAGAAAAAGTAGTAGATTGCTAGTGGGTCCTCATTCTTCCTTTTATGTCTCATACTTTCAGTTTACCCTTTTATCTATCCACATTACCAGGAACAGGAAAAGTTTTATCTTGGTGGACAGTAGATATGTATTTTTCAAGAGCATAACCTTACACTGAATCAGAAAAGGCATAGTCTGTATTATAATTCCACCATCAATTTAAGCTCATCAAGGCTGTGACTGAATAACTCGATTCTCTTCCTTCCACTTAGGATGCCTTTGCCTCTTGGTACAAAAACTAAAGTGAGTAGAAAGCCTTCAGAATTCAATACTGAATATGAATGCTAGGATGCCATTTACCTAGTCACAGACTAGTGCAGATGCGAGCCTGATGAGATGGGCCTGTACTTTTCAAGCACTGCTGATGGAAACAAACCAACAACTCTTGGACCAGTGTCAAGAAAAGGGACATTTCAGCCAACCACCTGTACGATGGCCCTTGTCACTCTAATGTCAATCTTTGCAAGTGAAGACTGATATGGACAAGCAGCATGGCTATCGCTGATATTACAAACAATATTTATTTTGATACTTCTCGCTTTTAACTTTTTAACCTCCACCTTTTTTTTTGTTATTATTACATTATTACACAATGCTGGAATAAATGATAAACAAAAAAAACCTTCCCCTCCCCAAATGTTGCCCCTTCATAACTTCTTGGCAGCTCTCTAGAGCCACCACAACATGACAGAAAGTTCATCTCGATGTTAATTCCTACACTTTAGATCAGCTCTCATTTCGCGTGAGGATCAGGATTGTATGTTGGAGACACATATCACCATACAAGAACTGGAGAAATCAACTTCGTGACCAGGTGAGCCCTTAACTCTGGAACGATTTGAGAGTCTACCATTTTCCTCGCAAACTACTATGGTATCTGCTCTCATAGCAGGGCATCAAGTTCTGAAAGCACAAAGAATGGGTTCTTCCAACTTCCAAACAAAAAATCTAAATGAAGACAGCAACATTTCCATTTTCTGGCTAATCAGTGTGGAGTCGGTTTTCGATGGCTGAACTGGTGATTGCTGAAAAATGGGATTTACAATGAAAATGCTGACAAGATCTTTATCTCCAGTGTTTGACTGTTAGTCAGTAATCTCTATACAAAAGCAAGTCAGTCATGTGCTTGGCAGAGGTTGGAGTTAAGGTTATTCAGAAGTGGGATGGGGGGCAGGGAAGGGGTGGTGGTGGTGTTTTAAAGAGGTATTAATCTTTAACTTCACTCCAAGATTTATCTCGCATTACTTTCTTTGTGAAATCATGAAAGACAGACTTTAGAAAACTTTCAAGAGATCAAAACCGACCACTAGTATTTAAGCCTTTGTCTACATTGGCTGTCAAAACATTAGGGTTTCTGAGTCCTTTAAAGTAGATCTAACTATATTTCACACTATGGGCGTTGTGTCCTTTTCTGCAGAACAGGAACAGATAGCTTCCTTTCTTTGTCCTATATCCAGTTAAAAAAAAAAAAAAAAAAAAAAAAAAAAAAAAAAAAAAAAAAAAAAAAAAAAAAAAAAAAAAAAAAAAAAAAAAAAAAAAAAAAAAAAAAAAAAAAAAAAAAAAAAAAAAAAAAAAAAAAAAAAAAAAAAAAAAAAAAAAAAAAAAAAAAAAAAAAAAAAAAAAAAAAAAAAAAAAAAAAAAAAAAAAAAAAAAAAAAAAAAAAAAAAAAAAAAAAGAGAAGTAAAAAACCATTGCAGATCATTCCAGTTACTGCCTTGGAACCCCCTACTTATTTTTATGGCTTGTGTTTTCATTAACGAAGTGGATTTTTTTGTGTGTGTGGTAGTTACTTAATAGTTCTTTCCAGACTGATAAATTCAACAAAATACAGAGAGGTGGATCTACCATGCAAGAAACCATGAAACGAAGTACAAGGAGAATTGCAAAAAACTTTCCAAAGTCATTCAGTTATTATTGTTTAATGAGTTATCCAACTTGTCAGTTTTCTAGAACTGCCAATCAACTTAATGAGATGTTTTTTCCCTCAACATCGGAGAAAAATGTTGCTGCCTGTTATTTCCCTGGTCAAATTAGGTGTTTGTGTAAAAGTTAACAAGCGTAACAATTTGTTCAAACACAAGCTTGCAGAAATGAGATTCACTGGTACCAGATCAAGCTGGCAGAAGCAAACCACTACCTTTAAGTTACAGCAGTAAAGACACCCTGCCTCTCAACAGATTTTGTTGTTCTGTATTAAAGGAAAAGCAAATAATTTAACTTACTTTCTATTTTAATCATTGATCTTTCAGACATTTGAAATATTGAAGTCAATGGCAAATTTGTTATTGTGGGACAGGTCAGTGTATGTCAAACCTCAATCACACTGAAGAGGATTTTTATATAAAACCATCACCTGTTTGGCACTTCTTTCAAACACCACATACTGTTGGCATTGATCAAGACGTCTTTTACGCATGGTCCAGTAATGCAGCACACGGTTCTCCCTCTGGAAGAGTTCATTCAAGATATCTGAAGAAATGAAAATAGTTTCAAGAGAGGTTATGACAATCAATTTTGAAACTACGTTAAAATCAGCGGAATAAAGTACTTTATATTGTAGAATTTATAATACACTTAGTCTTTCTCTTACTCTTTGTTTTGCTCTTTTTCCTGATATTCATGAAACAGAGTGTTCCTGTTTCATTATTCTTTACAGAAAGAATACTAGAGATGCAATTAAAACTTACTAGTAACACCTTTTTTCTCTCAAATATTTTTCATACGGGGTCTGCCACTGTTTATAACAGAATTGAAAATGTAGTCTGATAAAGATGGTTCTTGATGGGGTTTCCTCAGAAAGAACGAGCATGCACAAGTAATCACAACATGCTTAACATCTCATATTAATCATAATTAAAAAAAACAAACCCTTTTCTGACTATACCAGCCTCCTATAAAATATTTTAATAATTTAATACATATGGGCAAATACATAACCATAGGTCACTACAAGAACAAATGCAACATAAGCAGATATTAAATGTACAGAAACCCAAGGAATAAAAAAACCCACAAAATAAAGTTTGTAATTCCCCTTCAAAAAAAAAATCAAAACCAACAGCAGTATAATTGATTAAGTTGACATGTTCAAATATGAGTGTTCACTGAGCCTTGAGAGAATTTCCAGGTAATCAAATAATTAACTCCACAATTTGTTATTCCATTCCTGAGTATCAGAAACTGTTTGCCACTGGGAAGTCACATCCAAATTCCACCGTTAAACTGCAATTCCACATGTCTGGCTTATAAATTCTTCCTGGATGGCAAAGACCTTCTGCTTACAATATGCAGAAGATTTTATCTGAACTCTGCTTCTTTAATGTTTTTTGAGTTTTTTCTTCAAAGAAAGAAATCCTAGCAGTTTCTTGTGAAGTTCACTTTACCCACTGCTTCTTCCAGAGCAGCAACCCTACCAGACTTTGTAGCTACTGCAAACCCAGATGACAAGCTGAAATACATGGAAATGGGGACACCAGATGTCTCTGCCAGGTGATTCTGTTGAAAGTGTACTAGCAGTTTCTTGTGAAGTTCACTTTACCCACTGCTTCTTCCAGAGCAGCAACCCTACCAGACTTTGTAGCTACTGCAAACCCAGATGACAAGCTGAAATACATGGAAATGGGGACACCAGATGTCTCTGCCAGGTGATTCTGTTTAAAGTGTGGACTTGACGGCAGACGACTTTGGCCTGTTCAGGATGCTGGTTGAGAGAGTCCCGTGGG
>NW_008794407.1:1495763-1508769 GCF_000699145.1 Aptenodytes forsteri | reverse complement strand
CAGGCTGCCCAGGGAAGTGGGGGAGTCCCCATCCCTGGAGGTATTTAAAAGACATGTAGATGCGGTGCTTAGGGACATGGTTTAGTGGGCATGGTGGTGTTGGGTTGACGGTTGGACTCGATGATCTTAGAGGTCTTTTCCAACCTTAATGATTCTATGATTCTATGAAGTGCAAAGAACCCAAGGGGAGGTCTACCAGAAGAGACTGTAAAAAAGATTCATTCTTCACAATAATGCTTTACTTGCTTCTCTACTTACACCTACAGCTGGCTATTTTCCATAATTACAAATGGAGGCTCTCAGGTGCTAGGCTTCTTAATGCCTCTGCATTCCCCTGTCCCACTGTGCAGGTCCACCATGCCTTACATCCTAAAAGTTAACAACTCCAAGAAACAGTTTGACAGAGAAGCTCAAATAAAGGGAGCCTGAGGGGAAAAGCATCTCTATCTCTATCAGTGATCTGGGACCAATTACAGCCACTCGTCACAGCCTTCCTGAGGATTATGAAACCTGTCTGCATTGCTGCCAACATCCTCCTGCTTGGAAGCACCGTATTCCCGCTTGCCACAGTGTTGAGATCACCCAGGACTTGCTTTTGGTTGGAATCTGGTCACTGCAGCCAAGGTTTTCTTCCTGCTGGGCAGGCTACCCTCAAATATGCTTCAACCGATCTGTCCCTTAGCCAAGCCATGAGCTGATCTGCTATGAGCCTCACCTGCTTTCTCAGTTTTATTTCTGCCTTACGCCACCTCCAAAACTCTTGCTCAGAACATATGCCAGATTTCAGGGGGCAGGGCAGACACACAGACGACTACCATTATACAATGCAATACACCCAACTGGACACACCATATAAAAAGAGACATCTTGATAGTGACGCAAGCGAAGTAGTTCTGACAAAGAGCAAGCAAGGTGAATTTAGCTAATTGGAACAGCATTTGTCCTGTCAGGACATGATACAGATGGCAAGCCAGTGAGAGACATTTGGCTGGGCACCGTTAGTGTTATTGCCATTAATTTCTTGGACTGACAAGGAAGAGAAAAAAATATTCTATAAAATACTCAAAGGAAGTTATAGAACATCAACATTTAATACTAGGTTTGGACCAGCAGCTCTATCTCAAGCCTTCTGAACTATAGTCCCTGTTGTTGTTATTTTCTTTGATTCCAACATTTGCTAGGATTGTCTCCTAAACTTCCAGCTTATTCTCCAGGCTTGGAGAGCTTTCAGCTGTCTATATGCATCCTGCACTCTCTGTCAACCTATCTAAAAATATGAGCACCATGAGATAAGTTCCTGCACTATGTTCAGTTGAAGCCCATATAGCAGAGACAGAGGTAACAAAGAAGCACATGAAACTAGCAGCAGAAGCAAAGATGAAAATGCTCCATTTCTGAGCTTACAGCAATTGTCACCGACTGAATCCACCTGCCACAGCACAGTTTCAGGCCACAACTCCTTCCTAAAATTCAGCTTTGGCACAGCGTCCAATACAGTATTTGGATACTCTTAATTGCAGGTCAAGGAAATTATTTACACTGGTATGAAGGGACAGGAGGACACCTCTCAGAGTTCAGTACCATTGTGATTCCTGTTTCCCATGAAGCATGTGCTTAGCTAAACTTTGCCTAGATTAAGACATTGCTTTTCTAGATATCATAATCTGCAGCTGGGAATAAGGATCAAGTATGCCACTGAATGAGGTTTTTGAAAAAACGTTCAGCAGTTCTGCAGAAACTCAAGGGTTACTCAAGCTTTGAAAATGTTCATTTATATACTATATACTGATCACAGTCTGACACACTGTTTCAAGCATACACTTGAGTATGAGTGTGTAATGGTCCAGCAGAACACATGTAACGTCTATTTCACCAAAATGAAACAAACACTCTATTATTTTTTTTTTCTCTATCTATTTAGAAAAGAGATGAAAATAATTTTTTTTTCCTTACATGCACATTTGAACAGGAAAATCAGAGTGAACTTTTAAATCCTTTGGTCAGCTACCACCATACCATTGAGACCTAAAAGGAAGGAGTCCTCGCTAGTTTTATCTTGACTCATGTTTAATTCTCAGAAGCATATATTACATGGCTTATGGGGAAAAAGCGTTAGAGCACATAGCTTATTTTTTTCCTGCTTGGGGATTTTTGTTGCTTTTTTTGTTGCTTCTTAAACATGTATCATTCGTCCAGGATTTTAAATGTACACAGAACATGCACAGCACTACAGTTCTGACATATAATTATTCTTAAGGTCATTAGCATAGAATTCCCTACCCTTTCCTCATCTGAACACATTTACCGTTCTCAGAATGACTGTTTCTACACAGCTTTCAAAACCGAATTTTTAAAAAGTTTGTCTAAAAGCCCTAACATTTTTTTCTTCCACTCAGTAAGTGCAGTAGCTACAACTTCCTGCTTTCTTCTGCTTTGTTTCCTTTGTCTACTACTAAGAGAAGAGCTAAGTGACAAATGTCAGCAACAATTCTTCAGTTATTGATACTGCCGGCATTTGTGTTGAGATTTTGTCTTGTACAGTTCTATAAATGTTGATGCCTTGGGGACAGAGGAAAAACAATCCTTTGTCTTAGCTCTGCATGCTCAAAGTTTCAACTGCCACAATCCAATTATTTCCTTAGAGTGAAAAGTATGGCCAATACCCTATTATGTTTCCAACACAAAAAATTCAACACAGTGAGATTTTCAATTTGAGTACTGTCAGATACATGGGCAAGTTTAACACAAACTGTTTTCCTCTTGTAGTAAAGTGAAGCAGCGAGCGTGTCCTTTTCTGATAGAGTCACCAAACAATTCAGAGTGGAAGTGACCTCTGGAGGCCATCTGTTCCAATCTCCTCCTCAAAGAAGGACTAACTTCAAAGTTTTTCAGGGGCTTGTTCAACTGAGTTTTAAAAATTCCCAAGGGCAGAGATTCCACTACCACTCTGGGCTACCTGCTCTACTCAGTGCTTTCTCACTCTTGCTGTAACACTTTCTCCTTATACCCATTCAGAATTTTCCTTGCTGCAACTTTTTCCTCTGGTCCTATTGCCGTGTTCCTCTGAGTTTGGCTCCATCCTCTGCATAACTCCCCTTTGAGTAGCTGCAAACAGCAATTAGACAATTAGAATTCTCTGGTTTTGAATCTGTAGCATGGTCTGAGTGTTCAGTCACAGCTTCAAAATGCATCAAGCAGAATACAACTGGCAAATAAATGAGTAAAATGCAATATTTATTTCTGATCTCTGAATATCTCTGATCTCTGTTCTGCCTACCTCACCCATCAGTTACGCATACCCTATTAATTTCTGTCCTTTTGTCCCTGAAAGCCCTACAGATTTCTCTCTCTACTCCATTCCCCACAGTGCATGTTACACCTTAAAGCTGCACTACATTGAATTAATCCCAGCAAAGCCCAAGCCCCATGTATTAGTTCTTTCCTGCCTCACCTCAACTACTACCTATCTACACATCTAATTTAAACGTGATGTCAGTTATCCTGTACTTCATGAAGTTCCTTAATACTGATTCAACTACATGAAGGGTCCAAAGGCATCATTCAAGGGATTATCTTGTATCACCCTGGCACTCCCAAGGAACTCAGAGAATGCACCACACTAACACACTGAGTAAGCTTACAGTGATCAGCTCCCATTTGGCTTCAGAGCAAACATCATCATGTGGAAGTTTACTATCTCATTCTCTGAACAAAAGCAGCACATTTGAGTCTCAAATTGAAAGAAGATTAAGTGTAAGCAGGAGATAAATAAATTCAAAGCAACTTCATTTGGGTATAAGAGAATTTGATGACTGGCAGCTCCTTCAAAGTGTGCGAGCAATTTTAATTATTTCCTGTTAAGCCTGACAGAACCCTTTCCACTTGGGCAGGCTTCACTCCCCCATCATCACACACACCACAACACATGATGATCACGTTCTTTGGAGACAAAAAGAACAAGAAACCCCTTACTTTTGACTTGTTGTTCAGGTGCTTTGATGTGTGTCACCATCCCTGGCATGTTTACGCTGTTTCTGTGCAGGTATTTCAGGAAGACGTCAGCATTCCTCCGAGCCAGTGTGCAAGCCTAAAGAGTCAGCTATATTACTTTCTTTGAAGATGCACACTTACACATCCAGAAAGATATGAAGAACCTTCCTCATCCCCCTTTTGTGTGTTTCCCACCCTCCCCAATTTTAAAAAGCGTTGATTGTTAAATCCTTCTACAAGTAAACCAACCCAAGCACTAAAATAGTTTTCCCAACAAATAACAGTTAATCCTTACTTATCCGGCAGAAAAAACCCCAAACAAAATGCTATTACTTTTTATCTGAAGATCCTGGAAAGCAATTACCTACTCTAGAGCTTTCAGCATGACTCAGAGCTCACAGAGAAGTTTGTTTTGTGTATGTGCCATGTGCCACTTGAAGTTACTTATTGCATAAACAGAGTGCACATGCTTATGTAATCACCTGGATATTCCACCACTACTTTAAACAAAAAGTAAACACTCAGCTGAAGTGAAACCAAAAGCGCTAAAATATTAAGACACGCCCTTAAAATATTAAGACAAGGCCTTGAGAGCTTTCAGTCCTCACCGCTGTATTGCCAACACTCAGCTCAGCTGCCGCCTTCATCTTAATGTACACCAAGTACTACATATGGGCTGGCTGCCTTATTTTTAATAAGCAGAACACAAAATGCTACTTTAAAAGGTTAGATAAAGGTAGCATGGTTAGATCCAGTAACAGAGACACTAAGTCATTTCTCAAATTGTTTTAACACAAAGACTGGAAACTCACATGCCAGCTGCAGAAAGATCTATTTGACAGTATACTTAGAACTATGCTAATATGTTTTTGAATGTTCCCATCTGTGTGCTGAGAACAAAAAGGCTTTTAATAAAACTAAGTTTTATACTCTGACGTCTTTCAAGGTGATGCTAGAAAAAGCCTTTGGTTACAGGGCTAGTTACACTGCTTTGCAAGTATCCATTACACATTTATTCACTAAGATCAATAACCCTCTTCACTAGGACATTAGTTGGAATGAAAACTTTTCATTTATCCGCAGAGTATTTACACAAACCCAACTACTCCCAGATGCCTGTCTAGCAATTTCCTCCTTCCGTACTCTACTGTAGTCCAAGTACATCTGAGAGCACCTCTGATGCACAGGCAGCAATGGCACTATGCGACTGTCGCTTCTCTTCCAAAGCAGCAGCCTTTAAGCATTCTTTAGAATGACAGTTGCTCAAAGCAGTGATTCCCAATTCCTCTTCAGTCACAGTGGGAGACCTGACATCTATAAGTTCAACAGCAAATATATTTATAAAACTGGCTACAATTTTATGCGCTTGGCAGTATTCTCCTCATCACTGTCAGAAGCAGTTAACATGCCATTTCCCACATCTTTGCAGTTTGGGACATACCTGTAGCTTTTGAATGGGCACTGTTGCTTTCCACATGCCTTTCAGCACTGTAAGAGTGAGCGTTTGACGGCATGCTTTTCAAGACACAGACGACCACAAAAAAATAGCAAACCCTACCTTTAGAAATGCCTCCTTCTGTTCCAGGTGTTTGCTTATCATGGGAGTAACATGATCTGTTTCAGAGTTGGGACCCAGTTTGTCTGCTCCCCCACACCAGTCTTCTTCTCGCTTATATTCTTGCTCCAGGCTTTCCAGCACGCTGCACACCTATGAGGAAGAAGGAGTCCAACTCGAATGTGATTCAGTAAGACAAAAAATCCAAATTCAAGCCAAAAAAAATGGAAAACCAATCTAGCCTTTACATGTATCTTAGCTTCTGACATGTTTTGACTGGGACTTATGAGAAGGCAACAAACTTTGCCTGTAGGTTTGCAAGCATTGGCCTGCTTACGTGGATTGCTCAGAAGGCTATCCCTAAAGTTGCTCATCTTTCTCTGCCTCTGTGACTGCATAGTTCAGGATGGGCTTAAGACATGATTGCAGAGGAAGCAACCTTGCCAACCTTCCCCTAACTCTTCTGTGGACAAGTAGGATGAAGCTGATTTTTCTCCGACTCCCACACAAAAACCAGAATCGGCCATCTGAAGTACTTCCATTAAAACCTCTGTGTAACTTGTTTATGGTTTAAGCAAAACTTGAAACAAGCAGAAATCCAACTAAGCACTTGTACAGTGTGTTTCATCTTGAAAATGTTTTACAATACTTTTCTCAATTAAAAATAAGAATCTGTCGAATATTAAAGGGGAGAGTGATAGAAGAGGCAGATGAAGATTTGAGTCTTCGCCAATAACCACTGCACTTTGGTAGTGTACCTTCTTTGAAGTTTGCTAATTGAAGCAAGTATAGGCAGACCAATTACACTGTAGTCTCTTAGTAGTTAGTACAATTTGTCTGCTACTCATTTATCATAGAGTGGTTTGGGTTGGAAGGGACCTTTAAAGATCACCTAGTCCTACCCCCCTGCCATGGCCAGGAACATCTTTCACTAGATCAGGTTGCTCAAAGCCCCATCCAACCTGGCCTTGAATGTTTCCAGGGACGGGACATCCACAACTTCTCTGGGTGACCTGTTCCAGTGTCTCATCACCCTCACTGTAAAAAAAAATTCTTCCTTATATCTGATCTAAATCTACCCTCTTTCAGTTTAAAACCATTGCCCCTTGTCCTGCCACTACAGGCCTTGGTAAAAAGCCTTTGTCTTATGAGACCACTTCATATACTGAAAGGCTGCAACACACAGTTTCTCTTTCTAAGGCAGCTGGTAAGAGGATTTGCTTTTTGCATTTTTTGTATAACTGCAGTTGTTACCAAATTAGTAAATACAACCAAACCTAGTCAACCATTTTTTGAGGTAATGCTGTTTTATGCCGCACTGAAGAATTAACCAAGGCAGACACAGATCACGTAGCATTTCTATACCTGTTCAGAAGTTTTATAGAAGGCAACAGAGGCATTCACAAGCTTGAGACGGTCCTCCATCTTCAGCATCAATTGTTGCCAATGGGAAGCAACCTTCTCTGCACACTCCCGGATCATATCCATGTCATAGTGATTAGCCTGCAGCATTGCCTCTGCCTTCTGCTGAACCTGCAGGGCACTTTGATGCGTTTTCTGACAAGAGGTGAAAATTCAGGAGTTCAGTGGAACATTTCAGTTCATTTTCTTGAAGACCTCAAAGGCTCACATTTCCACTGTGTCAATGACAGTTCTATACACATGCACAAACACCCATTAATAAAAATAACTGTCTAATATTAGTCACTGGAGGACTTCACTTATGCAAATACAAAGAAAATAAATCCTGTAGAGACTTATTAAATCAACAATGACTAGCAGTTTACAAGCAACAGCCAATGCATAGCATTAAGCCACACATGGCATATCTATGTTGCAGTACACTTTGTTAGAATTATGAATTTCAGGTTGATTTTCTTTCCCTTCATGGTGAGGAAAAAAAAAAGATGGAAAGGATGTATCTTATTTTGGCTTGATTACTATTACTGTCCTCACAGTTTTACCACAGTCTTTTGCAGATTAGTAGTGAGCAAATGAAGGTGCAGGTGTGCAGGACAACACAAAAGACAACTCCATCCATTGTAAGCAAATTTTTAACTCTAGTTCTCTGTGTAAACATACACTTGCCTAAAATCTGGAACCTCTAACTATAATAAATATTATTACATCCAAGTACAGAATGATCCAGAAAACTCAGAATTTAAGCTTCCTAACCACCTTTCCTTAAATTGACAAACATCTGGAGTTCTCATAATTTTTATACTTAAGAGTTACCAAAGCTCTCAAAATGAGGGTACATATAGTGCAAACTGTAAAAAAAAAAAAAAAAACCCACATAAAAAAAACAGAAAGGGGGAAACCTAAAACTCCAGAGAATGGCAGACAAACATGAAGAGAGTTACTGCACAACAGACTACTACTGAGAACAGTTTTCCCAAACAATCATAACTTTGGTTAATCTTTCAACAACAGTAAAGTTCTTAAAAAGAATTGTGCTATATATAATCAATATCACCCTAAGTCCCTCAATCACTCATAATTTAATAATACCACATTCCAGTCAATCTTAAGATTTCTGCCTATTTTTTGCAGAGATATGACCAATCTGATAAATTTAGTTTGAAATCATGGCAGGAGGATGGACATACCACCAGACACAAATTTCAGTGACACCTACTGTCAAACAAAAATGGCAACATTAAAGGATCATTCGAGAATACACAAAACTGATGTTTGCTGTTCCATTTATTCTTAACTTTAACAATTAGCATTATATTATTGTATTCTATCAAAGGGAAACACCATTTTTGGTAAAATTGCTGTGAACAGACTTGTTAGATTTATTATCTTTTTTTAATTCCTCTCCAGTCAAAAAAATGGCTATCACTTCACAAAGTCCTGTAATACAGGACTTCTTGGCTATGGTCACTGAAATGGTACTTTTACCTCTATTGCGTGTTGAAACTGCTCATGTTCCCTCTGTAACTGTTCTGCCTCCTGCAAAGAGCTAGCAGTGATAAGCCCAGCATTTAACATTGACTCCCCATTTCGGATCCAGCCCAAAACCTGTAGCAAAAGAGAAGACCATGAAATACACAATTCCACTGCCAACCAGCAAGAAAAGCATCATTGCTAGGGACAAAAACATTTAGGGTCACGTGTAGTACTGGAATTGATGACTAAATAATTCATTAACTATATATTTACAGTGAATTATATATTCAATAAACACAGCGAATGACATTCACTATAATTTCACTTAGCTGACAACTCCTATCTTTCAGTCGACTACTACAGACTTGTGGTTTCAGTTTATACTCTGAACAAGGTTGTGTTTCTGAATACCATTTCTGTCACCTGGAAAACAGGAACAAGTTACAAGCAATATTTGCCTAAGAACCAGTGTCAGTAATGTAAATTGAGGACATGCAGCTTAGTAAAAAGTAAGCAAATAATTTTCAATATTAATGTTGAGAAAAATGTGACCACTGAGTGTCTTCTAATTGCTTAAAGATTTTTTGTTTTCCAGATGTGCCTTCTTTGACATGTCCACTGAAAGCAGAAGAATCCCTGGGTGGGGAGAAGTCTCAGGAGGCCACCTAGTGCATTCCTTATCAACAGCAGGAACATGCAACCTTAAGGCCCCTCCTAAAAGATCTGTGCCTTGTTCATTACTCAAGACTCCAATAATGGACATCCCACACTCTCACCAGACATTTTATCACCATAAGACGTCTTTCTAACATCTGACACTCACATCTCTCTCGCTTTAATTTCAGGTAATTTTCTTTTTCCTGCCCACGACAGACAAAAGAAAACCCCAAACATTTTCTCCCTCTTAGCATCAGCTTTGTTTTTCCATCTCCTCTCTCCCTCAAGAACATTACTCGATTCCCTCGTCTAGGCTCCTTTTCTCATGTTGACCCCCGTCTCTTCAACCTCTCCTATGTGAAGTTAGCCGCCTAATTTTTCTCACTGCTCTTTTATGAGCTCTCTCCAGTTGATAACCATCACTTCAATCAAAATCTTTCAAATAGTGAGTAAAGCTGGGCATAATTCAGGTTATTCACTGTCATCTGCACCACTTTTCTATGGAACTGCTCCAGCCAGTAATTACCCCTGTGCTGTATTTGTTCAGCTGATTATTCCTGCCAGTACATCATGATCTGTATTTGTCACTAATAAAATTCATGTCCTTCTTGCAGCGCAATTCTCCCATACATCAAGATCATTCTTAACTGTAATCCAGTGTCTTCTGATGAACTTAAATCCCCTTTCCATCTTCTTTTGCCTTTATCTTCAAATTTAAAAGCGTAATCTCTAACATGTAGATTTGCTGACTGAAAACATGAACTAGCATCCAAATACAAACAGACCTCTACAGTTTTTTTTTTTAATTTTAAAATCTGTTTTCCAATCAAGTCAGTCTCTTAATAACTTTTGTTACTGAATATGGTTTTCCAGCAAGTTATCATTTACGGTAATGTAGTCTCATATGACATTCTCATAGTAAGCCAGGGCCAGATAGACTGAACTAAACTATTTTAAAGCTTTAATAGAAGGAAGATCTATGTCACCTGCTTTTTCACCTCTACCCAGAAGACCTGTTACCTTGTCAGGAAGAAACGGGATTTATCAAGGGGAAGCTATACTTAACTAATCTATGTTAGCCTTTTCTCCTTTCCTCGCCACTATTCAGGTTTAATAATCTACTTGGTTCAATATTTTGAATCTCATCCAATCTCCAGAAGTTTGGAGAAGATAAGCACTAATGTCTATGACATTATTTCAGGCAGTTTTCTAGGTATTCTAGGGTGAATTCATTTGGGCCCAGTTGATTGGGAAATAACCAGTTTAAGCATAACTTCTCTAACCTTTTCCTACAAACTGATTTTAGACCTTTAACCACTGGTAATAATTATATTAACTACCAAATCACAGTTAGCTCTTAACACTTATTAAGTACCAAATCACAGTGCTTGACACTAAATACTCTCATCTAGTGAGCCGCATATGACGACTGAAAACACAGGCGGAAACCAGGCAAAGGACCTATTAAAACACAAATCCTTAAAAACAAAGGCACATGTGGTCTACGTCCAAAATATAGTATAACATGTCTTTAACAGCTTGAAGCAACTGAGGTCTAGACATCTTGACACAACATCCATTCCCTCAAATCTGCATCACAATCTCACCTTTTATCTTATGTTTATCCAGACCTCAACACTGTTGTGTTGGTAATGCAGTTTTTCCCACTTCTGCCTGCACAATGAATTTCTAATAAGTTTTTTTTCCCCTGATAGCGTGTATTTGAATTCTTCTATACAAAACCTGCAAGTCTCTGGAAAAGAGTAAGTCTGCAGCGTAGATGTGGGACATGACAGCAGCTCCCAGGCATATACCTGGGTGCACATTCTGCTCCTCTGGGGAGAAAGCGCTGGGTCAGGCGGAGCCTTGCAGGGGGGAGACGGCTCTGGCCTTGGAACAACCGCTCCTGCTGCAAGGAGACCCTTCCAGATCACAGTGTGGGGCAGGCAAAAGGGACCATGAAAGGAGCTGGGAGTCTCTAGGTTGTTAAGACACCTGGGGCTTGTTAATACTCAAGGGAGCAAACCAAGGTAAGCCTCAGGAGCAAGAAAAAGGGAAACTTCGGAGGGAACCAGATGGGTCCAACAGACTGTAGACAGAAACTATGCTTGGAGGAAAGGATTCGACTGTAAGAACACAGAGGGCAGAATATTTTTTTAAATCCCTTTTTTATTTCTATTTTGTCTTACGAAAGCAGTTCTAAGCTCCCTCTCTACCTTACAAAACAATTCTTCCAGGTATAGTGTAATGAAATGCACCTTCTTAGGGTTAAAATACATTTAGCCTTCTCCAGAGAATTTATAATGAAGAAGAATGCTTAAGCAGCACCAATTCAAAGCTCTTCTTGACTTGGCATCCCATCATACACAGCAAAGACAGCTAGCACAGAACTTGCCATTTCAAACACACTGATTTGCCCTCCTGTTTGTTGCAGGTTAGGGTGCAAGTGCAGAAGCTGGTGGAACTCACAGGAGGAAAATTGCCAGCAGCACTTTCCCTGTCCCTCTGCTCTGACTCAAGGGGAAAACCTAAGTGCTAGTAAATAGCGAGCCTGTTCTTTTTCCAGGGCTGTTGCCTTTCAGTGTTTGTTGGCATGTTCCCATCACCTCACTGTTTGGGTGGACTACACACCCCATCTTTCCCCCCCCAGCTTTCAGCAGGCTAGAAAAGCATCAGCAGAGCATCAGCAAAACTGTGGAAATGAAACAGTCTGGGACACTTGAAAGGGTCAAGCAGGTAGTTCTATAGATAAATGCTTGATTTAAGATTAGTTTCTTGGACCGATTTTTCACTCTAACTAAACATGATCACGAGACACACCTGCTTCAGCATGCTGTCCTAGCTACATTTTCATATCCATATGGCACTAAACAGAGTGCCAGGATACTCTTCCGGAGTCGTATTTTGGGACAATCAGAGCTCAAGCACTGGACTGTGTTTGAACCAAGCTAAAAGATCTGCATGTGAGAACACAAGGCTGCTCAAGGTACTCTTGAGGGTAACAAGCTTGTACTTGGTACAAGTATCTGTACACTGTTGTACAGATGCGAATATATAGGTATATACCCAAGAACATACACCATGATCAGAGCAGCAGACAATATTGCACTGAAAAGGCTTAATGAGCATAGTAAAACCAATGCATTTTGGAGCTTGGTAGAGATTTTGACCCAGGCAGATGCTGCATGTGAAGTAAAGCAAAGCATTCATTCTACAAAGTGAGTACGTGGGATCGATTGCAGCAATAAGTAATCCAGCAGCTATATTTTAGGTGAGGAAAAAAAAGTTTGTCTGGCAAACATGCAAGTGGAGTTCTGGATGAGGCGGATATTCTCTGAACTATTTCTCTGCCTCTTCCTACTCATATGTCCCTGCCCTGTATAAAATGGTCACATTTTCCTTTCCATGTTGTTTTTCCCGACATACAGCTGTCCCTTCTTATTTCAGTCAGCATCCTCTTTCCCCTATCTGCTGAGGTCTTCCTACACTGCAGTCTTCTATCTGGTTTTGCCCTTTCTGCACCTATTACATGTCAAGTTGACAAGCAAATTCTTTGCAGGTTTTCTTTAAACTTCTGTTTGTTTTCTGGCCCTTCTGCTTCCTCCTTGGTCCTGAGGCTTGAAGTACAGAACTTTAATGCCACAAAGCAGAACTGGTACAGTACTTAAAGGAGAAGCAACACTGGATGTTTTCATCTGCTTTCTGTGCTTATTTGGTAAGAATTCACTAAACTCAAAGTTTCACTACCTAGTACTGAAAAGACTCCTTGCAAGTATTTGACTAAAAAACTAAGCCAGGAGGACAGTTTGCTGGTCTCCATAACAGATTCTAAGAGATAAACCCTATGGAAAAATTCCTGCAGTGTTCCAGTCTAACCTTTTCACATGACTACAAGCTATTATATATATA
>NW_008794407.1:1429377-1495501 GCF_000699145.1 Aptenodytes forsteri | reverse complement strand
TATATGTGAAAATACAATAGCAGTAACGTCAGTTTGGCAGGAAAAATTCAAATGGAAATCTTGTTAAAATCCTTGCTATGGAGACAGCATCCCATCTACATAGTAAGTATGCTTACACCCAGTTCAACAACAATAAATCTGGCAGAAAATCACAGTAATTGAACTGGAAAACCATGTGCTCGCTGCTTCAGCCAACAAAATACAAACAAAACAGACTGAGGAGGAGGTTTACCGTGTCATTTTACTCTCAGGTAAAGCACCTGCTGTGACCTCCTGAGCGATGAAGTTTTTCCCAGTGCAGAGGAAACAGGAGAAGATCATGCTTCCTCATATTTAGTAAAAACTAAAATAAATCAGATGTGGTTTTCTGAAAAGGCAACTGAAATCACAAAACTAAAAGTTACTAGCCCAAACACATTCCAAAGGGGATCAAAAGAAATGCTATGAGACAATAACATTCAGTTTTAGTTCCATTCAATTTTTAGGCCCTCAGGCTGGGGAAGCATTACAGGTTGATCTGTACAATGAAAATCTGGAAAAGGAGCTTGTAATACACGAACATTCTGTCAGCTACATGTTCATGTAAGTTTGTTTGAAAAATTCACGTCTGTTACAGTATTTAGTTCAACGTAACATCCCACTCGATAGAGATGTGTACTAGGAATATAAATAGAATACATTTTTCCTCCAAAATCCCAGTCTACTAAAAAAAAGGCAGCTGGCTAGGATAGTATACTACCTATATCTTTACTGTAAGATGAACTCGTTTTTTCCAGTGTTTTCTTAAAAATCTAAACTTGAGCTTCAGTTTCAGTCAGGGCTAGCAGTGGTTTGGAAATGTTACAAAGATCTTACAGAATGACCTACAAACCACATACTAAGTGCAACATGGATATTCATCTACAATCGATGATGTTCATCATCTGCTTGTATCTGCCAAAACACAGAACATTTGCTCTGCAAACACAGGTTTTAAATATGCGTCTCTTGTCACATTTAACTTGCATACAAACAAAGCTAATGGAGCAAGGTACTCACTTTATTGTGGGAGCATGCAATATAAATAACTGTTTAATGGTGTGTCTTTGCAATATTACCCAAGTGCTATATTCTGTTCTGTAACTGAATATTATTTCAGTATCATGGGAATTAACAATTTCTTTTTCTTACTAACCCATCCCATCCTAACCCACTGATGTACTGGCAAAGGGATGAGACTGCCCCAGCTGGCATTCACACCCTTTTAATTTTTTCTTTCCTTTGCAAACGTGCACTCTTTTCCTTCATCCTCAAGATAGTATGCAACTGCGTACAGAATCTATCCTGATCTGCAATAACTTTATCTCGACCATTACTCACGTGAAAAGAGTCACTTGTAATTTGCATTTACGAACACGAACAAGCACTAAGACGGATACAGGATAGTTCAGTAGGGTATGCAAAGGCTCGAACTAGAAGATCATATATTTGATTAGCGCCTAGGCTGCACTAACAGCAGACACTACAGGTTCCTTGCATTCCCTGAATTCAAGGCCACACAGAAACTGTGGGTCTGCTACTATAGAGTAACCAGCCGCTGCCCGGAAATACTTTGGGAACCTTCTATTCACCTCTCTTATGCTAACTGGACCCCTTTTATATTACTTTGCAACTTGGAGTTCTCATTCACAGTCTCATGAGGAAGATGAATTTTTGTAGGAGCTCATGACAAACAGAAAAAGGACAAGTTGCATCGGGAGCCATTATGGGACATACTAATACAACAGACTCCGGTAGACTGCTGTGATG
Source organism: Aptenodytes forsteri (assembly GCF_000699145.1). NCBI lineage: Eukaryota > Metazoa > Chordata > Aves > Sphenisciformes > Spheniscidae > Aptenodytes > Aptenodytes forsteri. The sequence goes on along the minus strand of NW_008794407.1, from coordinate 1,493,713 downwards.
CTGCCGAGTGCGAGCAAGATCAAAAACCTCTTACCTTTCTAGCATTTTGTTTGTTTTGTAATCTTTCACCTACTTCAGTGGTTTTGCCCACAGCATCTCAAATTCACCAAAAGTTTAGGTGTTTATCAGATAAGGACCCCAAAACTTGCCACTTTATTGTCAGGAAAAGCAAAACTTCCGTTTTTCTTCTCCTGGAAGGTAAACCCTGCTGATATCACGTTATCACCGTTCGTAGATGTATTAGGTCAGCGTTCAGGGAATACCACTGTCATCACCACAGAGATGACAAAAGTATGGATTATTTAACGTAAGTTCAAATTGCTCTGCACTCCCAACACTTGACTCGTACCCAGGTAGAAATACGGACCGTTAACGCGAATTATAAGCCACAACGCTGAGAGGACGAAGTTTCTTAGGTGCTCAATTCCCTCCCCCCTCCAGACGCGGCTCGAGTCTTTCTACAGCAGCAACTAATCGTCCCCCCCCGCGCTGACGGGAGCGGAGCTCTCCCCCCCCCCCCCCCCCGGGGCGGGGCCCAGCCCAGGCGTACCTGCTTGACTTCGGCCTGCAGGTGGCGCAGCTGCACGCACTGCTCCAAGTGCTTGCGGTGCTGCTCGGCGGCCACGTCCAGCTCCTGCTGCTTCTCGTGCAGGAACTCCAGCAGATCCTGGACGCGGGTTGCCATGTCCACGTCTCTGTCGCAAAGCAGCTCAACGCCTGTAAGCAGCCAGCCGTTTACAAATGACTTGCAAGTCTTCCGCAGACAGACAGCACGCTTCCACTGTTCTACACTTACTTTTCCAGTTCCTTCTCAAAGTTCAACTTAACCCTCGGAGCATTTGCTTAAACGAGCATAGTTTTTGCACTCTTTAAAAATGCGGTATTATTAACGGGGTTTTTTCCCCCCACAAAAGAAGCCTGAGATTTACCCTAGGTACCTGTATACAGTTAAAAACATCAAGTGAAGGGGCATAAGAAACAAAAAAGGAAGACTTACTACTTGAACGCTGAAAATTTTGGCTTGAGTGCATTGCTCCAATTAACTATAAAATTAACTCCCTGCTATTTGCTCTAATTTTACTGACTCCCTGAGTGGAATCCCCTTCTTAAAAGCCTAAATATTTTCAGGTGTTGCCAACTTTTAAATAAAAATTACGTGCCATAATGACAGCATATTCTCATGAATGCTATCAAATTATTTGAGTATAAAGGGGAAAAAAAAAATGTCCACGTCTCCGGTTTACAGTTAACCAGCGTCTCTGTCATTTCCACACATCCCATGGAGACACAACTGGATAATTCTTATAAAGCCACTGCCCGGAATAGCACGAAGGAGCCATCTTACCAGATGCCTGCACTTCATTGACATATTGCAGCAGATCCTGCCCTTGGTGGATGACATCAAAGGTCAAGTTATTCATGGTCAGGGCTTTGTCTGCATGATGCTGGAGCCTCTGTTCTGCTATTGTAAGATCTTCAGTGTCAAAGTCATTCATCTGCTGAGAGAGCTCATCATTCCAAGACTCGAGGTCTGAAATTATCTGGGGGGAAAAAGGAGGAAGACGATGTTCGCTTACTCATTAGACAACGTATGCTTATTTCGAATGCTGCACTTATGGTGGAGGTCAGGAACTCGAGCTGCTCATTGTTAATTGACTTCACTGATCAGGTTCAACATGGTTCAGACATGGGTTTTAAAGAAGAACCACCTCTTTGAGAACCACAGCAGCTCTCCTTCAACCAGTGCTTGCAACACTATGGGTACCCTTGCCTTGTTTAAGGTACTCCTTCACCAACACATTGCTTGTGAAACAGGTAAAATTAAGATGTTTTTATCTTCACTTTTAAAGGAAAATGTTGATCTAAAACATCTTTTAAATTCTCCAGACTGCACCAAGTAATAATTCACACATCAAGTGCCAGCTTAGCTTTCAGTTACACCAGTCTTGAGCTCCTTTACAAAAAAACCACCTCTACCCCTCTGTGAGCACCTTCGACTTTTGCCAGACAACTGAGAAGCACTACTTGTCACAAAAGGCAGGGTACTTAGTGAATGGAGCAAAACCAAAAAGTATTACTTTATTACAGTATTACTGTGACATCAGAGTTAAATTTACTTGCTGAAATCATTCAGCCGCACTTCAGTTTACACTTCAATTCTGGATTTTACTCTGAGCCATAAGATGTCCAGAAAAGGGTAGCTAAGGAAGTATTTTCTAACACATGTACTACAACAGTACGTCCTCCTTGCCTGCCCACACAAGTGCATTTTTCGTATCATATTCCAGAACCTGGCTGAAATGTAAAATACTCCCTTTAAGTAGGATACAAAACTGTTTAAGTCTAACAGATAATGCTTAGAATCCCCATTGATCAAAGTGGGTTGAGTTCTTATGGCACAGGTTTGATGCATCAGTTCCTTATTTCAAACAAGTCTGACACACTTACCCCTCAAACCTGTAATCAAATCTTTTTCAGAATTTTCAGCAGTGTTTTGCCACAAACAACTGCAGTTCATTGGGAAAGCAAAACTATAGATAAAGAACCAAGTATGATTTAGCTCCAGAGTTCTACGATTTCAAGAGAAGGACAAACTGATGTGAGTGGTGCTAAATGACAGGAAAACACCTACTTATGCAGCAAGACACAGCAAAAAGAGGATCTGACTAAACGGGCATTAGCAACAAAGTAGCGGGCTGCATAAATATTTAACCAAAGTAATTTGCTGTCAGCAAAAGGAATATGCCACTATGCTTTCCAAGTGGTTAATCAAAGCTGTGAAGTTTACTGAGACAGTCAAACTACAAGAGAAATTCCAGGAAAACAAGCCTTGTAGAAAAAACAGAATTCAGGAGAAAGCAAAATTAAATCATCCGTATAAAGTTTCTGTAGTCAGCTATAATCTTTCTTGAAGGGTTGTTTCCATTCTGCTCACATGGCACCATAAAAAAATGGACACATCAAGCAATTATTTTTAAAATTGTGGCATCAGTGAGTTTACTTCCTGTTTTAAAGGTGTTCTGCAAAAATTTTACTTGATTCACTAAGTATTCAAGTTTTGCATCGTGCCATGATGGGAGATACCAAACAATTAGGATAGCTATTTGCAATCCCTAACCCTGATCAGCTAGCTCTACCCAAGTGAAAACAGGCAGAAACTCATGTTTCAGGGGTAACATGGAAAACAGAAAAGCTGATGGACAAGTGATGCAGGAAGATACACAGGACAAAGCCTTTAGCCACTGCTTAAAGCTTCTTTCATCTCTCTTCCATGTGCTCTAAACACTACACACACAATTTATTTATGCATTATGAGTGGTTTCCCCTCTCAACAAACACACAGGCTTCCCCTCCCACAAAATCCTTCACAACTTCCCTTTACTTCCCTTTTACTTGGTCCATGCCCAACATGTCTCATCACCTCCCTCTACTCTTCATCTCGTTTTAACTGACTTGAAATCTTGCAGAAACTTCAAGTCTTCCTGACAGTCCAGCCTGAGAAACCACTTACTTCCAGCTAACCCCCTTTTCTGCTCTCAGGGACCTCAGACCTGCTCCTTCCAGCTCATCTTCAAAACTGTGTTCATTCACTACCAAAAGCAGCGGAGGTCACCCAACATTTGTTTCTTCAAACCACCCACCGCACTATGGAAGTTCTCACAAATCAGATTTACCGTCTTATTTTCATCCAGTTCAGTTAACAACATTCATAAGTTATCCTCAAGAAGTAACTGTAGTTAGACCTGGTCAAACTGAAAAATCCAAGCATTAACGAAGGTTGTGAAACTCCGCCATCAAAACATCGTCTTTCACCGTCTTTCTAAACACCGTTAAAAAGTGGATTAAGATTTAACATGGCACATTTAAAACAAAGCCAGTCCATCTCCCTTCAGGACAGATGCCAAAACCTTACCTCTCTTACTATCAAACTGAGTGGAAATAAAGTAATAAACACCATAAGCTCGTAAGGGGAGATTGCTGTGGCTAAGTGTCAGTATTTTTATAATAATGGAATGGTTTAAGTAGATTATAGTCACTGTGTCCTCTCAGACTGAGATTCACTGTACCTGATATGAATGACAGGTAGTTTGAAGAAGTCAACACCATGTGTCACCTCAGCCAAGAGGTTTCAGTGATACTGCCTCCAAAGAACAACAACGAACAACAGTAAGAATTGTAACTTCTTCCCATGTTATTTCATCCAACCTTGAGGTTAAGATCATGGCCCACACATTGTTTAAAGTAGTCTGAAACACTGTACATGAGCAAGACATTCCCTGTCCCCTTCAAAAGATCAGAAAGCCCATGATTCAAATAAATAAATAATGCCAGCATGGTCCCACATTCACTCAAAGGAGAAGAAGTCAGTGCACATCACAGCTGGGGTTCCTAGCAAGGGCAGTAATCCTTACACTTTTTCAGCAGTAACTGGATGGCTCAAGGTGATCTATTTCAGCCATTGCACCCACCATGCAAATCTGAAATGCACTGAGGGCAGAGTTAAAACAAAAATAACATGCATTAAGCATTCTTCACCCACACTCTTCAGGGCTTCCCCTGAAGTTCTGCTTTACAAGCAACACTTTTAGAGCGAGCAGGCTCCTATTTTGTTTTTAAAGTTTTGTCAAGACAATTAGCATTAAACAAACAGAACAAAGATAAATGACTAATGGATATCTAAAGCAACTGAATCACAAATTAATACCGCTCTCAGGAAATGGACAACCCAGATCAAACACAGGGTAACTACTTACCATAGCATGTGTTCAAGAAGTTCCTAGTGCAGAGTCTGAGCTGCCTGACATTCCTAGGTTTTAACAAACGTAAAGGTAACACTGACAAGACACAAGGCAGAGTATAACACAGAAGGGATGCCGACTCTTTCGCACTGAGTGGGAAAGAAATAAAGAACCACAAGTGTCTTCTCAGAAGGGTCTAACTAGCATTCCTTGTACCAACTGAGTGCTAACCAGGACCTGGAAAATATTATGTGCTGGGGAGAAAGAAAAAGGTAAAATGGGAAAGGGAGAAGAGTTAGGTCTCTGTGATCCAGCACTTTACATCCTTGCCTTTTCAGTTGTATGACTTAACAGGCATCTTGTAAGTACGGTCCAAAAATAGAGTAGAGATAAAGCTGCGAGTTGAAAAGTGTGTGGTATGCTTTCTGCAGAGCCCTGACATAGGCCTCAAGGCATTTAAGTTACAGACAAGCAAAAATGCACAGACACAGATGAGACACACACATTTCAGGCTGCATACATTGCCACCAGTGTTACCTACCCACCGGCTAGGTCCATACACATCTTCCTTACGGCTACTAATCACCCTAGCAAGGGACTCTCTGCACACATTTTGCTCCTTCTTGCCTTTAATTAATACAGGCATTCGCAACAGTCTCCTTCAAATAGCTCAGGACCAATGGCACTTAAAAGCCTACTGAGGATAGAGAAGGTCAAGTTTATATGCCAAGAGCAAGGGGCAAAACACAGACAGTGCTGCAGTTACAGCAATTTCAGAAGAGCAGGAGAATCTGAAAAGTTGCAGGATAAAAGACAGCAACTAAAAGAAACAGAGTATTTTGTCAGCGAATAATAAGGGAAGAATAAGGAGAAGAAGAGGAGGACTAACCCTGCCAGCAAATCTCACCACTGCCCCTAGAAGCACAGCTGCATGGTATGATCCTGCAATGCTAGGGGAACCCTTTGTCCCATTTTAGCCTGTGTTATTTTGCAAGCACTAAGACAAGCTAGAAACACTACTCGCCTTCCAGAAAAACATGTCCTCACAGGATGCTCCCCTAAATGAACTGCCCCTACAGCCAAGTCTTAATTGACTGGGCCAGTCACACAAAATCCAGGACAAAGGAGGAGGTCAAAACAAGGTCCGCAAGTTCCTAGCTGGCATCTGGCTCCTCCTCACTATCATGTTACTTCAGCTGAGCTTCTGCTTGCAAACAACTGACCTGGAACTAGTCCCTGCATTTTCTTCCCGGAAGTTTCTGAACAGATGTCTGCCTTCAGGGAGAGAGAAAAGAGAAGCACGCTTTGCTGAGGAAGCAGAGAGAGGACATGGTAGAGAGACAGCAAAGCAATCAACATTTTGCTGAAGACACTCTGCAGCCAGGGTCGTTTTGTTCCCTGGAGGGCTCCTTGGCCATCTTAAATAAGCATGATTTTTGTTTCCAAGCCATATAAACAAAACACACCAACTCTTTCAACAAGGTAATTGGTACTTTGCTATATGTTTTATGTGCCAAAATGTAAAGCATGCCAAGTGTCAGCTTCAGAAAAAGCAAGACCTGTCAAGTTAGGATATGCGGCTTTCCACTGCAAAATCCTATGGCCATCACCAAACAACATACACAGAAGTACTACTATCTATACAGATGCTATCTTGTACTGAAGGACTAGAACACATCTGCAAAGCAGGCTCCTGCAACCAGCCTTCTGCTATTGTAGAATACTGGTTTAGGTAACCTACAGCAGAGAGCAATCACCTTAATCATGAACTTCACTCAAACCTTTAACCTAATTCTTCCATTAATTTTCTTGGTATATGCCTTGCCCCCCACGGCTGCTATCTCCTAAATAAAAGTGTTCTGAGAACATCACACAGACCCCCTTGAGCACTGCAGATCGTTTCTGTGGAGATTGTAAAATTGCTGACAATCCTGTAAAAGGGGATACCTTCTATGTTCCTCCACATATACCAATCATCCAACTAATTATTACAATCACAATTCTGCCAAGCCTTTTCCTTGCATATTCAAGACAGCTACTCTCACATAATCAAAGCAGCAAACTCCTGGCAGACTAGTTTCATCTCCTCAGTGTGAATTGCAAAATAAAGAACCTTCTTAGTCTTCTTTACACAAGAGTTGTTATTACGGTAGAGCGCACACTCTCACTTCCTCTATGGGCACGGATCAAGGAACTGTGTCTGCCTATTCCTGCACTGCTCCTAACAATGTGCTTAGCTAAACCAGACTTCAGCAATGATATCTAATTTTAAGAAAAAGAAACCTGAGAAGCTATCACTTCTGCTGACTGCCTCTTTACCCTTGCACTGTTCGTACCTAACCAACAGTTGCAGCTTTTATTATGTACAAGCAAAGGGGTAAAATTATCACCGTAACTCCCAGTTTCCAGAGTCTCGAGATAAGCCATTTATATACTCAAACAGGATCATTTACCAATGGATAACCCTGAACCTCTGAGGCACCAACTCAGTTTCAGCCACTGTGTACAGCGCTGGTGGTTTTACAGAAGTCATATGATCAACTTAGCTGAAGCTTTATAATGCAATTCTATTAACCTAAGCTCCATATGGAGTTTCATGTCTGTTTGTTGCATGTCCCTGCATACAAACAGAAACTTTCCAGCTGATAAGCTGTAACCCTCCTCCAAGATTTGGACAGTCTCAAAACTTCTTGAAGTTTTGCAGGGGTGTGGCACTACAATTGCTTTTGCATTATTTTCAGAGGTGGAAAAGAATCTTATTTAAAAAAAAAAGACAGACAGACAGCCCATACAACAGCCCTGAAAATTAAAACAGAATTCCAAGCACCACTTGTAGCTGTCAACTGAAAAAAGACTGCTGAATTGGCAAAGAGAGAGAAGAGGGGTGTTACTACAAAGCAACAGTTTAGAGGGTTTGTACTAAACAATCTTGCAAGTCTTACTCATATTAACCGTAAGCATACTAGTTATGTCAAGGTAGCTTGACCTTCAAACCAAACTTACCAGATGAAGCAACTGGTACACTATGATTTTGCAAGACACTTGCTTAAAGACACACTGGGAGCCAATCAGAGCTGGAGTTAATATCAAAAAGCTCAGCTCTGCACTCTCCTGACACTTTCACGTACAAGACAAAAGCCTTAGTTCAGGTAAGAACTAAGTCTACCAGTCATTTGAGCCACATGCCAATGCAAGTACACAACCATCTCAGCATAAACGTTCCTACACAAGAGAATAAGTAAGTGCAGTGCAACTCCAAGAGCAGACACTCACATCTATTGCATCTCTTTCAAATATGCGGAGCTGCAGAAACAGCTCAAGCTTGATCTTGCGTTCTTGAAAAAGCTCCTCCATCTGAGATTGGGCCTCATCCAGCTGCTGCAGGACTGTCTCTATGTGGTTGATCGAGCTGTTATGGGGGGTCTTGTTACTAGAAATGGTAGAATCCCTATTCAAAGCAGAGAGAGGGGGAAGGGGGGGGGGGAGGGGGGGGGGGGAAGCGAAAAAAAGAAAAAAGTATTATTGAAAAAAACCCATACAATTTGGATGCTATACATGACCACAAAATGTAAGACTGTTTCAGATAAGGTCAGTGCAAGTCATATTACATGAAAGCTAAGTCTGTTCATCTTTGTTAATAAAAGTCCAAATTATGTTTTAGTACTTGAAAAAGCCTTAGGAAATTAGATTTCTTTCATTTTTTGACTAATTCAACACTTAAGGACATTCTGTTTACAGGAATAATAAAATTTAAAACCAGAGACAAACCCTTATATTGTGAAAAGGAAGTGGCATATGATAACTATTTACTTTACTGAACCTTCCCGGCAATGAAAAAAATCAAAATTAGATAACAATAAAAAAACCCCCACTTCATCTTTTACTTTAGTATAAAACCTGCAAATTCAGATATGATAATATCAGCTCCTGCAGCAAAGGGGACATGTACCAGTGCAACTGGGGCCCAAATTTATTTAGATTGTTACTGACTGCAAACTTAAAATAACGTTTCTTATCAGTCTGCAAAACAATTCCAAGCGACTCTTTATAAAAAGGCTGCTGCTCAGAACTCAAAATGCTGTGGAGCCCTGCATGTCAGACTACAAAGACATATGATTGCTCCTATTACAAAGGTAGCTTACGTAAACAAAATCTCCTTCTTGTGGAGGTAGTTAGTGTTTATAAGTTGAGCTTCCTGTAAACAGAGGGTTAGAGACCATCAGTACAGCATGAAACATCATTGTAGTCCTAATATTTACAAGTTTTATTTATAGGTCATATCTTGCAGTCATCATCTCTACCCTCAGAACAGAAAGAGCTTCACAGAATATCAGACATACACCAGAGGAGATTTAAATAAAAAATTGTTTTACCTTAGTTGCTGTATAAGATCTTCACCTTCTTTTATGACATTGACTGTAACCTGCAGAGTGGTCTGTTGTTGTTGACCAAAACGTTTAATCAGGTCTTGGACAGCCTCCACAGACTCAGCATAGACATCATCAAGCAGTTCTTTCTGTAACTCTTCAAGCCATGTCCACAGCTAAAGCAGAGAGGGGAAAGAAAAAAAAGAAACGTAAGCCCCAGGATCAGGCAGTCACTATTCCCTATCAATCTCCCTGGACAAGAGAAAACAGACTGAGGTGGGGGGGAGAAACAGGATTTGTTTCTCTTCATAGAAAAATCCCATCCTCAATTTAATCAAAACGAGCCTTTGTTTCAAATAAGGTTTTTGCTTCTTGGAAATACCAGGAAAGCTTTATCCGTGTTGCTAAGTCACCCTTTCTTTCCCATTTTCCTTCTACAGTACTGAGCGTATCCGATTGAGCAGCACAGAGTTCATAGCGAGAATCCCATCTGCAGCTCTGCGAGAGAGTCCCTGGGAGGGAAATGCTATGGTAACACTCCCTGAGAGAAGGGAGGAAGGAAGGAAGGAAGGAAGGGAGATGTATTGTAGCCACCATCAAGTTTACACTGCCAGGCTGACACATGCACACAGATAACACAACACTTTTCAGTGGCCTTCAAAAAAAGGAAAAAGAAAACGGCATTTCAGAAAACAAAATACAGAGAAAAATCAGATGTGAGAAGTTATTTTTCTATCATGATCTCTACAGCTGTGGTGTTTACCCTCTTGATCTCAATTTTGCACTATTACAACAAAAATCATCACAAGTAATTCCACCCGTTAACTCAACGTTCCCCCCCGCCCTTAACACATGCACGTATTCCTGTTCAGAACTCCACATGCATTGCAGCTTATGGAAAAATCCATAGGTATATGCTAGCTAGGTATCACTACTGGTCACTTGAAGCCTGCTGTGTTCTTCTCCACAATTTCATGAGGCAAGCTGTTGCATCCTAAGCTCCGCGTGAAAATTATTCATCAACAAACCATCAGCCATCTATTGCGCAACTGATAAAAGCACCTCTTGAAGAGAGGGAGCACAACTGTCTGCTGCAGCACTCCCGTGAGCAGCGCTAACAGCACAACAAAACGGCTACTCTCACGGGAAGCATTCAAACCGGGTCCCTCCTCTCTATTTTACCATCACATCCCAAACCCTGCGATTCCAAGAACAAGGATTAGAGTTTGGTTTTTATCCTGAAATAACAACTCTGTTCTGATTGAAAAGTATTAAGATCTTTTGACTACATTTTAATCTCTGCCTTTATATATTTTAGATACAAATAGGCTTTATTAACTTTGAACCTAATTAAAAGGTTAACGTAGTTAAAATACAGACAGTAAGCAAATCAAACCGGCTTAATTTCAAAAGGCAGAAAAATAAATGTTTTATTTCTTTGCTTAACATTTTCTACAGAAATACCCATTTCATGCTGCTGTTTCTATAATGTTCTGATCATAAAGGTTTCCTAACTACCAATGGAGCCACATTAAAATAGAAAATTCAATGAAGGATTCTAGATCTTGATTAATTGGTTCCTTTGAAGCTTTACTTTAAAACCAAATGCTAGGTTTTATATCTTAGAGCCTTACATGCCTCCTGAGGTAGGTTTTGAGTTAACCAAGCTATAGGCTAAATGTTCACAAATTGGGAAGAATTAATAAGATTTAACCAGACTCTTTTCTACAAATCTACTACCCACCCCCCAAAACGGAACTGCCTATTCATACACACTGTGTTATTCTGACTACTCATATGCTTCAAACACAATGCCTGTCACAGATCTGAATGCAACTCCATAGTCGTAAACACCACAAGCTCAAGCCACAGCAGTCTTTCTCATTAAAAGGAGCACAAATCAACAGAACTTAGCAAGTGGGTCAAAAGCACTCGTCAACATTCATTCCAGCATAACCCAATGCAGCATCCAAAATTTTTTTTTCCCCAAATGCATACTTAGGAATGCAAATTTCACTTCGAGGCAAACGAAACTTAAGAGCAAGAAGCCTGACAGTACAACCTGAAAACTTTACTCAGTTTTCAATGCCCAGCGGCCATCTTTTTATTCCTCTCCTAGCTTGTGAAGCTTATGTCTGAACCGTAATAATAGGACACCGTGTCAGAGACCTTCCAAGTGAGCTGGTGTGTTCACACAACCAGTGCAGCTTGCAACTGTGCAAATATATTCATCTGAGAGTAACACTTTGTTGTTGACTGCAGATCTCATGCTTTTGGTGCTAGCTGGACGAGCTCTACCTCACGCTTATTGCACTGTCTATAAAGGCCCAATTTTCAGAGATGTTTATTACAGACAAACTGGAATTAAAGCCATTTTGAGTCTCTTGGACTATATCAAGTTTGCCCCTTGGCTCCTGTACAAGCACCTGCACTGTGGCTGAAGGCAGGTCTAAGAACCACTTCAATTTTTTCCAATATGTCTTTTGCAGCTGGGTTGTGTCACACCTGTACAAGGGACACCTCACCTCTGCATTTCTTATTCTTCACATACGCATCAAGCCACTTCTGTAACTGGGTGGAGAGGACCTGGCAGGAGCAACGAAACTTTTAAGTGTTGGGCTGGTGATGTACTGTGCATGCGAATACTTCCCTTAAAGCTTGCCCTGGATGCTGGAGACCAAGCCAACACAGAACAAGCAGACTTTTCCTTCTGCGCAGCCAGTTCAAAGCAACACCACCTGCCTAGAGCAGAAAGACATGGGCACCAGCACAACAGAGTGTTAACGCCAACTGGCTTAGTGCCTGGTCAGCACGGCATGACTGTAAACATAGTATCTTGCCCCTAAGGTACCAAAGGGCTCAAAAATACACTGCGTTTGCCTACTTCATTAGCTGAATTGCCCACTGCTTGCGCAGGAAAAACATTTTACAAATGTGCAGAAAGAGAAGGATAGTAATTAGTATGCATTACTTGTCTAGCTGTGATTCATACACTGTTGAAAGTGGAACAATTTAAGCCATTTCTGAAGTCACTAAACAGCTCTGTGACACTTCCATAGCAAAAGTTACTCTAATACATTACCAAATAAGCTTTTTACACTCTTCCGGTAAGTAGGTTTCTGACAAACAGCTTCCCCTCAAAATAATCTTGATATTTATACACAAAAGTTAGAATAAAGCCAACACAGATGAACAAAACTGCCAGGTTATTAAAGCTGGATAGAAATTAATGCAATTTACTGCAAGGAGCTTCATTCATAATGGATGGCTATAGCCAGCTGGCTTGTATAGAGCTTTAAAAACAGAATGAGCACTGGATATACTGGAAATTACATAAATTACCTTGTTTTCGGATACAAAACAAAGGATGAAGACAATACAAGGTTGCACAGCAAAGCCAAAAGAAAGCAACCAGTTTACAGTGGGGGGTGAACAGAGACTGGAGCTTACCCATACACGTTCAGCAGTGCAGAACTACTGATTTTATAGTGCAATGATTTTCTGAGGTAACGCATTATTCCATAAAAGAGAGCTTGGCAACAAAAATCCAGTGGGGGAAAAAAAAACAAACAAACTCGTCATTAAAAAACTATTAACGTTCTCTCAGTGTGAACTTTTGAGCAACTTCCAGGCATGTTTTTTTCTATTCTCTGTAAAACAAGCAGCATGAAGATCCCTAAACAAACCACCGAGTCCTGTGACCTCAGTAAGAACTTTATCCAGTGGCAAGACAGCTCTAACATACAGTGAGAAAACCGTATCAATAACTCAATCCAGTCACAGAAGGAGGCTCTTCTGCTCTTTTCATCCGCTCTTCACATCTTACCAGAATTAAAATTGGAGAGGGAAATCAAATTCTGAATCCCTGACAGGCAAATGTTTCACCCAGCAGATTTTTTTTTTCTTGATCTAAATATAGCACAGACTAAGAAACATCTGCTTGAACGAGCCTGTATCCTGTGCTACCTCTTTCCTAAGTTCTTGGGAGCATGCCATTAGTCACCGAGATGGTATTATTTTAATTGTCTGCAACATCCTGGAAGTTTCAGTGTTTCCATCATGGGCCTCTATCCATTTAAGTCCCATCCCTGCAATCTCCTGAAAGACTGCAACTAAATAAGACCGTACAGTATTTTGCCAAATATAACCAGAGAACAATTATTTTTGAGTAAATACCTTCCCAAGTGCACAGAGTTATTTTATTAGGGTAAAATATCTGTCACTCTCTTTCGCAATTTATTTTATTTTTCATTTTTTTAATAATGGCTTTTGGCTATTCAGCCAGCCTTTTCAGCAGGGTAAGGCAAAGGCAGGCACACAGTCTCTGCATTTAAAAACTGCCAATTCCTCTTTTCTGCCCCTGCCCCCCAGCACAGTGTTGCAGTATGTGTATCACCACAGGCACAGTTGTTGAAGAAGCTATTATTTGTACAGGGCTAAATGTTGCAATAGTTTCCCTAGCAAGTATATCTGGGCATAGAAGGGGGCTGATGTTTGCGTGTCTGCCTGTAAGCTTTGGCTTTCAGGACATGCAGTGGACAAAAACTGTATCTTTTTAAAAACAAAAAACGTAAGATGTTAAATCCCCAGGAGTTTGTCTTCCAGGGTCTTTCAGTGACATTTAAGATACTAAATGCATGCATATTTTTTGAAAATTAGATTTAATTATCTTAAAAAGCTTCAAATATCCCTATCTATTCTACAATTATAATGGAATCAATTTCCTATTCAGAATAAATTCATCCTTAAAGCAAAACCAAGTTTCTCACATCTTCCTAAAACTACATCAACTACTAGTAGCCTGTTAGCATTCATTCCATTTCTTAACTGAACAAGAAAAAAATGTCTATACCATAGCTTCACACAGCTTAAAGGCCTATTTCTGCCTCACTTCTCTCAAGCACTTAGTGCTATTTCAGTAAAGTTTGGACTTAAATTTGGTCCCTGTTTTCAAGCAAAGTAGCTACCAGCATAGAAAAACTCATGAGAGAAAATCTGTGCTGGGTAAACTGGATTCTAGTCCTACCAAACCAGTAAACCACAACACACTTCAGTGTGCTGCCACTGAATGTGTTTCTCTCATTTCAGATTTAAAAATTGTCCTCCTCAACTCTCAGATTCAAGATGACCGGCATATCAAAGTACTGACCAGAGACTGCACTTCATATATTTTGCCAGACCCATCACACTGAGCATTGCTGTGCTATAATGACATGACAAAAATATTAGACACACACAAAAGCCCAAGGGACAGAGCCCTCACACTTCGATGGGCGCATCCAAAAGCTGCTCTGCTGCCTGGAAAGGGCACGCAGAGGAGAGAGCAGCCTTATTATGACATCCACATTTAAGCTGTGGACCACCCAGCACAGAAGACTCAAAGACTCAGGAATGACAGGCAAGCAGAAGAGCAGGTCTGTCACCTCAGGGTCCACCCTGGGATGAAAGAAATGAAAGGCTGCACGGATGGACACCCTTCCATACTGGAAAATGCAAAGGAGGGCATATTTCTGGCAGCGAGTTGTGAGACAAAGCGAGACCATTATCAACAAGCTTTTTTGAATCAAATACACATGCCTCATAAGTAGATATGAATGAATCGGCAGCATTATGGCCAGAGCAAGGCCTCCTCAAGCCTTCCCATGCACTGGCACCCTCAAAACGATGCCACCTTCCTTCAACAGCTTGCACACACTACTGTTTCATTACCTTTGTTCAGGAAGAGCGAGGTTTTGCATTTGAAATCTTAGCCAATTCCACTTCCTTTTTCTTTGTTTCAACCTCAGTTTATTCTGGTGTAAAGTTTAGTTCGAGTAGATGAAAAAAAGAAGAGAGACATCTAGTAACACCATTAAGCATATTGTGTATACATAAAAAGCGCTCTGAGCTATTTTATAGTCAACTTGTCAGAATACACACAAAAGGTTATATGCAAAAAGCCAACAGGCTCTGAAGAGATCATTCTCTTCCACATACATTCAGCTCTGATCTGTATTCCCACACTTGACTCCAGTTAGGAAAATCTCTCTTGCTCTACTTTGGCACTACTACAAACACCTGGCTTGGCCAGGATTTCAGTCTTCCCACTCACAGATGCTGAGGGAACCATTTCAGAGAGAGTGTGTGCGCATGTGTCTCTGTACACGTGTGTATGGAAGAATTCGAATTCACACCAAAATCCTGTTCATCTCTACTGGGTGACAGATTTCACAGCAAAGACTACTGTGACTCTTGCTCCCATGTTTTGCACACAACCTTTTATGATAACCGTTTATTTAGGAAACATATCTGTTATCTGTGCAATTTTTTTTCTCCTCTTGTCCCTCCTCATATTATTAAATGTCAGAAGGCACAAAAGCCGTAAGGGATTCACCCTCTTGCAACGGTCAACCTGTTCAGATGCTCAGTTGCATTTTATCCACCCTCAGGCTGGGAACCCGCCAGGACACAGTACTTTCAATGCAAAGATTCTGATAGGGATATTTATGGTCCCAAACACTTTTAAAGCTTGCCAGTGCATGACTTAACTTCAGTACATCACTTACTGAAAAATTTGGCTTATAGACTGAAATTTCTCGCTGTTTGCATGGGAGCTAAGTGTCAATGTTCACAACCTTGCAAACTTAAAACTAGTAGTAACATAACAGCATGGAATCACAATTTACATATACAGCAAGCAACTGATTTTCTTGGATCACCGTTAAGCAAAATGAGTAATGGCAATACCATTACATAACATCATATTTCTAGCTTCCCTGAATACATCCTTTTTTTCCCCAATGAGAAATGTGGTCTATTAAGGTTAGTCTATGAGGAGTCTGAAAACTTCTATGTTGTTTTCTGATGTTTGTAAGCCACAGGGAGCTCTACCAGCTTGTAACCACCTGGCTACAGAACTTCTGGAAATGTTAGAGACAACCAGCATTTCCAATGTGCATCGTAACAGGCTGCTGCACACGTACTACACAGCTGCTTTGCCCACAGGTATAGCAAAAGTCTGTTACTTCCAAGACACGTCAAGCCGATCTATTGCTTTTGTGGCAAGCAGGCTGCTTCTAAAAGCAGAAACTGTGCTGATTTACTATGCGTGAACAGAGTAACAGTACTGTGCAGACACTGAAGGGCTGATGTTTCCCAGGGAAGCTGGGAAAAGTTGCAGGCAAATTCTGTGTCAAGTATAAAGGTTATGTGAAGCTAC
This sequence comes from Aptenodytes forsteri, assembly GCF_000699145.1. Taxonomy (NCBI): domain Eukaryota; kingdom Metazoa; phylum Chordata; class Aves; order Sphenisciformes; family Spheniscidae; genus Aptenodytes; species Aptenodytes forsteri. The sequence continues at coordinate 1,477,409 of NW_008794407.1, read as the reverse complement.
AGGGGAGAAGTAGTATTGGAATGCTCTCATGCAGATGAGGTGCATTCATTCAACATGAAGTATTTCTGGGAAAAAGAATAAAACACAACAAAACATCCTACTTCAGAAAAATCAAGGGATTGGATGGATATCGGAGCCAGATTTCAAAGCCTCAAAACAGCCAACGACTCAGATCACCAACTTTTCTCAGCTCTGTGGCTCCCTCCAAACTGTCACACACAAGCAGGGTTTTTATTCTTCATGCCTATTTTTCAGACCAGAAAAACACAAAAAAGATACAAGAAACAAAATTCACCCTGAATATTTGAAGGGCAAAACATGTTGGTGGTGTTTTGTTTTGATTTGTTTGGAGGGTTTTTTTGTGGGGTTTTTGTTTTTGTTTTTTTTTTAAACAACTGAAACATCTCTTTCTGGTTCAACAACTAGCAAATTATCCTACTACTTGAACTCCTCTCTTCACCAGCTAAGAATGCACATTGATTTCTTCACTCCACCATACAGCAGAAAGGTTATGTGCTTACAGGTATGCACTGATTTATTCAGCGACTTTCCACATCCTGCAGGAGAAATGCAATTCTCCTGCCAACAAAGCATGGATGACTTTCAGGTTTAGGGCATTTTTATCTTCCATCTGCTTTGTGATGCCTTCTCAACACTCCACACGCATGTTTGATAACAAACAACATGCTCTTGAAAACAGACCAGAATACAGAAAGCACAAGACAGCTTTGAGCTTGCTATTTCTTCGCACCATAACCAAAGGACTAGTCTACTAAACATGAACCACCTGCCTCACTCTCTCACCTGTATTTTTAAGTAGAATGCAAATAAATAAAAAGATAGTCTTGCTTACATAAATAAGTACTCTTTTTAATTTTCCTTGCTTTATTAGGTATAGATGTCAGCCACATGACAAAACAAAAAAATCAACATGTGTGCATCAGCCACAGTACCTTTCCCCCAAAGTCCAGGCTGCAAAGAGGGTGCCATAGTAACAGCCGTGTGCACTTACAGGGTCACAATAACATCCATTTTCCCAAAGAAATAAATCAAGATACAGAATATATTTTTTTTCCAATAAAACATTATTATCTAGGGGAGCAGTGGCAACATTCCAGCACATCTGGATCAGCCTCTCAGAATTACTCAATAGTGACTCACAGATCAGCCTGCCTTTTGTTTTTTGGGATTTTTTTAAAACCCTTTCCTTGCAAATCCTTTTACAGTATCCGTCTTTCATCACTACGGCCAACTCTAGCCATTTAAATACCGTTCCAGCTGCTCTTCTTGATGCTAAGAAAAACATGTAATGAAGAAGTCTATAGGAACAATGAACATGTTTCAGCAGCTGACTGTTCCTGTGCTTCACAACAGGTCATGGAACAGCACTATGTGCTTGAGAAAAGTGAAACAAAAAAGTTGCCCCATAAGAATAGCTTACGATACAGCATTTATGTTTTGTTTAAACAAGCAGAGTCCTGGGAGAGTATCGGCAACGAAGCATCTAACAGAAAACTGATGGGGGAGCTATGTACTCAGGTCTAGAGCTAAAGAAGTAATTCAATCCTGACCTCCTTCAAAGACCAATTGCCTGGTGTGTTTGTTTCAAGTGCAAAGCAGATGTTTCACATACAAAAAACTTCCACCCTTACCCTCTAAAAGGTTTTGCTGAAGAAGCTACTTTGAATACTATACTTCTCCACTGAACAGACCATTTCGTGATGTAGGGTGAAGGGAAGGAAGACACATACTCTGACATGCTGTGATCCAGAAGCCTTTAATATTTTCACCTAGTTTGAGCAGCGAGAACATTTAACGAGCTCTAAACAGAAAACAAGTAATCTACAGTTGTCAAAATTTGCCACTACCTTCAACCAAAACCCCTTACTGAAGTCCTTATTCTTGCTCTAGCCTATTTCACCCTCTCCCATGAGCTTATAAACTCGTACGATCTGTGTTCTGAATTGGAGCAGAAGACTGATCTGGCTGAAAATTAAGTGTGTTTGGCTGAATTTTCTTTTTCCTGGTGTATCAGTTTAACCTTTGAAGGAGACTAAAAATTGCAAACATAAGGTAAATCATTGTCATTATCAGATAAGCTCTTTAGGTTGTGAAGAACCATCAATATACAAGATCAAAATGCAATGTGTAAAACAGAAAGAAAACAAAGTCTCTCTGGGCAGCAGGGTTGCCTTAAGTAGCCTTGTGCTTCTGCCATGCATTTCAGTCTCCTGAACCGTGTCAGTCTAACCATGTGTCTGACAACTCAGTTAACTACACTGGAGAGCTGGTTGGATAAAAAAAAAAAACAAACAACACAAAAACAACAACAAAAAAACCCAAAATCAACAGAAGTGCACAGTATCTCCCCCGGCAATGCTGTCTCTCTTAGCTGTATCAGTTCCCTGATCTGACCCTCCCCGGTTCCCCGTGACTGAACAAGCCTGTGTACTTGCACAACAAAGGAGGTAGAAGCTGCTTGTGAAAGAAAGAAAATAGAACAAATAAATAAATAAATCCATAAAAAAAACAACCACCCTACCCCGGCCCCCAATCCACAGTGAATTGCAAACCAAAACCCACCGTACAATAGGGGTTCATGACTTGCTATGGCAAGGTTCTTACGATGAAAGCAACATTGGACAATATCGGGTTTGAGGCTTAAAGTTATGACCGTGACTTAGCAGCAGTTTTACCTCTTTAACATGAGTGTGAAAGGACACAGACATGTCCAGCAGGATCTTGCGTTGCTCCACACGCCTAACAAAATCCTGTATCCGGTCTTCGAGCTGATGGGCAGCTTGATAAATTTCCTCCGGGTCACACTCCCCAGTCTGAGCGAGCTGTTCAGCTGCTTCTAGGAGCTTATCTGCATTGGTGTATGTGTTCTGTAGAGAAAGAAGTTCGTTTCACAGGATTAAATGGAAGAAAATTCAGTCAGTATAGTTTAAAGCCACTCAACTAATGAAAACAAAAAGGCAAAAAAGGCCCTTGGAATGTATTTTTCTTTCTTCTTTTTTTAAAGTTAGTAGAATATAATCTTACTAAAGTTTTTTTAATATTTCTAGATCCTTTTTCATTTAACTGTGAATAAATTCATTCCTTAGCTCCTTATTTATTCAAATGTTTCCTTGATCCAGAACTTGGGAGCCTATTTATTCTTCCTTGGAATTAGTATTTTATACTCACAACTAGAATAAAGATCAGCCTAAATCAAATGTCTAATTACGTGCAAACTGGCCTATTTCAACACGGGAAAAATCACTACAGTCAAGGCCAGAAGACTGTCGAAATGGCCGAATATTAGAGGTAAGAAAGTCCTAGCTGCTAGTAGAGACGCTTAGCATCAAATCGACACATCCAGCAGGAGAGTGGAAAGTGACCAGGCACAGAAGGAGAAAATTTCTCTCCATTCTTACAGAAGTGAGGTATCCAAAATTTACATGTCAAGTGGATCACCATTTGTGAAACAGCAGCAACAGAGGAAGGTTTAGAAGTCGGCTATGGCTGAGTGTCAGAGGCGACTATTGTCCCAATATGTCACAGGATTAACACAGGCAGATCAACAGTCCCTGGGTCACAGCAGAAAACAGAATGGGAGAAGTATGGTACCTGATGTGCTGAGAGCGCTATGGTCCGGAGAAGAGAGACACGTTCAACAACTCTTAAATCTTAGAACTTGCAGCCTGCATCTATATCTTTCTCATTCGTTCAAAACAGGACTGATTCCAAACATTCACTATAATTTGGGTGCTCTTTTTGAGCCTAACCTTGGGTTTTCATGCCTTAGAATGGTTCTCAAAACGGACTCATCAAGAAAGCATAGAAGGATGTTAAACTCGGGAGAAAACAGATTGAAACCAAGTCTACACTAAAGGAGCTTTGCTTATGTCACCACATCAGGTCTCCTGATAAGTTTGCACCACAGACTATAAAAAAAAAAAATTTTCACCATATAAGCTACACCTTTCTCTTTTCCCTTCTGCCCTTCCATCTTCTCCCAACCTCAATTACATCAGGTAAAAACACTGCTTGCCAAGATAAATTAAGGCTATGGAAATGTGCTTTTCTTTGCCATAAATATAGTATCACACCTCTAATTAACATTATAATATCCACAAAAGTTAAATCCGAGCCCGGCCCTAAAACTCAACTGAGGGGCAGAAAATCAAGAGCTCTCCTCCAGGATCTCAAGTAAATTACCAGGCAAGCCCAGGACAGATTACATGACTCAGTGCGGCTTTCATATATCTGGGGGGAGTTCCCCCTTCATTTATTGTGATCTATTTATGTAAGGAATTCAATCCATGCTGCTCCTTGATTTTGACTTATGTGCATCTTAGCCCTTCCTTAACCTTCAGCTTTTTAATTGCACGGAGAGGTAGAGTACTCCTCCCCAGTTTCCCTGGGAAAGCCTGCAGCGACTAACATAAGCGTACCCTTTTCAGTGGGGAGCGCACTACCCAACACTCCAGATCACTGGCCAGGCCGTGCTGGCCCAGAACACACTCTGATCTGTGCTCTGGTGTTTTGACTTCCATGGTCGCAGCTCACACTTGTTGAAGGGGCAAGGCTGAAGAGCCTTAAGGCACTCCTTGAACAACAACTACTTCATCAACCCAGAGAGCCACACCCAGCTGCAGATGGCTGAAACAGAAGTTTCCCATTTTAATGAAAACTTTATCTCACATGTGAAGCATTGTTTATGAATTCCAGGAGTATCTTCCGCGTAACACAGGCCCAGGCACATCAGATTTCTCTTTCTGTAAGCTGGATGGTGAACTGCCTGTACTTAAAAATGATCACAACCTAGATGCTGCTTCAAAAGGGGTTGCAATTCTTAAACCTTAACAGCAGACACATGCCTTATCGCTAAGATGTCTCTTCCACGTAGAGCTGAAATATAATATAAATATTTATCTTGGTAGATAATAACTGCCCTTTGGAATAAAATCGCAGCAAATAGGCGTGCTGTACTAACTACTGCCTTTCCCAACTCTCTGCTTACTTCTAAACAATGCTTGGAGGGAAGAAAGTAGTAACGTGAAGATTTTGAAAATGTTGCTCCCAAGGGGCAGCCACCAGTTAGAAAACAGAAGGCTAGGCAGAAAGAGGACGAGTTCTCCCTTGAAGCTGCTTATGGCAGTTTCCTAAATTGACAAAGGAGCCTTCACGGTGACAAATTCAACAGAGAGTTTTGAAACAGATGAACCTTTCCTCAGAATTTCTCCACTAGCACACCCTCCCCAAATCCCAGGGGAAAAGATCAGCCTGGTAAGAGCTTTAACAAGTCCTCTAGTCCATCCCTCTGTGCCCCAAGGTACAATCAGCTATACTCGAGTCTTTAATAGGCATTCTTCTCCAAAATGCTGAAAGGCTCTCCGTAGTGGAGAGTTTATCATCTTCCCCAACAACACATCCCATTGCTTTCCTAGTCTTCCTGTTGAGAAACCTTCTCTACATATTCTTCAGAAAAAACAAACACCGTATTTTTAGAAAGCATATGAAGTGACACATCATAGAAAAGTCAAAGGTTAAATTTAAGAGACTACTGCAGAAATGAGTACTACTGATAATAAATACAGCAACAGAAGTGAGTGGAGGTATGGACTGAATTTCATACAAACTGGAGTTTATTGCACTATGGAGGGGGAAGACAGACACACATGGATGGAGGGAGATTAACAGAGGTATACAAATCATTAAAGGTAGAGAAAATTAAGATAGATTACTCATTAAGTACAGTGGATGCTATCACATTTAAGCATCAGACAACACACTTAAAATGAAAAAGCAAAAGTACTTTTCATCTAAGGAGCAATTAAATTGCATAACTCATTGCCACAGGATCTGGCATACATTCCAAGAGCATAAATGGGTTCAAAAAGTAGCTAGCCTAATTAAGGGAAGAGAAGTCCATCAGTGACTATTAAACACTGGTTCTGATGCATCCTTCAGTTACAGCCATCAAATAAGCCTAGACAACTGGGAGGTTAAAGGTAACTTGTTATGCATACAGTCCCTTTTCTTTGCGCATCTGGCAAGGGTCACAAGATAATGTAAGACATGGACCTTTAATTTGATGTATTACAGCCATTCATTTACAGCACATTACATGTACAGCAAAGTGTATAACCAGTTCAAATACAGGAACTTTTTTTACAGCCTTAAAGGAGGTGGTAACCGGTGGTGGTAAGGAAATGATAGGTGTATTCAAACAAGGTTTGGAAGAATCTTTCCTGTGCGTCTCTTACACCAAGCTGACTTGAGTACTTTACTCAGATGCAGTCTGCAGATGGAGGGGGAAAAAAAAAAAAACAAAACTTATCTGTGGAAGATTTTACTAATTAACTTTTCTGACAAAGTTCTAGCTTCAGATGGCAAGTGGTTGCAACATATTTTATAAAAGAAAATAGCTAAGCTTTCAGCCTTCCTACGAGGGAAAAAAAAAAAAACAAAAAAACAAAACAAAACTTATCTGTGGAAGATTTTACTAATTAAATCTTGCCATACACCTTTCATGCTTTTTGAACGTAGACTGCTGTGAAAAAGCAGACATCAATCATAGTTAAAACAGGAGAAGCTGGCTTAGAATTTCATACAAAAATGCATAGGGAAGTACAACAATACTACTGTTCTGCATCCAGTGCTTCTAAGCTGAAAATCTGTGCCCCCAAGTGAATCAGTTATGTCAAAATTTGGAGTCTTGACACTTTGACTAAATGGTCTCATGGATACAAAGATGATCATGGGGAGAGGGGAAAAAGAAAAAAAAAGGTAAGTAGAAAGTGAACTGGACAGGCTTCACATGAAAAGAGCAATAATCAATTTTACAATAGTGGGTGCAAGTTGACGTGTGTGTGTGTAGCACGAATGTCAGTATATCAGAATTTGGGGAGGATTATTAGTCGGCTGAGTTTTGACTATCTAGTGTTTCTGTAGTGGCAACAAAAAGTGCCAAAAAACCAAGCCTTCATTTCACATGAATTTTAAAGTGAATAATTTGTGAGCCCACAGCCCACTGACTCTGGAACATCTTTTCTATTCTACACACAGCTTATTTTAACATCTCTTTGAACGCTGCTGAGAAATTAGCACCTCATTCACATTAAAAAAAAAAAAAAGAGGGAGGAAGCAGAAGGGAAGAAAAGAGAAATAATAATTTTAGCTCCTCTCAAAATCAGAAGTTAGCCTTCAATCAGGAACACTTCAACATTACTGTTGGCTCCCTGCACTAGATAAAACATTGCCATGCCACTGACAGTTCACTTGACACTGCTTCCTCTCAACTTCTGACTAGAGCTGACTGAAAACCCCTGATTATACCTAGGGTCCTATTAAAAAAAAAAAAAAAAGGCAAAAAAACAAAACACAACAAAAAACAACAACAAAACCCCAAAATCAAAACACAACAAAGACCTGGACCAACCAGACATTTAGGTAGAGAATAAATCAGCCAAATCATGCTTTAACAAGGACTGCAGATTGCTGTCTAACACTTGAACATAATCTTCCTTATAAAACCAACAACAGGAATGCCTTTTGGGGCATGCTTACATTCAGTTTTAGAGCAAATAAGAGGAACAACTCAGAGGGTGTGCCTCTCTTGGCAGTCACTACACATTCAAGAATTAGAGATAAAAAAAATACTTATTAGATCATTTTGTCCATCCTTCTGTCAGTGGAAGATAGTCCCCTGTAGTATATTTAAGTTCTTTGACCAGTCTAAGTTTTAAGTATCTCCAAAAATAGAAATTCCACCCATCCCCTAAAGAGATCATTTTAAACTGTAGTAACATTCAGTTTTAGGAAATATTTTCTAAGTATTTACTTTACAACTTTCTACTTCAAAGTATAATGCAAATTAACAAGATGCTTTTTTAATAGTTTACATCCCACTAACAGTTCTACAAACTTCACCCCCTTTGGTTACTCAAACATTTTTTTCTTCTTTGCTCAAATAACAGTATTAAGTATGAGATCATTCAGGTTTTGTTATGTATCTTACAGAAACAGATTCTTGCTTGTCTGACCCAGAAAAGTAAGTACTTCCACATGTAAAATATTACAGATTTTACTAAAAATGAAGTATTAGGCATGCATATGGAAAATCCAGCATGTGTATATACAAAACTAACAACGCTTATTATTTTGGAAAATTTTATAGGAAATCAATATTGAGGAAGCTTTCTGATGCTATTTCAAGTCCTCAGTCACTGGAGTGCTCTAAGACTGTATTTACAAGTGAAATTTTACTAAGAGCTTAATCATCCATTAAACAGGCAATCTGTAAACACACTTCTGATGCATCCGCCATAGTAGGTGTCACTGCTGAGCTCCTGCATGTCACTTCAGAATCTTCTAATGATGCGTCTTCTGTTTTGACTGAAGGACCACTGTATCAACCCTACCTTAATGAGATTTTTCTTGATGAATCTTAGAGATGTTTACTCTTACCAATCATTAAGACTGGACAGACAGTACATGTTACTAATGGGGAGGATTCTAGCCTTCAGCTTCTAATGGGTTTTATTCACCTCATGCCCTTTTCAAGGCTGCCACCCAAACCAACTTCCTCTTGTTATGCTCCCTGCATTCCTTAGTATCTGTATTTCTTTTGGCTTGACTCTTTTTCACAGAAAAGTGTGTTTTGAAGTTCTATCATCAGTTCCACTTAAGGCTGAAACTAGAGTCTTCCTATGGAAAAAGCGGTGGTATCAGTGATTCAGAACAGGAGGACATACACAAACTCAATTGTATTTAAAGAAATCAAAGCCAGGTTGACCAGTTTGCTGGCTCACCTGGGTTCTTAGGAGTCCTCCCTTCACCCCCATCAAACTGTTGTGGGGATTTGGGAGCTCCTCAACCTTAAAGTCAGGAAGCAGGGCTTTCAATTCATCTCCATCCTCTCTTACAGGCTGCACAAAAGTTTAAATCCTAGAATCCCATGGAATTAAGTTACTTTAAAAGGAGAGCTTTCATTCTTCTGCGACTCAATATTTGAAAGCATGCTTTTGAAATAATAATAATAATAAATAATAATATCAGCAGCAGCTCTGTCGGGCTTCAAGGCTCCCACTCTCTGCAGGACTGTGGAAGTTTGTTTTTTTTCTTGTTGAAACTGGAGCGCAAAGCAGAAATGAAATACGAGCTTGCAACAGAAACAAAATAGTCCATTCTTGGAACGGAATTTTTTGTAGTGGAGCTCCCTCTACTCAACCCTTCAGTGCCACAGCAGGAATTTTTCATATATTTCCATGACAAATTACAGTCCTTCATGTGATTGTTTTTACCTGCGCAACCTCTTCAAAGTCTTCATGGCGTTTCTGCAAAGCTCTAGCCCGATGCAGGGATTTTCCCACTCCAGTATGTTTGCTAAGAAAAGCTTCTCCATGGTTTTCAATCCAATCCAACACCTGTGGTACAGAAGAGAGACATACAAAAACTCTGAGTGGATGTACTGAATGTTGCAACAAAAAGACAACTATTCAAGAAACTAAGAAGCTGTAAAGGGACTGCTTATAAGGTACTGTACTGTTGGATTAAAACACAGTATTGCCATTGAAGGACACTAATTATATCTCATTAACTTTTCTCAAGGCAATAACTAGCTAAATCGTATGATTTAAGATTATATGTTTATTTTGAAGCCTACCAAGGACAACCTCATTTCTACACATTCATCAATTTGACAGTAATCTGATCCAAGTGGCTAGACCCCTTGTGAGGGTCTCTCTGTAATCCGTTTATGCCTTCAGCTGACATTTTTCTGTAAGGTAACACTAATGGAGTTTGCACATTCCCCAACAATGCTGGTGAATAACACAGTGAAGTTTTATTTTAGATGAGAAATAGCTTCTCCTACTACATATTATTAAGTCAAGAAGAAAGATTCAGTAGTAGAATTTTTAATTAATGCAATAAAATTGAGTTGAAATCATTATGAGATGAATGATATCTGCATTCAGAGCACATGAAGGATTTTGCCCCAATTCTGAAGAAGCTTCTCCTCAAAACATCGGATAGACATAATTGTGTATTGTAAATTTTATAGCTGAAAAAGTGAGGAATGAAAGACATTTTAAGGACATTAACACTTCTACCACAATGGCTGGGCTGACAGCTTTATAAATAGTAAAAACTGTACATGTAATTAGTTCCTGCCAGTTAACACAAAAGATTACTGCACACATACCAAGTTTCTGATGAGTGAATGAACAAAAACATCCGGTCTCTCTCCAAACTAATACATCTTAGCTATATCTTCATTCATTCATTAGCTAGCATGCATACGGTACTTAATTCTTTGGAGGATAGTCAGAGGTTCAAGAATGCTGTTCAGAATTAAAAACAACTGCATATAAGCCATTTTCTTAAGTCAGCTAACCATTTTTACACAGTATTTATGTAGTGGTGTGGAATACTCTACCTAACATTTATCTTCAGGTTTTAAAGAAAGAAGAATGCTGAGTATTTTGTTTCGTTTTGAGTATACCTGCCAGAAACCTGTACCTTATCTCTCCTTATCTACTAGTATCCTTTACACTGATTCCTGAAGTTTGGTGAGGTTTTTTTCCTCTTCTCCTGTATGAAAGCATTTGACACTTGGCGTAACTAAAGAGAAAGACTTTTTTTGTTTAGTTTGTTTGCTTCCAAACAGACTTGAGAACCATTCCTGCAACATCACTCATGGCTACATTCAGTGCACATGTAATCCCACACACTATTCCCATACAAAACATCCATGCTTTCTTTAGTAGACAAAATGAAACCATCTGGTGTGATTTTTCTCATGTATCTTGACTGTTAGAATGTTTTTTGGTTTGCAAACTCTCTCCTACCAGACATCTTCAAAACAACAAACAATCCCCTAACGCCACATAATACAGCCATCTCAAATCACCAACACTTATGCAATGTTTGTTTTTCCTAGTAAGTATTGCCAAAAGAATATTGTGTTTTAGGTCAATGTACATTTTCATTTGCTTCTTTCAAGGGAAAGTATTGATCAGAGAAGGTAGAGCGAGGAGCCAAACATGGCCTCAGTTATCTGTAAAGTTTATATTACCAATGCTTTTGACTAGTTTCAGGAGACTACTCTGCTTTTCTCATTATAAAAGAGCTAAAGAGAGACATGTTTGGATGAGAGAATTAGACTGGACTCTGGAGACTACTAACAGTTATAAGCTAACAAATGAAATCAACAGCAAAATCTGTCCCAGAAAGCGTGAGATGAAAAGCAGAAAGCAGCCCAGGGAGAATGATTTTTGCTCCAAATAATGGTCAGTAACTTCTCAAGAGAAGAAATTGTCATAGAAATCCAGTACACAGGATCATGACATAAACCAGTCAACTAGAGAAACATTGCTGCCTCTAAGTGAAATCAGTATGAATACAAGTCTTATTAGTGCTCAGCCTTCTTACCTTGATTCTTAACAAACCTGAGGAAGCACTCTTTATTTGGGAATTTCACAGCATGTAAAAGCAGAGTCAAAGTTAAGGTATGCTCTTGCCCATCAGTGAGAGCTTTTGCATACCACTTTGACCAAAGGACAATACCATTAGCTGGCACTGATATTAGCCATTTAGCAATCTGAAATGATGCATTTTCTTCCTCTTCCTGGGAGAGGTAAGAGTTACAGAAACCATCATACCAACCCACTAAGGACTTGTCTACTAATACTGAAAGCACATGGAATTCACTCCCGTAGGTCAGTAATACATAGGAATTTAAGAGGCTCAATACTTTTCAGTATTGATAATCCTCCACTGCAGCAAGTTGCTTTAATGATGCAATTAAGCTCTAACTGCAGTCTCAGCAGAACCATCCTTATGCCCAATATAGATTCTAGAAAAAAATTGCTTGTTCTTAAAACACCAATACTGAATATATGATAGAAGAAACTACTATGGAAAGATGGCTTCATCTTTACAAATTCATTGCTCGTGGCTGTAAAATATGTTTTGTATATGCTGTTTGCAGAAATAAACAATCTGATCTTTTGCAGACTCAACATGCTCATTTTCACCAGTCCTCCCCACATCGTCATCCAGTCCTTACCCCCCTACCCTTAGCTACTTTGCACACTCACTTTTCAGATCACCACCACTTACTTGGTGCTGACATAACATTCAGAAGGGGAAGATGGAAATCTCTGCCTTTCTAATCTTCGGATAGTTCAAATGTGGAAATACTCTCTCCCGAAAAGAACCATTTCACACTGGAACCACCTCCAAAAGCCACAGGAGGATCGCGCAGTGCAATCAGTATTATTTTGAGGCTGAACAAGTAGCAAGCATTCTTGGCCCGCCCTTCATTAGTCAAGGCTGAAACAAGTGACTGTTACAACAAAAACTCAGACGGAGTCTTTGAGGCAGGCAGATCAAGGAAGGAGAAGCAGCACATTTATCCAGAACAGACAGAGAGAAGACACCCAAGGTCAGTGAGGACCTAATAAATGTATGTTTTGAAAAAAACCTACATGTATGTTTTACTAATCTCTGGCTTGCAAGCCATCAGGAGTGTTTTTTCAGGCCCAAAAACTTTGACCATAGGAGTGTCAGCAGTATCACCAGAAACATTATCTTTTATGTTCAGTTTTGACCTTTCATGGCTTAGCAGCACAAACCCCCACATTGCTATTACAACTCTGCTTTATTGCTTTGTATCAGAACCATCAGAGCCAGCTCCTTTCCTTTCCTTAGGTGAAAGGCTGGCGTACGTTATCCACTTGGTAAGCTCGTTAATTCTTAAGCATAAAATTATACTTTTATTAGCATGTTTTACACTAGAGGGATTATTTTCAACAGTTGAGTGCAACAGCCAATGACCTGACTTTTACTGGGGGGGGGGTGGACAAACCCAACAAACAAACAAAAAAAACCCAAAACCAACCCAACCCACCGTCTTATTTGGTGTTAATATACAAACTAACTAGGAACTCAATCTCCTGGCACGTTTCTGCTATCTAAGGTGAAACTCAGGATTCTGTTCAGTTTAAGACTGTCATAGGTTTTCACCTGAAATTTCAAATTTCAGATTTGCTCTAATTCACGTCTTATGTACTATTTTTAATATTTCATGTGCTACCTTCCTTATTACTTGCTCCAAGAAATTAGCAGATGATTCTTGGTGTACACAGCTAGCACCACAGTGTTTTTGTTGATTTGGAAAGCTCCACTAGAAACACTTTCCCAATACTGAACATAGAAGACACAAGGGAAAAAAAAAAAACAACAACAAACAACCAGTTTTCTAAGGTGGAAGTAACACAAAATGAAGTACCAGCTCATCACAGCTAATTCCGTCCTCCAACTCAACTCTGTCACTCACTTAACACTTCCATGAACTGATTTATTTCATTAATCCAGCGGAAAACTATGCCAGCAGAGGAAAGAGGAGGAAATCACAGATTCATGCTGAAGGACAGTTACAGATTCACTTACAATGCACTTGGTTGCTTGCCACTATGTGCAATTTAACTATAAACAGTGGAAGAGAGCTGCACTTAGTTTATTTTGACGTGAAAAAAACCTTTTAACTTTACTGACAATAATTAAAAAAGGTTTTCATGCTAGTTTCTAAATCATGCTAGATAATCTTAATTGAATTTTTTAAGGTTTGAACAAAGACTAAGAAGCCTGAGAGAATGTGCAAATGAAAACTAAAGTATTTTAGAAAGTTGCTTTGGAGCTCTACAAAAACTATTCCAGAATTGTCTTGGATATAAATTTAACTAATACCTCAAAAAACGAGTAATTTCATGCACTGAATGGTGTCAATGATCATTCAACTGAAGAGCTAACATTTCTCAGATAAATCAGATGATCTGATAAGGTTGTTTTGGTTTTGTTGTTTTGCAAGAAAAAAGAATCCTTATTATTCAAGATTACTTTTTTCCCCCGATGGATTTTCAAAGCTGAGCGCGCTACAATTTGCCAAAGCAAGGCTATTCCAGGGAAATACCATTATGTGCCTGCCGTTATCTTTAAGGCATCTGCTCCTGGCTACTATTAGATTATTTGTCTGGTATGGATGGGGAAATTATCATTGTCTTACAGCATGATCTGCACTGAAATGAAAGTATGAAAAGTTGTATTACAAATGGGAATATTAACCGCAATTCACATTGTGATTCACAAGGCAGTGCCTAAAATACACCAGTATCTGAAAGTTAAGTTAAAGCAACATAACAAAGAGCTATACTTCCACATGCAACATTTCAGAAGCCTCCAACGTGGATGTTAACGGCCATTACAGGGATAAACCAAAGGACAACCCAGTCTCTGGCAGTGATTACTACTATTATTAAGGGAAGGGCTTAGGAACATGGCAAGCAGGGGCTGCATCTCTGTACATAAGATCTAGTTTGAGATCTAAAGTGGTTAATAAAGATGTGCATTAGCACCGAAGGCCGCAGTTTCAAATTGTCAAGAGGATATCTCGATATCTTAATGCAAGATCTGCCTTGCAAAGCATATAGAGAAACCAGAGGCATAAACAGGAAGAAAGAAATTTCTCCAACCGGTAGGTAAGGCATGTACTGAATAACGAGCCTAGATGGATTAACCCTCTTGAGCCAACTGGTTCATACTGAAAACTTATGTTATACTCACAATCCACATGCGTGATTTGGATAACACATTCTTGATACTGGAAGTTATAAAAATAGGTAAAGCTGTCTACTTTGTTGTTTTCAAACCTGAGACTATTTGAGGTTAAATGCACCAGTTCCAGGGGCTGACAGGTCTCATACAGAGAAGGAAAATCCAGCTTCTTGATGAAGAACCTGGTGGTGACTCTACAATGACTTGAGTCTAATGAAGGGTTATTTGCCGACTTCAAAGAACAAAGCAGCTTCAGAGCTAACTCCTCCACTCCGAGAGCCATGACTTAGGAAGAAGCCGAAAAAGAGAATTTCCTACAAACATTTTATGACTACCAAGATAATAAAAGCAAAGAGTAGGAACAGAACAATAAGACTCTCCGTAGCATTTAATGAACACCTTCCCCCGGGGAAATAAACTGCCTGCAGCCTGGCCTACAGGCCTGAAACCTGAATTATGTATCTGGTAAATAACCTCAGAGGATCCCTTGGCCTAGGTTGCCTAAGTAGGTCCTACTTGGATTGAATTCAAACTAGACGAGAAAGTTCCGGGATCCAATCCGTGTTTGGTGGCACTAGGGTACCACTGAGAAGACCTACATTTTTCCCTACGAGAAGCAAACCACTGTGTTAATTTCAGTTTCTGAAGATTCCTTATGAAGCCTTTTCAGTTTAAGAGGTAGTTCATTTGTGGACTGTGCCTCATCAGTTTTGACGAGTGCCCTTCACTGACTACTTGTGCAAGTACCAGCACTGGACTCTCCTGACTAGCTACTATTTATGTAGTAATCTTGATGAAGAGCTTCTAGGATTTATACAATGGCATAATAGTGTTTTCAGTTTGGTTCTCTATGCCCTTCCTGACCATTCATAACATTGACCCCACTTTCTTTTACTTTTTTGTCAGCTAACATTTTTCATGCCTTTCTGCATCCTTCGTCACATCTAATTGTTGAGAAGTTGCATAACTGCCTGCCTTTCAACATATGCCTCTTTTTACATCAAAAGTTTTAATAATTTTACACTTAATTTAGTGCTTAAGTATTTTTTAAGCTGTTTTCTATAACTTACAGGAAGAGATAGGCACTGCGTATAGAAGAAAGTTGAGCTAACGAGATTGCTCACTCTCCCCACCGCCTGCCTGAATTAAGTATCTCTGTCAACTACTGTAAATTACGGAAACCAAGTTATTTCACTCCCAACTGCTCACATCCAGCATCTTCTTGAAACAGTCCAGTACAAGAAATTTGGCTTAAAGTGCAACTAATTTGGAAGAAACAATATTAGTTTAACCAGAATGTTTGACTGGCTAACTAAAATCTCCATTTGGAAGTTCCTGATTTGTGAACACCTTTACACTGAAATGAAAGAACATGATCAGCAAATACTGGCCATCTTTACTTTTTTATGAAGATGAGCTATTAAGGGATAAATTACTAATGTCTCTGTCAATTGCAGCCTAAGGCAAACATTTTCTGTTTATTAAAAAAAATCTATCAGCAAAGGATTTCTTTACAGCTTCACCTTTTTAAGCTAAAATCATGTCAGAGATATTAATGCCTGTACTTAACTACTAATTTTTATGGATGTCATCATAATAATAAAAATATGGCAGCTAATAACCATTAATTCAAGAACAGCGTCATTGTCAGAAAGTAATCTTGTCTGTAATTTCTATACCTCTTTAGTATACTACTCTCAGGTTTTAAAGAAATTAAGTATCACTGAGGATTTGAAACTAAAACTTTGTTACAGAATAACACTGTTAATTTTTTTGCATGTTACTCCTACAAGCCTTTCTGACACTTCAAGTCCAGACGTTTACCTAGAATGTGAATGACAGCTTCCAGCACAAGCTCAGAATAGCCGTCTAGAATAAAAATCTTTTTCATCCTATCTGACTTAAAGTAAAATAAAGAAGTTAATTTAAGAAAAGAAAAAACTGAAGCAGAGCTAACTTACAAATATAATTTCTACCTGTAACAGCCAATATCCTCTGATAACACACAGAACTTGGAATCAGTCAGTCAGTCCCATGCAACTATTCAACTGCTGAATGGAAGAACATGGGGTTTGGCGTTCAAAACCCACTTGTCAATGCAACCAGCATCAAATCACAGGCTGACAGAGCAGAAAGGCATTTAGACAACATGAAATAAAACCTACCTGTTGAACATCCTGTTGAAAAACACATAGTTGAAGCCGCTGGTGCAAGCGGACCTTTCGATGCTGCCAAATATTTTCCAGCTGGCGCTGGTGGTGCAGTACTTCATGGATGACATCCAGAACATGATGAACTGCTTTTGAGTAGTTGGCAGAAGCGGTGAGAGAATCAGAACTCCCAGGCGTCAAAGGTCTCTGAAGTTTGTCAAGCAGTGACTTTCCATCTTGGCTCACCTGACCACCAGAAAGGACAAAGAATTACTTGTCTTGCCAAAAGCTTGTTAGACTATTATTTCATTCCCCACCCCCCTCCCCATTTTAGATGTCTTTAAGAACTTGGGGAGCAGTGATGAATATTTTTTTTTTTATTCCAGGCATGATTACATGCAGCTGTTACAGGGAAAAAAAAAAATATACATGTATATTCTCCCTCTATGTAAGACAATTTTAAGAAGTAGCACTCCTCTAAGTAACAGCCTGTCTTGATTTTTTGATTACCTTAAGAGTGCTTTTCCTTTGAAGTGTGGGCTGTTGTTTTTTTTTTTTAAACAGGTCAAGCCTAACTTAGCATAAATACTCTTCAGCTCTTTCTCTAGTCAACAAAGCACCTAAAATTAAGCATTTGCCCAGAATTATCCTGCCAGGAACATCTCTCTCTTTTCATAGGCTGTAAAGGTGAACAGGGAGGTTACCTTCTACAGGTTAATATTAATTTGATGAATACATTTAGACCAACAAATATGAACTTAGGACATGCTTTGATCTGACACGATTTACAACTTCTAAATTATTACTGTTACTGGTAAGCCAAAGGCAAACTGTTGTTACGGCAAACTTAAACCCGATTAAATCACTTAAAACGTTTCCATGCAGCAAAGATAGATACTCTTTTCCAAAATGTGTTTAACTACTTATGCTGACAAGAAACATTAGTCATTTCTAATTGTTGTCTTCTCTAATTCAAACCACAGCAAAAATTCTCAGATTTACCTGGCATGCTAATTAAAAAGCAATAATCCTATCTTATCCGGTCACTATTAATATTTAGCACTGGCCAAGGCTGTTGAAAGCACTTTTCATTGCCGTTTAGCTATTCTGTCACTTTTAGCATGAAGCTCAGAGAACTGTTACAATTCAGTATCATTCAGCTATCTGTAAAGAACTCTTCTAATAGCTCATCTAACAGGCACGAAAAATTAATCTGAAACCATAAGACTGGAGTGTAAACAATACTCTGAATCCATCAAATCAACACCATGTCAGAAAGAGAAAATTTGTCAAAGCCTTCCCCCAGTGGCTATTTTCAACAATTTTCACTAAATCTAGGCACATTTAAAATTTGCTATTCAGTAGTCAAACAGATCCAAATGAAAATTCTTTTCTAATAATTAGGTTACAAGTGAGTTTACTTCTCAGTTCAAATTTAAGCTTTTTCATTTTAGTAATAAGTATCAACACAGAGAATGAAGCTCACTTGGAAAAGTAGCTCCTATAAAGTCAAGTCAGGCAAAAAAAGAGTATAGTCCATAGTAGTTATTATAATGATGATTTTTTTTCTTTTCTGTATCCAAAGCAATTATCTAGTACAAGTCTTTCAAATATTTCAAGATAATGGACTTCAATTATCTATCCAGAGCCCATGAAATTTAGGGGAAAAAAAATAATTAATTACGACAGCCCATTGATCTGATTAGTTTATTAGCTTTACAAACAAATGATTATGCACATTTCCTCTTGGGAGTTAACACGGTAAAGTTTTCTTCCTTCCCAGTGCATGACTACCTTAAGATTTCAGTGAGATATATAGCTTCATTTATATATATAACTTCACTTAAGGCACAGCTATTGGCTTTTCAAGCACACCAGTTATCTAAGCTTGTAAGCTAGTAAGTTACTTTTCTAGTAATATACAGTAATTACCCTCAGTAAAATCAGACTGTCTAGTCTTAAAAGCATTTACTCTCTTAAAATTACTGTCTTCTACTTTGCAACCAAGTCGTGTTGTCAAGACATTGTAATCTAAAATGAATGACAAAGTGTTGTAATTTTCACAGTGTTCCTCTCTCTCTCCCCCCACTGTTCATTCATCACAAAATGAAAGGAGCTCCGTGCTGTAACAGAAATGAAGTCATACATCTAATAATGATAAGCAATAGTTCTGTAATATCTTTACACAGAAAGACAACTCCATCAATCGTCAAAAAGGAATGCGTGTTTAAACAAAGCAAAATAAAACCTTCTGTCCAGAGGGGGAACACAACTTGTACATACACATACAACTATTATTTCTGCACCAATTCTGGTTGCTAAAGACAAAGCTATTGCTTCACCAGATGGGGAAAAGTAATGACCTGAAATTAGAAGAAAGGCACCTGGTTTTTTTTGAGCAGTACCAATGAATGTTTTGTTAAAATCTCTAGCTATCCCAAAGTCAAAAGCTACAGCTTTGAAATCCTCAATAAATTTTCAAGGTATTTGCCAGAGCAATCCTATAATCTACCCATCTAATTTATTTTCATTATGCATCACCAGGAAGCAAACAGTATTTAACATGGTAATTCGCAGTACTTATTTACACTTAACAGCAGGCTCTAATCCAGTCACATCCCTGATGAAAAAACACAAACAAACCCAATCCAAACCAAACAAAACCAAACCAAAAAAATCTCACTGTTTTAACTTCAATGCTTTGTAATCATTATTCCAGACAGCCCCTTCTTATTCCTTGCTGCACTCTCATGGAGCATGCACCCCAGATTGCCTCTCTTCTCATAAATCTACTACAAACGTGCTACACCTCTGTCCCTTGTTTTACAAAGGGATCCTCCCAATGAAGAGAGGTTATAACGAAGACAAGAAACCTTCCTACAAAGCATGCTCTCAAGAATGAGTTAGAACAGGTATGTGTAGTAAGATCACAAGTTTTATCACCAAAGGTGTGCTTCAGTATGTCGTTAGATCAGTTGCCAAGGCAAGGTGGCATATATCAGGAATGGGGATATCAGTGTGTATTTTACACAAAAGAACAACAACTCATGTGAACTCTGGACGTCTGACATGGTAATAAAGTTTATGCAGGCCCTAAGATGGCAGGTATTCAAAAAATCCGGTTTTGATATACCAACAATAGGACTGATCATCAGCACTAATCTTACCCTCCCTTTATTGCTAAATGAAATGTGACCAGACTTATGATTCAGTCGCCCATAAATAGAGCTGGTTCATCAGAAAGTAGTTTTATCTTTGATGTAATGTATAAATCAGAACAATTATTTCAGTCCCACATGACCTCCTTCTAAAAGGAGGTGCAAGCTGTGGCTGAAGCTATACTGTGTCCACTAATCATTTTTTACCATGATTTAATCAAATGCATACTTTTCTGCAACTTTCATGAGAACAGAAACTACTGTATTTAATCCAGAATAACACCAGTCCAATTTAACAGCAATAACAGTTTTATCCTGTGATGAGAACAACCCTGGAAAAAGAAAGCAAGAAAAGCTCAACAGGAAATACAGAAAATACCTGTTATCTAATAGTGAAGTCGATACCCACTTGATTTCTCACTTCAGCTAACTAAAGCACATGAGAGAACTCAATATTTGAAGAAAAACAATAGATACTTTAGTCATTGCTTTCTAGGCCACCTTCAAAATAAGCATTTTATCTTAAGTTGTAAATACATCTATTAGAAATACTAAGAAATATTATTACTTCATTGTGTGCAGAATCCAAGATTAGAGCAGCAGCACAGGATATGCTCATCTTACGAATGCTGGCTACATAGGCACACTGGCTCATCTAAGTGTCTTTGAGGTTGGCAGAACTAAGTATATAACTTCCGGCTTGTCAAGTGACATCCTTTGATGGTTAAGCCTTTTTTGTGAGGCAATTTCAGAGATTGATTTTCAAAACACACTTAAAGCAATCCATGCCAACAGAATACTTTCCCAAAGAATACCCAGCTAGCTTCCCTTCAAGTAAATGTTCAAACGATAGTATTATACTGCTCTTGAAAGGTAGCAATATGCAAATGTAAATTAAAACATACTTAGTACACTGCATGGGTTGTTTGTACCATAGGTTCCACCTTGCCTTTTAAATTTCTTGCAGATTAAGGGGAAGACTTAACACTTAACTTTCGAACAACAGTAGCAAAGTCCAGTATACTAAATTAAAAAAGAAGCTTGGCACTTGAGTTTCCAACTAATGCGCTATGCAACAAGCAATGCCAGTTCATGATCCAAACTTAACATTACACCATTTTAGTCAGCAACCTAAGGAAACAAACAGGACACTTACCTCAGAGTAAGCCAAGGTAATATGCTCATATATCCCTTGATGATGATGGATAGCATCTTCTAAATCTTGCAGTTCTGAGGGAAGCTCCACCTCACCGCAGGCTTTACACCATGAGTCCACATTGCTCATGTACTGCAACAGAGAAAAAACATTCTGCTTGATTTTGGGTTCTATCAATAAGTATACACGTGTTGGTAATATACAAAAGGACTGGCATCTGTGTGACAGCCACTGAAAAGACTTTTTTAAAGGAAAAAATGTTTAGTGTATTTCTCTCTAAACTGACCAAAATGAAGCTTATATCAGAATAGAAACAAATATTCAAGTCTGACTATACTTGTGCTTTTAGTTAGATGGAACTCTTTGAGCCATTCACAGACAGGCAGGCTTAGTGGTATGTTGGCAGCCTTCAGAACCAATTAAACTGTTGGCAATACTGATGCTTCAAGTTTACTCTTGCTCCTTTTCTTGACTTTGCAGCTAAGAAAAAGTTTACTTCACCCTGCACCTACCATTTCAGATGCATGAAAGCCAATTAAGGTCTTGTCTACACAAAGAGGTAAAACATGCTACAATTTTCAAGTCCAGACCCTCAGCTCTTACCCATCAACTCCCTGTGCAGATACTCATGGTATCATGAGGTATCACCTCATCTTTTTTAAATCTTCAGAGAAAACCAAGTCACTTCGCACGTATGTACAGACGCACACACACACAAAGAATTAATGGTGAACCGTTCACTGAAACACTCCACAGTTGTCTCTTGCTGGAAAGAGATCACCAAGGAGGCAAAGCAGTCTTAGAGCACAGCAAATTCACACCTCAGTCCCCAAAGCACTAACTACTATATGCAGAGAAGCACTAAATCCATTTGGCAAGCTACTACAGCAGCAAGCATGTAAGGGATTTACAACTTAAGCGGGGGTCTCTTAGGACTAACACTGAACTTTGAGCACACAGCCATTTCAGCACAGCTGCTCAAGTCAAGCCTTTCAGGGGAAATTGAGGATACTGCAACAGAATCTCTTCTGCAGACAATTTATCTCTGACACTTAAGCTGTCTTGACAGACAAGAAACTGACATCATAGCTGTATGCACAGCAGAAGTTCTGTCAACTTATTTTTGACAGCTAGGGGGCATGAATTTTATACCCTCGTTATGCTAGGAAAGGAAAGAGGAAAAAAGAATCTGTTTTTCTAGGACTTTTCATAGCTGTTAAACTTAGTACAGCCAAGCACATGTGGTATCTGTAAACTAAATTTGTCCTCTATTCATGTCATGTTCAAGTCTCAAAAGTTTTAAGAGACCAAGCCATTACTGGCATCATACATATCTTAATTCCTGGAGCACATGTAGTCTTTAAAGGAAAAGGTAATCCACAGGCCATTTCTGGTACTCCATTATTGTTTGAAAGCTAGGAGGAAGGGTGATAGAGTACTTAACTCTAAGATACTTATTTAATTCTCATTTTATCAAGGGACAATTTTAAAAATCTCTAATGTTAAGCACTGAACATTAAAAGAAGCTCCATGTGGGACCACAGAGCTACACCTCTTGCACCAGTCAGCAGGCACTGATAGCTGGGTGCAGTCTTCACTGTGTCTGACAGTAGGCAGCGACACTTACCTGTCACGTGCAAGGGAACACATGCATTCAAGAAGGGTGTGTTATTTCTTTGGCTGCTTATTTTTTAATCATCTTTTTATGTAGGTGAAGCATCACCAGTCTCTAAAGGGGGTCATTCCTCTCATTCTAAACCCTCTTTCCTTGAACTCACTCTCCGCTGTTAATGAAACAGCTAATATATCACAGCCAGGTATCTTACAAAGCAACTATGACTATCCATCACAGTTAATCATAAAATGAAAACCGCAGAAGGACAATTAAAAAGTAAATTAATCCCAGCAGATGCTGCACTATTTTATCTCATTCTTCTCTTTCCTCCTGTTTACACTTACATTTAGTGCTGAAGAAGGTAACACCGACCCTTACCAAAGTTGCCCAGCACACACACACACACCAAATTTACTCCCCTGACTTCTGATGAACATCATTTTCTTATGAAAAAGGACAGCATTTGAGTCAGGATATACCTATCTGTTCAGGTTCCACCATCTCTCTCCTGCATGGCTGACAGTGCTTAAACAAAGGTAAACCTGAATAACCCAAGCAATTAGAAAAGCATCAATACTGATTAGGTACCACACTGTGTCTATCAAATGCTTCAAGCTGGTTGGTGACTTTTATACCAGAAAACAATTCATTTGTCTCCTTTTTATATGGCTTTTCTGTAAAACCTGTTAAAAATACTTATTATAGTGGCATCAGTTTATATACTTTACCTTAGTCTGTCTAAGGACAGTTAAACCAATGTCACCACTAACATAATGAAAAGCAATGTGTATTTGCATCTTAATACGTTCACATTTCTAATTTCTGGACATTTATGAAGTTGAGCATCTGTGTAGTAGAAATCAGGAAAAAAACTTCTTAAAATAAAGTGTGCTGCCTCTCTCTATTTCTGCAGTAATCAGCTCCCAAGTGGTTCCTTCATTTATTCCAAATTAAAGTAATATCAGACATGAGACCTTTTCTTGGATCCAATTTAGCAAGGCAAATGGAAAGAAAAGTATCTACAGCAGCCATACAGCACACCAGAGCTTCAGTCAGCCATAACCATCCAAGAACCTCTGCTCTCCAAATCTACCAGAGATGTACAGAGCAGACAGTATATAATATCAGTGGGTGACTCAACAGCAAACACATAGCAACTCCTTCAGAACTGAATTCCCTTGAGGGGAAAATATGCTTTCACCATCAAGACTATTAACTTGGGGATATTTATTCCTATTTCCCCTACATATACCTCTTCTCTGGCAGTTACACATGGTTAATGACTTAATTAAAATAATTGGTATAGGCCTAAAGCTAAAATTTTTGTTTAATATAGGAGGAATCTCTTATGGGATACTAAGTAAACATCTCCCACCACAATTTCAGATTCAGAAGACAGTTAATTAACTTCTCAACTTTCAGGCCAGTTCAACTTAGTTTTCTATAAGCAATTGCTATGAGTTAAATCTTGACACTCAAGGACCGATTGGGGTGGAGTGGTGAAGAGAACAGAACAAGTGATCATTTCTGGATGTAGGAAAGGCATTATATCGATACTGACTATACTAAATTTTTTCCTTTCTTTCTTTCAACTTAAGAGCTTCATATAGCTAAGCATTTATGTCCACTTCATTTTAATTCATATAGCTAATATGGCTAAGTGATATGGGCAAGGCATTTTGTGGAGAATATAAGGGCAGTGGGCTGTCCTGAGGAGAACAAGGTTTTTTTTGAGTATCAGCTGAAATGGGCAGAAATGAATGCTCTGGCTTTCTTGCCGACCTTTTCAATCACTGTCTTGTACTTCCGTCTAAATCAAAAGCAAAACAGTACAACTCACCATTCCAGCACAGAAACTTTTGTTGGCGCCCTCCCCATTCACTAACCTGTTCAGCTTTCTGATGGAAGATGGAGGACATATCCAGTAACGTGCTACGTTCATCCAAGGCTGCAGCAAATGCCTTCCATTCTTGCTCCAACTGACTAGCAATCTGTTTTATTTGCTGTGAAGCATAATGGCCAGACTCGACCAGGCGATTTGCTACTGACATGATGCGGTTTATGTTTACATACACATTCTATGAAGAAGGAGGGAAAAAATAGTGGAAGTTAGCAGACCACTTAAATACAGAGGTACACTTCTATAAAATTCTTCTTTATTACAGTACTGCTTAGTAGACTGGTTTTATTTGCTAACTTTGTGCATGCCTAACTTTGGAATCTAGGTGTATAACGTAACAGCCTATCTGTATTAATGACAAGGGAGAAGGACAACTTGAAACGACCGGAGAGTCTCAAGCTAACGTTAAAGGTCAGCTTAAAGTCATATTATATGAAGACCCATTATTACAATGAAGAGGAAAAGCTAACCATATCTTGCAACAGCCTCAATAAGAACGTTTACAGATGTTCAAGTCAACAAGACATTCAGACACGCACAATATAGGAAAATCAAAGTGTAATTAGCAAGCACTTGATCTATCCATGCATGTGTGCAACATCACTCTACAAATCTTTACATCAACTTCTGAAAGTATTTCTACTTTTTAAGTAACAAAATACAGAACTCTAAGTTCTAAGGAGTTCAACAGGTTTAGATTTTATTTTCCTGCCACTATATTGCCCATGAGCTAGCACTGAAAACTAGACAAATAAAGTCAAAGATCAGAAAGATTCTCCAGCATACTGGCATTACTCACTGATGGCTCTTACGTCACTCTAATTTTCTTTCCTTTTAGGTCACATATGCATTTTGGCCTTAAGTATCTAAAATCTGTTCCTGTTCTGATTCTGTATTAACAAACAATATTTTTCAAAGGAAGCAATCAAGAGTTTCTGATTCCTGCAAAGCCAGAAACAAGAACAACTTCACCACCAAAAGGTTTCTAAGTAGCTCTTCCAGAGCTACATGTATACAATGCTGAGTCGACACCTCTTTCAGTTGGGCTGACTCTCATACATCTAGAATGAAGTTCTTAGAATCACAGATTGTTGAGGTTGGAGATTATCTAGTCCACCCCCCCTGCTCAAAGTAGCTTCAGTCAGAGCGGGTTGCTCAGGGTCACGTCCAGTGGGGTTCTGAGAATCTGTAAGGATGGAGAGACCGCAATCTCTCTGGGCAATGTGCTCCAGTGTTTCTTATGTTTAAATGGAATTTCTTGTATTTCAACTTGTGCCATTACCTCTTGTTCTGTTACTGGATACCATGGAGAAAAGTCTGGTTCTGTCTTCTTTACTCCCTCCCATCAGGTATTTATATTTTTATATACGTAAGATCCCTCCTAAGCATGCCTTTATTCAGGGTAACCAATCCCAGCTCTCTAAGCCTCTCCTTGTACAACACAAGCATGCCATACAGGTACTTCAGAGAAGAACTTGGTCATGGTGACTTCCCAAAAAGGGAATGAGAGCTTTCCACATAATGCTGTCCTGTAGGCACATCCTAATTTTTGTGTGTACACTTGGAGCAACCCCCGTTCAGCCCCGTTTTGTTGATTACAGCATCCCCTTTGCTCACATCACAGCAGACCCTTTGCTTGCCAACCCAGTCCACCACTTCTCAGTTGATTGTTGGTCCTCTTCTCCCTCTCCCATCATTCTTATCCTACAGCTCTTCTTATCAGGTTGCCCAGCCTGCTGGCAAAGACACTTTTGCCCCACTTAGTTGAACAGCAATCCTTGATCCTCAGAGAGAGGTTCCCACGGTTGGGAAACCAAAACCCTGTTGCCAACATCAGCTGTGTAAACAGTTGTTGACCTGCAGGATCTATCTACCCTCTCACCAGTGGGATTGAGAAGAAAACCACCTGGACTCCCATGCCCTTGACCATTGCCTCTGGAGCCATGTAGTCACGCTTGAGAGTTTCCAGGTCACCCCTGGCAGTATTGCTGGTGCTCACATGGAAGAGTGGCAGGGGGCAATAGTCTGAGGGCTGGACAAGCTTTGGCAGTCTTTCCACAACATCCCAAATCCGAGCCCCCAGCAAGCAGCAAACTTCCATAGAGAATGAGTCAGGTTGGCAGATGGGGGTCTCTGTTCCCTGCAGAAGGGAGTCTCCCATTACTATCACTCGCCTCTTCCTCTTGGTGCCCCTGTGTGGCTCAGACACAGATGGCACAGATGCTTTATTTGACAGCTCCCAGCTCCTCATCAGCAGTGAGGTCAGTGAACCTACTCTGTAGCTGCAGATCTTCAGGTGGAGCAGAAACCTTACTCCTAGTGCCGGAAGCCATTATCTTCCAACCCTCATCATCATAGGAGTCTCCACTTCCCGAACAGACAGGCACAGAGTCTGCCTGACCCTCCTCCCTTCAGTACAATTGGCAGTTTGGGCTCTTGAAGCTGCAGTGTTGGAAAAGATCTGGTCAATCTCTTTCTCATTATCTCTGATGCTGTACAGACTGCTGACCTCCTCCTGCAGCTCCTTTACTTGGTGACACAGATCCTCAATAACTGCACACCTCCTGTGGCCAAGACAACTAACTCCTGCTGCCCCAGCCTTAGCAAGAGGCCACAGGCATTCCCTGCAGCCCCAGACCTGCAGAGCTGCATCCTCCTTCTGGAGCTCCCTCTGGGTTGAGGCCTCCGATGTTACAGGGATAGTCAGTCCAGCAGTAGCTGGGGACTGTGCCCTGGGGCACATCACCACCATTGCCGAGGACATGGATGCTGTTCTGAGCAGAATTGCTGGCCCTTTCTGCAAGAACTGCAGCAAAAACTGCTGCATCCATTGGCTACTTCTATTAGCTGCACTCGTTCTTGCCTGTATCCTAAAACTTTACATGTGGGGCCAAACTGCCAAACACGATCACACAGAACGGTTGGGAAGAAAACAACAAACACCATTAAAATCTCAACATTCTGCAGTGAAATATTTTTCCCTCTTGTCCACGCAGTGCTTTCTGGAATGCCAGCATGCAAGAAATGCCATGGAGCAGTTAGCTACCTGTCAGCAGCAGCATCACAACCTTCCCCGATCAAGGCTTGAGGAACCGAGTCCAGTGAGCCAGGGGGGACAGAACTGACTGCAACAAGCCTCAGTAAAGGCCACAGTTCAACAAGTGACAGAAGAACAAAATCTGAAAATGCTGGAAAACTGTATGGTTATATTACTGTTGAGAGATGAGATGGGCAGCCTGTGCCAAAATTTGACTATACCCCTGCCAGTAAGAGAGGTCAGGGGAGAACTCTGGCACGTGGACACCCAACGCCACGTAGATGCTGAGATCTGAGGTGGAACCATTACCTGTTGGCGTCGAGCCACTGCCCAGACCCTGACACTGACTGGCTGGAGCAAGTGTTGCAGTTCCTCCAAGCTTCACTGTGCTGACTCATCTCAGTGGTAATTGGCACGGGTCTCTATTAATTGTAACTGTATGCACGTATGCAAGCAATACGTATACCTGACACAGCCTACACCTCAGCTGGTCCACTTAATAAATTGAGCACAACAGTGTCATGTTGGCTGTTTTTCCTTCCTGCACAATACTACCTTTTCATTTTTTAGGTAATCTCACACATCTATGCTCTCCTTTTAAGCACAGCCGCACAACTGGAAGAGAATAGAACTGCTACTTCCAACAAATTTTAAAAGACTGGAGAGCATTTAGGCCTATTAAAGAGTATGTAGCATAAATAAGAGACTGCTAAATGAATCCAGAAAGCCATTACATGCCTTTTACAGTGGTGTGAAAAAAACAAGTGCCAAAAGAGAAAAAAATAAAGGCTATATTAGACTGCCATTTGAACTGTTTGTGTATCATAACACAGGAATTTTGGAAATTCTGGAACATCAGTCAGATATGAAGGACAGGGCACCATAAATGTGAAGTTAAACAAATCAAAACTGAGCTGTGGTTAAAATGCATTCATTTTCCCATGGCAATATGGCCTCACAAGTGTTGAAGAATACGCCCTGTAGCAGTATGAATATGAATTAATATGCTGACAGTTGAACACTTTCCAAGCTATGTATACCACATTCCTTTCCTCAAAAAAACTCTCACAATAATCTCAACCTTTTTTTCCCCACCCACTACCATATCCCTTACTACCTGATATATCTACCAAAGGTTTAAGTTTCAGTTTTTTAGAATGCAATGACCCAGAAGAGACAGATTTAGTTAAAGAGGAAAAGAATCTCAAATAGCAACTCACTACAATTGGACTATCTTTAACTGATCCTTGAAGGTTAACAGATCTTGTTCAATTTTTGAAAAGGACAGGCAGGTCCACTATCATTATTTTATGACAAATGCGTATTTTGTGCATTGCTTGAGAAGCACTGTTCCAAGTAAGCTCATTCCCCAAGGACTGACGTCTTAGTCATTGCATGGATTTACATCCCGGTTTTAGTTAAAGAAGCAACAGCTATCAGGAAATAACTGTTCAAGACTTATTCAGCCATCTCATTTACATCATGTGAATCTGCATGAAACATCTGCAGCTTCTAAATGTGTATCAACTGTCCAAAGTGAAAGGCTAAAGTGTTACTGCATTTCTTTCATTCTGTTACACAACTATTGTAACAAAACTAAAAAGGGAACAATTCAAGTTACTGCATTACAGTACATACAGTAAGTGCATGAATGTACTTAGTACGATTATTTTCTCTCATAATGCCCTTTAGCCAGAAGCTGAAAAGACACATTACAATATCTGGAAAGCTCCTCATTGCAGAATTATTCCCTAAAGGGAGTGTACATATAAAAAAGTATTGCTCAGCAAAGCAACACAGATTAGTAGCCTAACACAAGCTGTAGTGCACTGTGTCATTCTTTGGTGTGTGCCTGAAAGGCAAGTACACAGGGAAAAATACAGGTGACAGCCTGCCAGCTTAACTGAACTTCTATCACACTCAATACAAAATAAAGCTGGTGGATGCCCTGAAGGTTCTATTTTATTTCCTGATTTTCCCAGACCCATTTAGAAAATGGTTTTTTAGCTCTAAGATTTCAAACAGTAGTTTTCTGACACAGAGACTATTAAGCATTCAGTGTTAAAAACAACCACCTCAGTGACACAATCCATAAGCATCATAACTGGCACCTCTATATAGACCTGATCTCTTCCCTTAAAAAAACCAAACTCAGCAACTTCCAGACTACAATTAAGAAAAGCGTTTAACCTGTTCTTCAACTACAAGGATCCTCAAAATATTCCCAGGTAACTATTTAACCATTGCTATCAGCACTGGAACAAGTGAAATATAATTTCACTCTAACTTTCTTCAACTTTATCATCTCTCTCTCCTACATTTTTCATTGTGGACCTGGGGAATCTTACTGCAAGACTATATAGTCCAACCCCACCTTCTTTCCTCTCTTACTCTTCACTTACCTTCACTTTCTCATAGTAAATGCCCACGCCTTCAACCTCTCGTTACAGCCATGTCATTTTCATCTGGATGTTCCCCATTACAACATTAAGTATAGGGCTCTAAACTGGACCTAGCTCTCTACTAGGATCAACTGAATCAGAGCAATTTCTTTACAAATCTTAAGTTCAGCACCCCCAGTAAGTATCAAGAGTGAAATAAGATTTGCTTCTTTGCAGTAACACCGCTGTCTATTCTTTTAGTTCATGATCCATTGACATGAACATACTTGTTGCCGTATTAACACCTCACCAGCTGATTGCTTTTTAAAATCTGTTTATTTGCTTCTTTCCTCTTAAGGGTTGCACATCTAGCCTATTCTATTTCATCTTGTTGACTTTGGAGTGCTCCTGAGAAGCTGGAAATAGCCTGAACTCATTTTGCCTTTTCAGTCTCTCCTCAGGTTGGTCGCATCCAGACATTGTGTCTAAGCATTAACTGCTCTGGCACCAGAAAGATTCCCTTACGGATGCACACTCAAAAAACATCCTCCCAGTCTGATCAGGATCCACAGCTGTGCATTCCCTGAACTTCAAGAACATCACATATCCATGGTTTGCTTAAACTATGGTTCTTCAGAACCACCAAAAACTTGACTGAATACATTTTACCTACTCTACTACCCCATCCCCATTTAGAGTCTTTATCTTGTCTATTAGGGATGTTAGATTGGTTGGACAGTTGATGGACTTTACCATTTATTTATTTGTTTTTACTGAAAGCCCTGCCTGAGCTATCTATTAGTTCAAAAAAAAAAAACCAACAAAAAAAACACAGAACAAAAACAACAACAAAAAAACCCCACCAAAACCCACAACACAGACATGCAGACATGTCCCCCCCAAGAAAGAAGAGCTAGCTTACTACTGTTCACCATTCTGCACAAAGTCTTTTGTGAAAATCTGCATTTCAAAGCAATCTGAGAAAGAATGCGCAATTCACAACCTGTGGTCTTGCTCTCATTTGCTGAAGTCTCAGAGGACCCAGGGCAGTCTAGAATTCACATGGTGCTTAAGTCTATCTCAAGCGACAACTCTGTATGGTTACAAAAATATATATTTAAAATAAAAAGAATCTCAAGAGTGAAATATATCAGTAGTACAAAGGAAAAGGAAAAAGTCACACTAGCTGTCACCTAAGCTGATTTTACCTCACCTGACCTTCTTAATGTTTTCATTTGTACCAGACCCTGTGCCTGGATTTGAGCAAGCCAAGCCAAGCAAGTCACTTTTAACTCTGTAAACCCAGTGATATTCAAGCGTTGTGTTCATGCTTTTATTTTAACCTCCCAAAACTCTCACCAGTGCTCATCTCTGGCACCCTCTTTTTGGATGATGTTAATAATTTGATTACTACCCTGATAAAGTGGTTTAGTATACGCCAACAGCCTGATTAATGTTCTGAGAACATTAATCAACTTCGCAATATGCTTACAATTGACACAGGACTTTTTGGATTATGGTTAATAAACATAGCTTCTACTGATGGTCCTATTAGCCCTGAGACAAGAAGTAGTTATAGCATGCCCTTTAATAGAAGCCAGTGTCAGCTTCCTCCAAAGAAAGTTTCCTTTTGCCTAAATTTCCAGTCATTTTGACCCTCACCAGTGCAGTAAGGGGCACAGTTAAGCTGTAATGAAAGCAAGGCCATTTGATCTAGCAAGAAGTGTAGAAGAAAGTATTCAAATAGATAACATCCTCCTCCTCCTCCTCACCCATATTTCACGGCTGCTTTTGTTTCCCTTGTGTCCCAGCAGGCAAATGGAAAATGGCAGGAAAAAGAGTGGACAGACACAGAATCAGTCTCTCCCACTCTTGCATGCAAGACTGACTAATCATATAATCATGGGTACTTTGTCTTTGCAGTTCAAAAACTTGACAGATAATTTTTGTATTTGCAACTCCTATGATGCCTTATTTGCAAGTTTCTCCCTTAAAAGGTACTAAAAACTTGTTTTGAGAAGTGAAGCATTGGTTTAGTCACCCAAAGAGGAACTTCAAGCTAAAACTGAGTATTGCTTAACTCAAATGAATCTCAGGACTTGACAACAGCAATTTACTGTTGCTGAAAGCAGGCCTTTTAAATTGTA
Source organism: Aptenodytes forsteri (assembly GCF_000699145.1). Lineage (NCBI taxonomy): Eukaryota > Metazoa > Chordata > Aves > Sphenisciformes > Spheniscidae > Aptenodytes > Aptenodytes forsteri. Next base: position 1,445,258 of record NW_008794407.1, on the reverse strand, counting down.
CTGAAAATCCGTCCACGTCTTTAGAGAGAATCATTGCAAGTTTGTTTTTCCCCACAGTTAGGGAATATGGGATCTACTTGCCCTATGAAGACACAGCCTTGACATTTATCAGTGAACAGCCTCTTGAATTCAGTAATAGCAGGTCACATACCTACAGCTGCACATGTGAACTATCTTTCAGACAGCAGCCTTTTTAGCCACATGAACCTGTGTGTTAAGCAATGGTAACCATCTTCAATGCACATCACTGCATCTATCCAGCTTTCTCTGGGACAGTTTCATCGCAATGAGAACCAGTCTGTGTATTACGCTTAAGACTTTCATGAACTTATTCCTGTTACCTTGAAGTGCAACCACATGAGCCTATTGCATACTGAATACACAAGATTCCTAGGCGTATCGCTTGCTAGTGAAACTGCTGCAAGTACAGTTAAATCCCTCCCCCAATGTATTCTTCACCTTTTTGTTTTACAACATTTGGTTTAAACTTCCAACTACTTTGTGCTGTGACACTGAAAATCAGAATCTAAAAATGGCAGAAAGCCATTACAAGGAAAAAAAGAAATATTCAGCAAGTCCTCTTTGTCCTTGATGTAAGCAACTCCTGTTCATGACAGGAACTAGGTAGCTTTCACAATGGTTTACATCCAGGTGGCTCATTTCAGACTGGAAGACCAGATTAAAATTTTGGCATCTCACCCAAAGGCCGTCGCTCTTTCTCACCCGAGTTTGGCATAAACAGCTGCAGAAGTTGCCCTCCTGCACCTCTCAGAAAGCCAAGCTGCTACTTGGGAAGGAAGGGGAGATGGGAGAGCCAGCTACTGACAGAGGGTAGCACCTGCTCTGAAGGGAGCATGTGCCTTGCAGCAACCACAATGAGTTGGGAAAAGCAGCTGCAACATCAATTATCAGGGTTAAGCTGCGAGCAAGTGCAAGAGGTTGCATTTAGCTGCTTGGGCAGCATTTACCCTTTGAACAGTCCCCTTCCTCACCTAAAGTGAGCCCAAGGAAACTGCCTGGAAAGCAGTATCTATTAGGGTCCAATTAGGGCCACAATCAAAAGCCTTCAAAATCTCTTGCGTATAATAAACCTCATATATAGTTGCCAGTTTTCCTTCCTCTACGCCATCCAGCTGAATAAATTTGCATGGTTGTAGATGGGTTAAAAGTTAAATTCCATCTCTAGTGTTAGAGCATTCACATGCTCTTAAGAGGAGATCTTAAATCAACTCTGATTACTGAAGAGTTACACTGACAGGAACAGTGAACAAATAGTAGCTTGTTAAGCACAGAGTGTATGTGAAGAGTGGTCAGGGAGAAGCTGAACATGCTTGCAGGAGTAAAGATTGCCTGACATTTTTCCAGTTAAAAGCTAATGAAAAATAAGGCCTGCCAAAATTCAGTCAGTTCACGTCATATTTGTTTATGTTATGTTCAGTTTAATCTTTCCCCCTAATCTGCATGTAAGGCTTTTACCATTTAACCAAATAAAACGCAGAAAATCTGAACGCTGCTTAAATCAAAACCAGGGACTGATCATTTTGAATTCGTATTTTCCTTTTCTGTGCCAAAGACCCACTTTCTCAGGGGGGCTATGCTACAGATACACATCAAAAAACTGCAGCTTGTTTTTCCCCTTTTGAATATTTGGACTGTTTAATGTGCCCCAAATTTAAGCTTCTCCTTGCATGCTTCAAGAAATCATTGTACAGGCTGAGAAAAAGTCCTCTGTAGTTAATGAATTTGACTACTACAGGCAAAACAGAGATTAACAGCAAAAGACTAACAGCAAAAACAGAGCAGGAGGGATTATGCTACATTGCTCAAGTGCTTCCTACTGTTGATAGCATCTGAACAGTATGGAAGTCGGGGGGGGGTGTGTGTGGAAAAAGTCATCCAATTTGAAAAGAGGACAACAGTGACTAATACAAGTTCATTTTGTATGAAGGACAAGCTGACAGAAGAAGAATTTAACCTTTAGAGTACAAGCCCAAGAATTGCCTGGAAGGACATCCAAAATTACTAAGTTCCAAAAGTCATCTCATGTCAATAACACCTACTGTCCTTCCATGAGTTTCTTTCTGCTTTACTTCATATGCAGAGCAATGAGCAACAACAAGGTAGTCCATAAAGGAACAATTCCGCCTGCCCGTGGCGTGAACCTATACCTTCCAAACCTAATGGTCAAAGTTAAATCCATATATGATGTTACATAACTTCATTACAATGTTCCCAGCATTTGCTTTACTCTTTTCAAAAAGTTCATATTGATTTTTGTTTTTTTAAACTTTTGCAAACATAGCTGAGTTGCAAAAGAAGAAAATGTGCCTTCTCCACTCATGTCTTCTATTGCCTTAACTCTAGCTATACCATACACAAGAGCTGCCTTACTAGTCCTTCCATTACTTCAGCAAGACGCATAACCTAGGTAAGTTTACTTTGCCACTCTCTCTTTCCACAATTAGTAGTCCTGTCCTACAAAAACACCCTCTTGCAAGAGTTGATTGTTTCGACCATACTTTAATTCAATTCCCATCCTTGGACTGCCAAGGATGTTAATTTCTAACAAGACTGGTAGTGTTCTTCCTTCACTGAGCTGACAGCCAGGAACTGGATTTAGGCCCAGACTCCCGAAGTTATTTAAACACTTCCAATCCTCCTAGTGAAAAGGACCTAAATGTACTTGAAAATTTAGTCCCCATGTTCAAACAGGAATTCATGAAACTAAAAATAAGCAGCTTTCACTCACTGCCAGTTAAAATCCAATTTTTTAATTGCAGCCTACTGATAGCTGATCATAAGACGGTATTTGACAAAAAAAAAAGTTTGTTTTAACTCCATTCTACTGTGCCAGAAATGAGAAGTGTGTCTTCTTAAAAATATGGAAAATTATTATACCAGGCTCAGCTGTTGATCACTACTTCTCAGAACTTTTTCTCTCAGTTGCAATCTATTCAGAAGATCCTGAGAGCTATTTCTTTCCGCATGGAGCGCTAAATTCTGTACTACACATGATTCTCTGAAATTTCCTACAAGACTCAAAGCAGTACTCAAACACACATCCCAGGTTCTAGAAGTCTGGATGCTTATATTTGAGAAGTGCTGAGGTTGTGTTGAATACTGCCATTTGTCAAAGTAATTTTGTTGCTTGATCACAAGTACCTCTGTACTTGGCTACCCTCTATTTTCCTCCTTTGTGTTTTATAATTTCACTGCTCAAATACAAATTTGCACTACTTGTAACAGAAGGAATGATTTATGTGTGTGATTTACAAATTCTACCTTAACATAGAGCAAATAGATAACATGTCAGTGCTGTAAAGTGGGGCCTGTTCTTACCATACAGTTCATGGCAAAGTGATTGTGCTGTGTCTGAAGCTCCATCGCGTGGGGGTGACTGGTTCCGATCTCTGTGTAGCTGTTCAGAAACAGACCTTTGTTGTGTGTGATCCAGTCAAACATCTGCAAGAAAATATTAAGGAAAGAAAGAAAGAAAAAAAAAATCACTAATTCGTTATGGCAGAAATCATAGACAAGTAATGTGAGAAATCTGTGAACACAGAAGACAGTCTCTAAGGCCATAAAAATTAACACTAATGCTCCTTCCATTGTAAGTTACCGTACATTTTAACCAAATCATTGCTGAAATCTGACTTTTCGGACCAGAGAGCTGAGGCTGTTAAATCTTTACTATAGCTGTTTATCTCAACAAGCTACGGTAAAGTCATAATCATAAAGTCATAAACTTCATTACTACAAAGAAGTCATAGTAAACAAACAGGCTTGGAGCACAGCCCTGAGTTACCAAGCTTATACGTTCTCTAGTGTCAGCTTTTCATGATGTCAGCAGCTTAGTAATTTAGAATGAAAATGGCAACTCATGGAAATTAAATATAAATTCATTCTTGCTGATCACGTACTTGAGCAGCAAGTTTAATATTTTTAGTTCATAACTTTACAGCAGATTTGAAACCAACTTTTCTATTGCTAAACAAATTTAAAAAAACTATAATTGAGCACAGAGTTACACATTACCTTCTTCCAGACAAGTTTAGGAATAATCTTTATATATGTTTGTTTGGTTTTTCGTTTTTTTTGTTTTTTTTTTTTAAAAAAAGTATTTTAATACCCAAGCAAATTTTAAGAAAGACTTTATCTGACAATGACCATCAATGGAGATACATAGGTATGCTAACAGTAGCACTGGAAGACGAAGTTTTCAAAGACCAAGCAACAGAGCAAAAGGCTAAGTTTAACACCACCACCCCCACACCCCCTGCAATGGTCTTGAAACCTTTGCTATATCTCAGCTCAAAAGACCCACCTACTCTCTGGATAAGCTGAAAAAGATTGTTTAGAAAAAAAATGGTAGCAATGAGCAGCAAGTACTCATTTAAAGATCTTTTAAAATATGCTGGCTAACAGAGCAATATTATCAAATCCATTATTCCACCCAGGTACGTGACAAATCAAATTATAAGTAGAGCACAATATGGTAAGGACTGTAAACAACAAAAAAAAAGTTTTAAGAGCTTAGACAACTGAGACAGCTGATCACATACTCCTAAAGTTTTCAGTTTATCTAGACTACAGTGAAGATGTGTTAGAACATTATTCAAAATAGACACTGATCCTGCTCGTGACCACCCTTCTCGAGGTAGTCTGACTTTGCTGCCTTCAGATACCTACAGGGCAATTCCAATCAGATTCCCTCCCACCTCGCCCCTTTTTTGCCTTCTCTTCTCCTGAACCAGCCCACATTTCTTGTGCAAAGAGTTGTGCAAGTCCTCCAGAATGAACAGGTTTATTTCTCCCCATCCAATACCCTTTATTTTTCCAACAAAGATCCAGCCCTTTCCCACACCTAAATAAACCACATAGACATACACCGATAAAGAAGCCCTGAGCTAAGAAATCTAATCTGACGCAAGCAGTGAAATAAGGGCTGCAAGTAGATTAAGGCAAGGGCCTTAATCCAAAAGTGAGCTGGGATACTACACAAACCTTGTTTTTTATTCTCTCATCAACCAGTAGAAAAAGATTAAGTCCCAGGTATGTTAGCTGCTGTCAACCCCATTTTGAGGTGCCTAACATTTCCCTCTATCTTGAAAGAAAGATGCGTTAATTTAATATAGACTTGTTCTTGGAATCGGGAATGTAGAAAACACAGATAGGAGCTTATGCAACCACATGGCAGGACAGAGATCAATCCCACAGGCTCAAGTATTTCACAAGGAGTTTCTTAAAGCCCAAGTAATGTAAGCAACTTTTAGATGAGTAAATGAAGAACATCTTTCAATATCACGTGAACACCATCAAAATAGATATTATTCATGCTATAATAAAGAATAATTAATGCTGTAATTAAGTGGCTGAAAGGTTGCTAAAAAGCATTTTGGGCCTGAAAGAGCAATACTAGACCAACAGCTTGTTATTTTCTTAATAATTTTATAACTCTAAATTCACTTGACCAGATTTTTTTCAACTCTTTACATGCCCCTACTATTTTCAGCTATACCTATTCAGTAAACACTTACTTTAAATGGTACTTTTAAAAAATGATTTCTATTTTAAACACAGCAGAAAAACATTAAGAGTAATGTAAACAAAGTCCCTGAGCTGAAATTATGAGGGTAAGGGAAAGTACGGAGGAAGAAAACAGAGGAAGAAGGAGGAAGAAGTAGTATTACGTATGTTTGCCCTGCTTTTACTCTTCCCCATGCATCTGCTTATGACCACTGCTGGAGAGCAGGATACTGGTTTAACACAGACCTTTGGTCTCATCCAGTTCAGGCATTCTTACATAAAATATTTTGAGAAATCTGACAAAGACCATACTTACCACTTGACTGCATAGGCCAGTTACTTCTCCGGGAGAAAAACTCCCCACCCTTCCTTACAGCTATTTGTTCCATGGTAACAAGTTAATAAGAAGTGATTGCAAAACCATTCTATATGAAAACAGATCTTATTTGAGCTCATCTAAAAGTGCACTGCCTGCCATATTTCCTCTTCAAGTTCCATGACAATCAAGGGCTTTCTCATTTGAAGGGACTGGTTAGCCCCAAACATTCTGAGATCACTCAGTCCCCTGTTAATGACACATGCACTGTCAAAAGAGATACATCAGGTTTTAGCCTGGGACTTTAAAACCTGCATCAATGAAGCAGTTCCCCATGTCAGCCTCTTCAGACTTTGTCGACTGCCTGTCACTCAAATCCCAAGGGTCACTCAAAAGACGACCAATGTAGTCCTTAGTCATCTGTATTTATAAAGTATACATTATTCATCTTCACTTGATGCATGCAAAAGCATCTATCTGGAACAAAAATTTACCAAAGCAAAAGCTTTAAAGTCACTACCACTTAAAATTTTCTTCAGTGAGAGCTACCTGTATTCTCTACAGCTTAGAATTACTACCCCATCCCCTTTACTCCAGAAGACTAAGAGTCACTCTTAATCAAGAAATCCTTTATGTCTCATAAAAAGGCTTGTGATTAACTCTAAAGACAAAAATTACTATTTGCAGTTATCCATGGTACTTCTTTCAAGTCCATCAAGCAGCGCCCATTTATACTCCTCTCCCTCAATCCCTTACCTTTTCAGCATCCTGCTCAAACAGCCTGAGCTGAAAACATTGGTCCAATTTCAATTTCCGCACATGCCACATCTGATGCAGATGCTGCCGTGTTGAGTGCAGCCTGTCCAGCATGGTGGATACTTTGGGTAAAAGGTTCTGTAAGTCTGCATTCCCTGACCCAGAGTTCTTTTTGGGAAAGCTATCACTGCTCTGTATCCGCTGAAGTAGCTTTTGTCCTTCCACATCAAGGTCCTCGATAGGGGCCTTAATGACTTTCTTTTTTAATTGTGAATGCTCCTCTATCATATTGCGAGCACCTTCCAGGTCCTGAGGCATTTCCTTTTTTGACAATATATCTTGCAGTTCCTCCAGTCTGGACAGCATATGGGTTGCATTGCTAATGTAGTCCTCAAAGGCAACTCTGATTTCTATCCACTCCTCATGGTTGTACTCCAAACAGCCATCAAATTCTGGGGTTAGCTGAGAAGGATCAACTACTTTGGTAAGGCCTTCCAGAGACACCATATTTGTCTAAAAAATAAAAATGAAAATTAAAAAATGCTGTTACTAAAATGAATTTGAAATTTTCTTTCAAGTTTTTGTTTTTCTCTTTGTAAGAGTTGATCATTTTGCCCATGAAGTCCACATGACTTTTCTCATACACTTCTTTCCAAACATGAATTCCCATCAGCCTCCTGTCTTGCAGGTATTTCCCCAAATGAGAGAAATATTTTACTTCTTTCTTACCTCACTTCTTTCTTACCTCACTACACTTAAGGACAAAACAGCAACCACTCTTTTGACTACTGTTTTGATTAAGTTTTGACTCTGTGTAATCTAAAGCAGCAGGAGGATAACAGCAAGATTCAGTTGGCTGCTTTCCTCTGGATGCTGGTGATATCACGATTACCACAATGCAGACCAAGACAACAAACAGATGAAACCTAACTTTTTACCATTAGGGGTAAAACCCTAATTCCATCTTCCTCATGCTCAGAAAAAGAATATAAATGACAACATGCACAACTACCTAGCCTAAGTACATGAAGAAAACCACATTCCCTCTAGCACCACTGGCCTAATGCACCCTTCCTCTCATCTAGAACATAATTTATCTGAGAGTTTTCAAGATGCTGATCCGTAGCGAGCACACTTAAAACCATGAAATAAAGGTAAATTTGTATTACCAAAGGGGAAATTACCTCAAACTCAAACTTAGAGCTGCCAAAGTTAGTCCTCTGTTTCTGCCAGAAATTGTCCGGCTTGATTATCAGTGCAACATGAATACAACATGGAAAGGATTCCTGTAAAATCTTCAGCAGAGGCTTTATGGAGTCCCATTTTGACCCACGCATATCTACAATGACGGTGAATCCTCGTTTACATACTTCCTCACTGCAGAAGAAAGAAGAAAAGGTTATCAAGCAAATGTTACAACTTCAAACACAGCACTCTACTGCACCACGCTGCCTATAATGAATGTGGTCTCCTCAGCTAACCGTAAAACCCTAGGGTCTCACTGTTGACTCGCTGACACATACAGCAGATCTCATGAACCTCTCAGGAAGCTTCTCTTACCCCCCTGCCAAACTCCTTGTGGGTGACAGCTTTACACCTGTTGCTGATTTGATAATCTGCCTTTATCTCCTCTTTCATTTTCATTGTTTATATTAATGATGATTCATCTTCCAGTCTTGTTTCTCCTTCACCTTACACACACATTAAACACACCATCTACCGAAGCAGCAATATGTAATTTACAATTGACTCTTCAGAAAACACACTCACACACTTTACTGATGACAATACTCATGCCTTTCTAATGACTGAGGGGATCCTCTAAAAGACAGAAGATGGCATACTGTTCTTACCTACCACTTCTGCAAGTTTTTTAAACTGTCTCAGATTTAGTCCCATATTATCTGAGAGTTAAAGAGTCTGTAGAGGGAAAAAACCCCTTTACTGACAATTTCTTCTGTAACAGGATCGATTTGTGGATAGTTAATGGGTAAGAAAGCATTTTATGGCTGTGAAGAAAACAGCATCAACCTGTTTCTACAAAATTTGAGCTCAATTTTTCTGTCCAAAAGTCGACAGACCTTACACCCAAATTCTCTGGTAACTCCTCCTAGAATGGCAGATTCAATTTCTTTTCATCAATATCTTTTGTACACTTAGTGCCTTCTGCTGATCAAAAGTGGCAATCACCACCACCACCAGAAATTTTGATTTTGTTCCAGTAGAATTTGCTACATGACCTTGTTAACACGGAAAGGAAAAATATTTCAAAACCAATGTGTCATAGCCAATGGACTATCAAAAGGGACCAAATGTCCATTGTTTGAGTACATGAGTCACTTTCAGGGATGTGACTAATGTAAATGCAATTCTGGAGTTCATGTGGTGAGGTTTTCAGAGTGTCCAAGAAGTAGGGAAGCTTCACTGGCATACTTTACACAGTCTCATTGGCCACACTGTAGAAAGATGAGTTATGACTGATAGAAGAGAGCAGAAGAGCTTCCGAAAGAAGTGATAATACAGGTTCCTTAGGAGCTTTCGTAAAGTTGGTTTAAAAAAACCAGACCCAAAACCAAACCACTATTTAAAAAAGGAGTTTATCAAGATGAATGCTGGCTGTCCCACCTGCCCATAGGAATGCCAAAAATGGCAATGGTAGCAGGAAAATACATTAAAATTAACTAGCTTGGAATACACATAGGCTACAACATACAATTTTCTGACCATGGTGAAAATGTTTTCTAACAGCCTCACAGGACTAAAGGACAAAAACAACCACTGTTTTAAAGATACACCCATTATTGAAAGGCTGCATGCTATTATACGAGAGCTGCTCAGGCCATCCCTATCCTACCACACAAACTGAGCACTGCATGAGGAGGAGTGCTTGCCACTAATTCACGAGGTACACATCTACTGGGGTGTACAAAGCGGCCCCTCATCATGCAATACAATGCAGATGTGTCCTCCCATCACGTGGCCCCATCATTTGACAAAAGATGAATCCCTTTTGGCCAAGGATCACAAAAATCGTTCTAGGAGGCTTTAGTCAGCCAAGGTCATCTGTTAGGTAAACCTGAACTACACTAGTACCTGGTCCAGTCAGCACTGATGACTTAAGTTTAGCAATATTTTTAAATCAGATAAATTGTTAAATTAGTAAAATTGTGAGACTGAATCACCTTAAGTGTTTAGACCTCTTGCCAAACAACTGATACCTCTGAATCTTCAGCTACGTAGAGTAACAGTACTGCAATAACTAATAGACAGACCAAATATTTGGGGCTATTTGTACCAGCTGGGACTTCTTAATTAGCAACAGTTGCATGGTCAGTCCCTAAAACATGACCTGTATGAAAATGAGTCTTGCTTTTAATAAAGCTCCCTTTATTCTCGAAGCTTTGCCATGCTTAGAGATATAAAACCTGCACTAACTTCCTTTTCATTTTAAACCTGTTGATGCTAAACTAACATACATCTTTTGCCAGAGGACCACTGCATTTGGCCAGATTATCTCTAGAAAACTCTCTTGGGCATATTTTGATGCATATTTGTCTATTAACTTCTCTAGTAACTTGAAGCTCCAGAGGGCTAGAATACATCTCAAACTTTCAAATGTGAAGTCAAATTATTTCAGAAGTAAAAATCTCAAGCCTTCTTCCCATCCTCCTCCCTCTACCTCCCCAAAATCCCTCAGTTAACTTTAAAAAAAAAAAAAAAGAGTAATAAACACTCCTACACTTCAAAGTGAAATAAAGACTAGAATAATTGAATTACCAGCAATTGCTCTTAAGGAAGGCCATACACACTGTCAACTAGATGCCTTGAAGTTATTTTTATGGAAGCACTTTTGTCAATCTGAAACCGACATTTAATTCATCAGGTGCAAAGACGACTGCCTATAAATTAACACATTACAGAAATATGGAAGGTATTGCATTCAGGGATGTTGTCCAAGGGATTTTTTTCAACTGTAATGACAACTGCTCCTTGAGGTCATAGTCAAACATATTCAAGCACAGTCAGCGTTGCTCCAGTCTGCACCAAATGCTGGCAGATTCTGAGATGGACCTAAAGTCAGGGTCTTATGATAATTTTTGTCCCAAATTCAGTTACTACTAGGAACAAAGTTCTATGTGAACAAACTTTTTTACATATATATAATATATAACTTTTTTTTTTAATATGTATATAACATTATATATCCATATGGGTGTGTATATACACACACACTAGCACTGGATTTGACTTCTGCCGATTTATTTAAATAGCACTTTGTAATTCATAGCTTAAATTGTTGATAATACAATGATATCAGTACTTTCACAGACCTCTCCACAGGTTTATCTGAGACCTGTACAAGCAATTTTAAATTTCTCTCTCCTGGTTATTCCTGTGCTGTATCAGGACACTATAACTTATCTAATACAAATAACAGGAGTGTTGTGCTGACCTCAGTCCACACAAGGCATATTGTGAATGATGACCAGTACATTTCTAATTATTGATGTACTGAAAGCCTTCGAGCTTTATTCGCAATCTTCAACACAGTGACAGCAATATGGCATGACAGTGCCATTTCCAAGACACAAACTACTTCCAGCTAAAGCACACCAGCCATTCTGCCAACATCCTTCCTTCTAGAAGGCAGAGTAATTATTTAGGTCTTTTCCAAAAAGCAGTTCAAAAACAGTAACTGACAGAACCTGGTATGAATTTGCTCATTTTCTTAACCCATTCAGTCTTCTAGCTTGTGGATGTACTGCAACATAATCCATTTATCTTGTTTTATAGCTTCAGAGCTTATCAAGTGACCATCACTTACCTAGGAATACACGCTAGGTATGAAATTAGTCTTCTAAGGTCTTCTTGCCGTATTCTATCATGATTACTACGAGCTGGAAACGTTAGAATGGGACCTCCACGCTTATCTCTGCCACCTGAAAAATTAAACATGTTAGAAGACCTCACAGCATAACTCCATTCTTGTTTGCAAAACTACTCTTCAGAATACTTTTGGAAAACCTAAGTCCTACACTGTTTCATTAATATCCATTCAAAAAAAAAAGAAGTGATTTCAAGTTAAATGCCAACAATGTCATTTAGAGACCAGCTTAAAACTGAATTTTGGGGGTATCAATCAGCATGTTGTCACAATTCCTACAATGAGGAAGTATCTGTGAAAAAAATTGAAATAAAGAATAACCATAGCGTTACACTTACACATTAGAGTCACATTCAAATTTGACTGGCAGTGTGACATCTCCAGAAATGGTGCTTTGTTATGTATTTCACTTTTGAATCAGCAAGTGTACAGATTAAATTTAAATACAGAGTCATGCTACTTTGTAGGCAAGTATTTAGAGGATACTCAGCATTAACTTCATTACTAGCACAGAGATTAGGTGTATAGTATTTCACACCCAATGCATATACTAGATGAGTAGAAGGATACTATTTAAGCATTTAAGTTTATATTTTTCCCCTGTTCTGATGTGCACATTCTGAATTGTCAGTTTATAGTTTTAAATTTTGTTAGCAATGCAGGAAATTCTGAATCCACTTAATATGTAAGGCAAAAAATCTGACTTTGAGTGGTTCCACTTAAATGTATTCGTCTCATTCGTTAAATTGCACAACTTACTGTAGTTGAACATTAAAATGCAATTTTATATCCAACCCCTTGCTAGTGACAACAAAAATGTTACCATTACTAAATGCTAAAGTCAAGTCAGTAGGCTGTCTTTATTAACACTTGTATAATAGCACAGACATATTCTTACAAGCTAAATTTCACATATACGTTCTCAACCACACATGTAGACTGTTTTCTCCTGTCCCATGGAAATGCAGAAAAACACTATCCTCTGTCCTGAACAATTTCTCATTGTAAATCAGCTCCTCATTGTAAACCCATGTTACTAAACAAAGTTTAAAAAAAAAAACAAACCCTTAGAAAGGAAGGCCAAAAGCAAATGAATAAAACCAGTCACTCAAAAATTCATCACTATCCTCCCCAACAGAGTCTGCATGTGCTTGCTAGAGACACTAAGCCTAGCTGTCAAGGTCTCCAGGGATTGTCTGCACTGGACATGTTCCCCATGAGGCACCAAATGAAACTCGGAAGAGGCAAAAGCAGCTTTGAATTTCTGTCAAGCTGCAATGCCAGAAACCTAAACTTAAAAGGAAATTCATATTCTTATCTTCCATGACCCTCTTAAGTGGGACATGAGATTAAAAACAACTGAGTTGTCTCATTCTAATGGAGAGAGGCAAGTCTGGTCTTGACCATCCTGACCCACTTGCCAAGCAGAGAGCTTTGAGGATTTTTACATAGCAAGTGACAGGATAAAAACAAGACAGAAGCCACAAGAGAGAGGAAGGATAAATGACAAGACTGAGTCCAACAGCCCAGGCCTCTGCTCAGCTCCAGAGTGATCACTGGGCTCCAAAGCTACCAAACTTGTCTGAAAGTCTGCTGCAGCTCTTAATGCTCTCCTCAGTGCACCCCAGGCCATCAGCTACAGATCTTAAAAATTTACATTTCAACTGGTAAACGCTACTGATTCCAACTCCCCAGAAACGGTGCTCGATTGCTCAGGGTGGAAATTCTTCTTTAAAAAGCAGCCGCTAGCAGGGAAGAGCATATGCTGAATTGTCTTTAACACTCTCTAAGCATTTTAAACAAATGCCTTGTTACATGCAGTCACCTCAGATCAGTCCTCCGGGCCTTTCCCACACAGCAACTCCTGTATCATGCAATCTTCCAACATGGCAGAGGTAAGAAACCCATATTCTTTATGTCATTTTGGATGCCACTTCAGTTGGCTCCCAGCTCCACATACGCCACAGAGAAAACCCATTTTTAAAGTATGGTGCTCAAATTTCTGATAAATCATACCCTGAAATTTTTCTACGTTGGAGAAAAATCTGTCACACAAATTTCAGGTCTAATTAATACAGCTTTGATCTTCGGTGAAAAGAATTTCACTATCTGGTCTTAAACCAGATACCAAAATTGCAAATATTAAGTAAAAAAGTCCCTAAGACTTGTTTTTTTCATCAGCTATACCGAAAGCTTTCTTAGGTCTTTTCCAATAAATAACTCTAATTCCTTTGCTCCTGATGCTCCCATGTCATACACAAACAAGAATGTTAAAAGCAGCAATGTATGAGGCATCAGGTGGGAATTTCCTGTCTCACAACAGTCTTTATCCAACCCAACCCCCTATTTGTTTCCGTTTAACAAAAACATATTAAGCTACTACTTTCATCGGTGAGACTTCCATTTTTACCCCTTTCCTTTTATATAAAACCCCCACAGTACTGAGATATTCTGTTTATGCCAAGATGTGTTACGAATAGCTGATCAACTCACGTGAGTCACCCAACATGAATCACTTCTGTCTAGTGCACATCACTAACAGCAGTATTGTCAATGGTCTCCAAACGGCACCAAAATCCATCAGGCTGAGTAGTGCAGTTTTTTCAGGAAATGCCTTTTTACCTAGTTTCAAAGTACCTAGGTAAAACTAAACAGTGGGCTTTTACAGCATGTTTGAAAAGCAAGACAAGTTATCAAGTGCTATTTCCTCATATGAAACCAAGATAATTGCACCTTGTAAGAAAATGCTCTCTTCATGTAAGTATGTGTAGAGATGTAAGAGTATCTGTATTTCAACAGACTTCAGTTTAAACTTAACAAAAAAATTGCATCCAAGACTCCATTCGTACTTCATGGTTACATCTCTAGGAGGCTTTTCTATTTCAGGTAGTGAGACACCCAATACTCAAGCAGACTATTTCCCAGTTAGGTGAAAATCAGTTCAAGGAAGCTTATTCTCTTCCCCCCACACTCCCCCCCCGACATTTTGTTGTTGTTGTTGTTGGAGAACCACTCTGTTGGGAATTTTAGAAAAACAACACAGGATTCACAGGGAAGCTGCACCCAAGCATTTGCATTCTACACATCAAGTTATTTTGTTACTTTGACCAATACAAGATAAAGCAGTCCAGTCTGTCAGACAGGTTTCATGAAGGACAAGTATTTCGAATACAGAATTTATAACAGAATCAATACGTACAGATACCAGAATTCAGGCTAGCTTGGTGAGCTTTGGGACTTTGCAGTTATCAACCTACATAACAGCACGATGTACTTCACAATACTTCACAGAAGTATTTGTTCTTCCGTACTTCCTTGCCTCCTGCCCTAGCAAAAAAATACCTGCTTCAAAATCTGTTTCAGAATTGAATTCTCAGAGACTACATCTCTCCTTCTCACTCCAGCTGTCATCCAATCAATAACTTTACCTTTCTTTAACAGTTTGAGCATCACAGCTACACTAACATGTTTTAAGATATGCAAGGAACACACAGATTTTAACCAGTCCAGATGACTTATCTGCACCATAGTCCTCATTTGTACATGGTTTGTTGTACACAATTTAGTTCTAAATTCACCTTTTTTTCTTTTATTTTTTTAAAGTATCTTGGCTGGTGTTACAGATAACAGAGGCAAGGAGAAAGAATTCTCTTCCATCTAAATACATCTTCAGATACGCTAAATTATGAAAAATGCACTCTTTTTTTTTTTACAAAAACACATCATTACCTGCTCAATAAAGGGGGCTAAACTGGACTGCAATGATGGAGGAGAAAGCAAAAGTGAATCACATCAGATGTACTGTGATTTGTGGCAGAGGAAAAGCAACTACTGGAGTAGTTTTTTCAAAGTGATAAAGTACTCAGACTGTGTAAAGAAAAAGAAACTATGTTGAGTAGATCTGTTAAATATATCCACCTGAAAACAAATGAAAGGAATAAATGAAAAGCAAAGACTGAAACAAAGCATTATAGAATTACAGCCCAACTCAGGCTAACACAGATCGAAGAGGTACCTGTTGGAGGAGAAAAGGGAAACTCTCATAAATACAGCTGAATCACAACATAGTACACTTGGAGTAAAAGTGGTACCTCGGTGGGAGGTATCTGTTACCAAGAGCTTTAACTTGATTAAAACACCAAGATGTCTGATTGGATCAAAACATCATCTCAAGAATGGCTTAGGAGATACCTATGGTGGAACAGTTGTTGCCCCTTGTCTTCTCCATGTAGCTCCTTGTGAAGAGAGCGCCTCCATCCTCTTTGTAGCTGTCCTTTAAGTACTGGAATACTGTGATAAGGTACCCCCTGAGCCTTCTCTTCTCCAAGGAGAAAAGACCTAACTCCTCCAATCTTTCCTCATAGGGCAGGTTCTCCAGCCCTTTCATCATCTCCATGG
>NW_008794407.1:1407298-1429185 GCF_000699145.1 Aptenodytes forsteri | reverse complement strand
AGGCCCCTTCCAGCAAGTCTGCTCTTCAGCCACACAGACCCTAGCCTGTACTGGTGTATTTGGTTATTCTGACCCAGGTGCAGGACTCTGCGCTTGCCTCTGTTAAACTTGATACTGTTCTTGCTAGCCCACTCTTCCAGCCTGTCCAGGTCTCCCCATACGATGGCTCACCCTTATATGTCCATCTCACAATAAGCTGGTCTCAAGAAGTGCTTAAGAAAGTCAGCATTGTGGAAAGATCAGTGTCTTTAGTATTCTAAGAACACAAAGATGAATATACTGCTATACAGCCCATACTTACTCATTTAACTTAGAGAAAGAAGGACTCAGCAGAGAAAGGCAGAGAAAAGACCGGGGAATTGAACTGAGGATCTCAAACACTCTGTGAATTTTTTTCAGACTGTGTTATTTGTATAACTTTCCTGATCTATAAAAAAGAACCATTTCTTTACACTGTTGATTGTCATACTTTTTTTCTACTTGAGAAGGTACTTGACAATCAACAATGAACATGTTGCAACAACTCTACCAGAACTCCAAGATAAATGAGGGAGAACAAAATACAAAAATTATAGTGATGTTTGTGGATGCCTTAGGCTTAATGGGACTATTAGAGTTTTTAGTAGAGATAACTTAGTTATTTTTATATAGAGTTTTAGTAGAGATATCCCCAATAAATTTGTCCTACTTCTACAGACCTTAACCAGTTATTGTACTTACAAATATTAAACCCAAGTACTCGAGCAAAAGTTGTACTTTTGAAGAAAAAAAAATGAGGTACATTGAAAGCCTCTGTAAGTCAGTAATCCAACAGTCTGTCTTACCTTTGTGTTCCCAGGTATAAAGCTTGACAGTTCTAGTTCCACAATGGTTAAGCCCTAGTGGTGGTGGCAGTTTTGTTAGGGGCTTTTTTGTTTGTTTGTTTTATTGTGGGTTGTTTTTTGGTTGTTTTTTTTTAAATCACTCGCACTACTAACATATCTCATTTCATTTGAGCTCCACTTGCAATGGAAAAGTGAAACTATGGATTTCAGCAGATCAGTTCTGCCCAGTCTTGCTGCCTACAGCTGTTTGCTCCATTCTTCTGTCAGAAGTCGCTACCTTCACACAGGCAAATTGGCAACCACTTCTTCCTGCCTGCACCTCATCTGCTCTGGTTCATAATCCATCATCTCCCCTTAAATTTATCTTCAGCTTTCGTTTGGCCCACTTCACTGTCACTGAATTAATGCCTTTTGAGAATGCCGTATGCTTACAAGTTAACATTAGAGAACACCTGTCATCTTTCAGATCCCGTCTAAGGGGTCTAAACTAAGTTCAAGACAACCTGGAAATTCAGAGGTTTTGGAACGAAAACTGACTACATTTTCATTAAGTGCCATAAAGCAAGGTCCAAAAAAGAGTAATGAGGGATTGAAATATTGTGCTTAACTCCCTTTTCTCCTCTTCTTTCCCTCTGAAAATACCAGTTTTAAGCAAGCCTTCATCAGCACTACAATTCATAAGCAGAGGAATTGGGAGTTCCCATACTGCCAAGGAAAATGGCTCTGGGCAGTCTGTTATATCATTCATTGCAGTTGCCAGGACCTTCTAAAAAAAACCCAAAAACGCTCTGGGCAGTCTGTTATATCATTCATTGTGGTTGCCAGGACCTTCTAAAAAAACCCCAAAAAACAAAAAAACCCCATCTTTTTTGTTCTAACACCTCTACTTGACTCAGCAGGGTGGACAGGATGTAGTACTGTGAACCACACACTCTACTTGCAAGCATCAGCATCCATGCACAGCAAATCTCTAAAGAGTGCCGTTTCAGGGATCATTTTGTATGTTTTAATATTTACAGATAAGAGCTTTATTTTTGGAGTTCTTGACAAATTATTTATCCAAACAAAAAAAACCCTTTCAAATACGACACTGTCCTCTAAATCATTTGACACTAAGATTATGGCAAAAAGAATGATGTTTAATCCCAACAGATTTGGAAGTACTTACTTCAGAAAGTCACACCAAAATGCAGTTCACAAGAATAAGCACCTCAGCCATCATTCCATCAAGTAAAGTTACTTATCAAGTTATAGAATATGTTATGATATTCATTCATCTAAATCCCACTTTTAAATCCTCTGCTATTCCTCATTAAGTAACTAACCAACTTCAAGGTGTATGCTGGAGACAGCTAAAAATTAGATGCTAACTCCTTTCACCACGAAGATGTAATTAAGTGTGCTTTGAAAGACATGCACTGAAATTTCACCTCTGCAACAGAGGTATTTCTCCAGTGCTTCAGATGGGCCAGTAACAAAGCCATCTCTGTAAAACTCTCCAGCAGAAGAACCAGAAATAAGCGAAGGAATATGACTATGGTACAGCAGGTTGTTCTAGGTTGTTCTAAATAATGCTGTTGGATATGCAGGCAGGACAGGACACGACCGGGATGACAACAAGCAGTATGTTCCACATTCAACAAAACACATAATCTTCTTTATTACAGATCTTTCACAATGCTCATGTTATGTTTGGGATATCCAGCTGGAATAGGTGCTACCCTAGCTTTCCATGACTTTTGTAATGATATTTAAAGTATTTAAAATACCATTTTACATGTGACTAATAACACAGTTATGCATTCCACAACAGAAGAAAATAGCTGTACCTGAAAGGTATGCAACTTTTTCCTTTAAAATTGGCAACACTTCCATAGCCTTCATTTCATCATTTTTGCGAAACCCTGAAAAAAAGAAAAGACCAGATAATTAGTCAGAAATTCAGACAAGCTCAGCTTCTACATTTAATGAATGCACTGTAAAACATTTACCTTTGGAATACAATCTGAATGTTATGATCACAGGAATTAAGATAACCTTACAGTAAAAGGTTGCAAAAAAATAAACTAAACTTTTAAAATATATTAATGAAAAGTCATCGCTTTGACTAGCTTAACACAAACAGCACGGCCTGTTAGTAACCCTCGGTAGAAAATAGGATATTGGAATTAGCCTTTTTCATCAGTAAATAAAAACTATCAGTTGGATCTTGTTGCTTTTAGGCATTCTGAATCCCACTTTCACTTTTTGTTCCAGCAGAGAGGAGTATTATCAAGCTAATAAGAGTAGGTACCTTTAGAACAATTACCATTCAAAAAACAAAACAAACCCAACCAAAAAAACCCCCAAAATATTCCCAAACCCCCAAAACACACCACACAAAAAGACCCATCAAAAAACCCCAGCACTATTTACATACAACTTTCCTTACGTCACTTCTGTAAGCAGAATTGGGAGATAAAGCTCTCAACTGTGTCTCTTCTGCTGCCTGACAGGAGCAGCATTTTGTAACAGAGAGCACATTTTGTGTCACGTTAACTCTATACACCCATGGAGTTTGAAATAGTCCCCAAGGTGAGTGATTACAGCCAATGTTGCAAAGCAGCACATCACCAGCTTGTCCCTCCTCTCTACTTCCATTACATTTCTGTGGCCAGATCCTAACCTTCTCACTTCTTCAATAAGGGAGATTTAGGAAGCATTTTATTTATGACCTTATATTCCATATTGACCTATACAATACAGAATTGGTCCCTTTTGGGCCAATCTTGTACAACTTACAAAAATTGGGTGGTTTTGTACCCACACTTCAACTAACTGTCTGTATGATCCTTCCCCATCTCTTTGGATTCATGTGCTTTTTTAAAAATCTCATTTCTGAAGAAAGTACCTCTCCTGGGGTAAGTGGGAAGTACTTATTTCTCTATCACTGTTGAAGCCCAGAAGTGCTGTTAAGTAAGACAGCCCAAATAGCCTGCTACAACACAGTAGTTGTGTTCCTCACAAGCAACAGTTTGAGCTATTTAGAAGGTAAAATAAGCTTCTTAATTATTTATAGTTTCAGGGAAATCTTAGAAGAGCAAGCTCTAGTATACATGTGGCAGTCTTTTCTAACATACATTTTTCTTCCTCTGTGCAAAAGGGCTACAACCGCTCTAGAGATGGCAGCAGAAGCTGTCATTGATGCCCAGCAGGGAGGCCATAAGAAGAGCAAGCTCTAGTATACATGTGGCAGTCTTTTCTAACATACATTGTTCCTCCTCTGTGCCAGGGCTACAAACATTTTTCCTCCTCTGTGCAAAAGGGCTACAACCCCTCTAGAGATGGCAGCAGAAGCTGTCACTGATGCCCAGCAGGGAGGCCATCATTTCTCTTCCTCCTCAACAATATCCAAACGTTTCATATCCTTTGGTCTCAGGCTCTGAGCTTTAACGAAAGAGCTGTGCGCTTCAGAGCTAAAACCTGAAGGTATCATACTAGTGTCATCAAGTAACATAAGAAGGGTATCATGTATGTAAATTACATCACAGGTTTTCTATTCCAGCCAGCAATACTGAGACTTCTGTGCCACTACAGTATCTAGTTATGGGCATTACCCTTCAAAACAGACCCAGGACACACCAAAACAGACTACCTGAGGGACAAAGATGGCCAGGTGTTTACATGTCATGAACTACGATGAAGGACTAAACCGAATGATGCTGTTTAGTCTGAAGAACTGAGGGGAGACATGGTAGCAGTCCTCAAAACACATAAAGTCTAGTCGTGGCAAAAGTAAGCTGGCTAGAATTACAGCGAGAGGTTTACTTTAGATGGCAGGAAGTTTTGTAAAGGAAAGAACTGTGAAGCGGCACGTGGGATTGCCTGTGGAAGATTACGGACTATCCGTGACTGGGGATTTTTAAAAAACGCATTTAGACAAATGTCTGTCAGCAATGGGTCCCTCCAGTTCACTGTAACTGAAGTGTTCAGCCAGGACATTGTCTCAGTACCCACAGATTACAAACAAAAGAAAACTAAACAAATCCTCTTCCAGCCATTGCCTAGTTCCCTGTTTTTCCATGCGTCCTGGTTTTGGCTGGGATAGAGTTAATTTTCTTCCTAGTAGCTGGTACAGTGCTGTGTTTTGGATTTAGGATGCGAACAATGTTGATAACACACCGATGTTTTAGTTGTTGCTAAGCAGTGCTTACACTAGTCAAGGCCTTTCCAGCTCCCCGTGCTCTACCGACTGAGAAGGCTGGAGGTGCATGGGGGGCTGGGAGGGGGCGCAGCCAGGACAGCTGACCCCAACTGGCCAAAGGGACATTCCATACCATGTGATGTCATGCTCAGCATATAAAGCTGGGGGAAGAAGAAGGAAGGGGGGGGACATTCGGAGTGATGGTGTTTGTCTTCCCAAGTAACCATTACGCGTGATAGACCCCTGCTTTCCTGGAGATGGCTGGACATCTGCCTGCCAATGGGAAGCAGTGAATTAATTCCTTGTTTTGCTTTGCTTGAGTGCGCAGCTTTTGCTTTACCTATTAAACTGTCTTTATCTCAACCCATGAGTTTCCTCACTTTTGCCCTTCCAATTCTCTTCCCCATCCCACTGGCGGGGAGAGAGCGAGCGGCTGGGGGGTGCTTAGTTGCCGGCTGAGGTTAAACCACAACACCAGGAACACCATAAACCAAAAACAAACCCAAAATTCAATACACGTTCTCAGAAAGGCTAGTCCAGGAAAACTGGTTCCTTGGGTAACCATGCTGTGTGGAAGGTTTCTACACGATGGACAATATTTTGCAATTTCACAGCAACTCCAGACCGACAAAGCAGCAGAGGGACACAGCCATTTCTTTCATGTTTGCGCTTAGACTCTCAGGAGTCTAAGGCAGTTCCAAAGGAACCTCTTGCGTTATTCCTTCCTCCAGGGTACTGGCTATGGGTTATCAACCTTTTACTGAAACTGCCTACAGTTTTGTTCCTACTAAGTTTTCATTTAGTATGGACTAAAGCTTTAAACAAGACTTTAAGAAAAACCTTGGGCTTAAATAACTCATCTAAAAAGACAGCAAATACCTTTTCCGCCTTGAAATATTTGGGCTTCACTTGACTGCTAAGGCATACAGGCACACTTCCAGAGTTAAATTTTTTTAACGTGCTTTGAGCTACCCACCATAAGCTTAATGCCAATTTAGCATGCTCAGCTTTCATATCAACCATGGCAATTCCTTTTCTTTACAGTAAATTTAGAGGTAGAAAACACGTTCTCCTCACCTAAAAAGCATGCAGAAACTACTGCTGTACTTTGCTGTCTATCTTAGCTCAAAATTACCCAAGACACTGATGTTACTGCAACTTGCTTGCTTGTTCAGATTTCTAAGCCCTTAAACTACTTTACCTCAGATGATGCGCAGTAGCTGCACATTTTGCTTTGCCTGTGGCATCTAAGAAGCGAGAAACATTTAGCTAACATTTCTTTGACTATTAAGGGGCTGTTCAAGGTAAACACCCTAGCAAATAAGTTAGTGCTTGGCTCACGGTCTGGATCTGCATATCCTTAAGGCTGACTGCCTTGGATTATCATATTCCTGCTGCTCTAAAAAGCCTCTTTTTATTCCAGTTCTGCAGTGTTAAAGCTTAACTGAAAAGACTGTGGGGATTACAACTGATGAAAGCATGCTGGGGAGCAAAGAGGGTGAATACGGCAAGAAAGTATCATATATTTATCTCCAACAGAGCAATAATAAAACAAAAAAACAGCAATATAAGCAGGTCTTAAGGGCTTGGGGTGGGTCCTCCCTGCCTTTTTTAAAGCCTCTACACCACAAAACATTTGTGATTATGAGGATTTCATTTAAAAAAAAAATTAAAAAGACATTTACCGCACTCAAATGAAATGCCATAAATATCTGCACCAATCTCTCCCTACACAGCTCTGCAACCTCCGCGCCAGCCGGCTGCATCACATGTTCCTGGAGGTGATGTCATCCTTCCCCGGCTGGCCGGCTGCAGCTCCCGCCGCCGCGGTGCCCCTGCAGTGCCCGCAGCCCCGTCACCCACCGCGCAGCCCACCACGGCAGTGATGGAGCGAGCAGAGGTGTCGGTGGCAGACCTGCTCCCAGCGTGGCGAGCTCAATGGAAGAGCACAACCCAAGCCTGCACAGCACAGCTTGGCAAGCATGAAATACAAACGGGCTTGTATTCCCATGGCACACGCTTCTCTTTTGAAAGCATGATGTATATGCATATATGGCACATATTTATGCTATTCCTTTCACTATCCAGTTCACCTAATAAGGCATTTTTATTTTAAAAATGTGGGTTTTAATAATAAAACCTATG
Organism: Aptenodytes forsteri; assembly: GCF_000699145.1. Taxonomy (NCBI): domain Eukaryota; kingdom Metazoa; phylum Chordata; class Aves; order Sphenisciformes; family Spheniscidae; genus Aptenodytes; species Aptenodytes forsteri. The sequence continues at coordinate 1,422,033 of NW_008794407.1, read as the reverse complement.
CTAGTATCTTTTAAAGACAATTTTTTAATTCTTAAACAGGAAAACCACCCTTGATGTTTTCAATACCTATTAAAGGAATACCCATTTTACAGTTTCACATTTTTAATAGGTAGCATATGCCCTTTTGTTGTCTCATACATCATACGGACACTTTTCCCTAACTACCGGTCAAGAGGGAAGAAGCTCGAATTATGCTAATTAATATTCAACTTCAGTAGATTAAGTAACACACAACTAAGTAGTCCATTTCAATTTAAGAGGGTTTTTTCCCCCGTGAAGCTTTCAGAATTACACAAATCCCCTGAGTTGTAGCAATACAGCGTTCTACTAAAACAGAGTCTGTTATCACAGAGCAGTTATTGAAATGTTGCATCACACAACTAAAGATCTTTAAACATGCAAACAAGAAAGAAGCAAAAGAAAGTCACCTAAACTTTTTATACAAACGTATATACACCGGAAAATGAAGGCAGCTTTCCCACAAACACACCATCTCCTCTTTGCCCCCATGACTTCAGAACCAGAAGACAACATCAGCCAGCCAAATTTAACAACTATATTGTCTGTACTAATCCTTTTTCTCATGCTGTATGAAGGTAAGATACTTTGCTGCAATATATTAATTTATCCAGGTTGAAAGACCCATGAAAAGACAGCATTCCTGGGTAGAGGTATCACCCCTAGGAGGTTTCCAAGAGCCCTTTACCCAAATGGCCAGGGCAGCCCCCTCTCACTTGGGCTGCAAGCATTCCCAAATCCCATGGCGAAGACCTTGCTACAGAGCTGCATGTCCACCTGCCCTGGAGACAGGAGAGTAACCCAGAGTAAAGGACCCACCTTTTGCCTGGAAATCACAGTGTTCCTATAACTCTGCTGCTCCCCTGGGTACCCAACTTGCTGAAACTTCCCATGGGCACTGAAATACGGTGAGCAAGTCACCTTTAGAGCAGTAACAGAAACTGAGTACCCCGTGTGGTAGTTCACGCATCCAAAACAAATGCTGTACTAGTCTAAGGCTGGGGCAGCCTTCAGACACAGGAAACAAGGTAACTCTGTTAATCATCTTGCACTGCAATGATCAGTAACTAGTCAGCCACACAATTAAAGGGAGCAGGTAAAATTGCCTTAAACACATCTTTTAAGTTAACAATTTGATTACAGAACTGCGATACAAAACAACGCTGGAAACAGCTTCCCCAAAGATGCATCGCTGCCCCAGGAACACAGAAGTCTTTGTTACTTTGAAGGTATCTTCAGTGATGTGCATCGTTCAGTTATGGCAACAAACATAAACTACAAAAACAGACACTAAGACAGCAAAAAGACTTGGAAATTGAGGCTAAGAGCAGCATCTCTTTGCTAAGAGGTTGACAAACCACTCATCCATTGCCGTCACACACAACTGACTTGAAACTTTTCTGAAACATGGCTAGAAAAAACACAAACAAAAAAAGGGAATGCTCTCATCCTGAAAACTCGCACCTTTAAGAACACAACTGCTTTTCACCTTGCAACATAAAAGCAAGACGTTTTCACAGGCATGAACAAAAAAAGCCAGACTCAACCCAGAATACATTGATGCTTTAGGCTCTCTTCAGACTTCAGAAGAATGACTCCATGTGTTGTGCCATCGACAGTAAGAAAGTGCCTTATCTGCCGGGCTGCTCCCTCCAGCACCAGCCTTCTAGTCCCCATCTCTTCTTTGACAGAAATCCCATCCCGAGCCAGAGAAACCTCTTTCAGTGAGTTATTTTCCAAGAGAGTACTCTCTTCGTTTCAAAGGACCTGCTCTGATAGGCTTCTGCTCAAAAATCCACACACTATGCTAAGTTCTATAGGAAGGAAAAAAAAACCACATAGAAACTGTGATAGCAGCACTCAGAACTACTACATTAATGCCACAGCTCAGGTAATCAGGGAGTTAGGTAATAATCGGACTGATTTAGGTCAGTCATAAGCGGAAAGAAGTATTTGCTAGAAGATGAGAGATAAACCGCTTCCATGGGTGGGGAAGAGACCGTTTCCTAGCCAAGCAGCAACTTCCTGCATCTAGGTAAGGCAGCAGGAACTGCAAACCGTTCTGCACAACTCCTTGCATCCACTGGTCCCTCTGTGTTGATTAAGATTCACCTTGGAACAGAAAATCTCAAAACTGTAGCTAGTCAACATTTAAGCAAAAAGAATCTAAGCTGTTGCTGTCTTCAGCATTTTCTCTATTTCACAGCATAAATGATATCAACTACATGACTCTGAAATCTGAGCTATTCCTCCCTTTAATTGTAAAGCCATCCTAGCTACACTTCAACAGAAATTGCCTTCTAGTTAATTAAGTAAAAAGGTAAAAAACAAAGCAAAAGAAGGAATAAAGAAGGTTTCATTATTTGCCCTTTTCCCTCCCCCATATCAGAAGATGATGGCATTGATTTTAAAGCCTGGAAATCCATAGGTTTATTCAACTATGCTTATCAGTTAACAACTGTATATGATAAACCTCAGCTGCAAGTTAATTTATACACTACCTCCCATGTCTTTCAAGTGTCCACACAGAGAAAGAGAGCACAAAGCAGGTTCCTATTCTCCAATTTTGCCATGGAGAGGTTTTCAAAATAGGACAGTGGGCAAATTTCTACAGATGGTATTATTCCACAAAAAATAAAATAATTTTAAACAAGATGTGAGGAGATCCACAAGCCTTTTACATCCTTACTCCGAAGCTACTACATAGAAACCAGTACAGATTAAGTCAGTAGAACCATTTGATTCTTTCCTTCAATCAGATTTGGAAAAAATGTTCTTGGGTTTACAAATGAAATCAGACTACTGAGGTAAAGGTGAGAAAGAAAACTGAACTTTCGTAAAGCAGAAAATGACAAAAACCAGAACTAATTGAGAATACAACCCAAAGGGTTGGCAAAGGGAAGCAAAAGGTAACTAAAGTTAGTGCATGTATGGGATTACTGATAGCTTTTCTTGATTTTAAGTCAAGTAGTTTAAGTGCCAATTTCAAATTTATGGTAGGCTTAACTATAAATTCATACTTTTGTACACAAGTAAAGGATTCATAGAGCAATCAGAGCTGTCAATTCACCAACTGCACTGTTATTGCTTCCCATTATAGACATTGCCTATATTCATTGCTGCTCAGCAATCTCACACCATCTTTCACATTGCAACAAAGCAAGAGAATTCAGGGGAATTATGGCAAAGACTGCAATTCTTTTCTCTGAAGCTTGTGAGCTTGCAGATGACCAGTTTCAAAAGGTATAATGGCAATTCATCTCAGGAACACTAACTTTTAAGTATGCCTGTCATGGCATCTTTAAGACCATACATCTTTCTTTTTAGGAGTAAATGAGGAGCTATCAGCAGTTTTTTTAAGTGACATACAGATCACTGGGCAACATTAGTAACCTCGGCATTCATCATTTATTCATTCACTTTTTCTCCGTCCAGATTCCAAAGCCTCCAGGTGACTCCAAGAAGGACACAGCTCAGAGGCCTATAACCAGAGGGGCATGATTTCAGTGTTGTTCCAGCAGCCACAGTCATAAGCTTAAGCAAAGTATTGGTTGTAGCTAATAGCTATTCATTTAACGTTAAGAACCCAGTCCTGAATTTACAGCAATTCCAGGAGTATGACGTGAGTACGCTTTTGACTCCCTTCAGCTCTGATCAGGCTCAAGATCCACTCATCAGAAAACATTACACCTTCAAACCCTCACTTTAATCACAAAAGCTCACAGAAATGTCCCTCCTTCCACTCATCAGAAAACATTACACCTTCAAACCCTCACAGAAACGTCCCTCCTCTTCCTGTTTGGTTTTGCATCCTATGCACTTCCCATACACGCTGCAGGGAATTGCACCACATCATACCGAGCTGATACGCAGTGCTACCACATGGCAACCCGGATCTCACAGAAGCGGACAGCTCAGAAATTGCCTTGAAGTAAGAAAATGAGATTCATTAGAAGGTTACTAGCTCTTTAAGCCACTTTCAGGTTTTGGCATTTTTGCTAAATGTAAGAGGTTCTCTCTTACCATTTTTAACAGCTCTGTGGTTTGTCCTGACACCAGGACGCGCCTCTCCCGACCATAAATTATGGGGGGGGAGCACAATGTCATACAGAGGCATGTGGGACAAGAAAAGGCTACTAGTGCAGTTGACAGCAAATACTCAAGCAAGATCAAATTCACTGACTGACCATCCTTTTCTTGGAAGCTTACATACTCATCTATTCCCCAGTTAAGAAAGAGCAATTACTGGGAAACTCGCTACCTCAGGTGTGTACTGCAAAACTTGTTGAAGAGCTGCCTTAAGAACATAAGTTGAAGAAAACTCCAAATCCAAATCACTGTTAAAAATTTGCAATTTCCTTTCAATTGGGTAACAGGAACCTTAGAGTTATCCGTATTTTGTAGTGAGGTCCCTTCCAACCTGAATTACCCTTTGATCCTATGAAATGTCTGAGCCAGAAGTACAAACATCCATTTTTCAATTGAAACTCAAGATGAGATGATCAAAATCTGACCAGTTTCCCCCCTCTGAAGTGAGGGGAACTGTGTTCTTAAATTTATCTATCCATTCGGGATGTTCAATCTGTTCCTGTTGTCCTACCAACATTGTTGGGAGTTCGTTTGTTTTGCTGGGAACTGCTCATCCATCTCTAAGCACCGCAATACTCCAATTCACTGCCCTGCTGAGGTGGCAAACCTTTTTGTAGTGGTGTTCAAATACAGCAGTAGCACACTGCTCTCACTGCAGTCAGATACTTTCCCTGTTGACTATTGCTACAGACACTCACGGCTTACAGGGTCTACAACTGTCAGGGCTATCAGGGGGGTACCCACTCTCCTATAAAAGATTGGTTTAACATGCAGTTGTTTTAACAACAAGGTCTATAAGCAATTTTACTTACTCTTCTGTTCAAAACACAGATCAAGTGAAAGGCAGTAGCTTCTAAATTCTGCGCAGCAACAGCTGGAACATAACATTTTAGATCATGTCCTTTGGCTCTTGTTCCAAACCACCATCTGGAGAAATCTCTTTCCACACTGAAACTGATGAAGACTACAGCAAGGGCAGTAAAAATAAGCAAGCTAAAACAGATTGAAAATTGTCCTGCATTGTTTTATCCTGAGCAACAATAGCTCTTCCTATTTCCATCAGCCCTGAAATCAATCAAAAATACCAAAAACCAGACTGCATATTCTTCAGAAGAAATGCCTTTTTATAGCACAAAGTATTGCTTTTGGGCTTCCTATCATTAATAGACTCCAAGATTAGGCATTAACTGGTTTTATTTTTATTTTTTTTTCCTTTTCTCCACCTTTTTTTTTTTAAATATGCACACATTTTCACAACACTCGTCACCTTATGGAGATTCATATGCAAAAATTAGACTAGGTTACATTCATACTTGGACACATTAGTACTTAAACAATCTTTTATTGTTGAATACTCCTTCCTCCCTCCCCCCCCTTTCATTTTTTTGCACGACATTTTATATTCTTTCTGTGGCAAAACTAGCAGTTTGCAACAAGATGTATGTCAAATAACTTGATCTGTGCACAGCGCTCATTCCTTCAAATTCCCATTTTACTAGTTTGCAGCTGTAAAGGAGCTCGAGCTCCAAGAGCACCGAGGCACAGGAAATGTACGATGAATCTGAGCTTCTCTGCTACATTACAGTGCACATAGAAAAGATCAACGTGAGGAGGAATGGGGAGATACTTTTCTTCATCCTGCATCCTAAAAACAGTCAAGTTCATATTGATTCAAACAAGAGAGAAGAATAATCATCCGCAGCTTGTTTTATACAGCCCTAAGCTTCAGATGTGTGACTGTTAGAAGCATTTAGAGAGGGGCAAATAAAGTTTTACATCAGAGCTTCTCCCTGCTCTCCTTTTTTATCTTTTTACTGAGCCGATTTTATTTAAAACACTGATTAACACATGCTACTGGTTACAATGAACCAATTCTTAAAAAAAAAAAAAAAAAAGAATAGTGATCAGGAGTCCACAGGGGAATTAAAGCTTGGGTATTTCACTTTTAATATGCGAGCGGTTGCTAACAGCAACCTGTCTCCCTCCTTCCCTGCCTTTAAAAGGGAGAGCAAAATTAGCATAAAATGCCAAAAGAGAGTCCAACACCCGTCTCGTTTGCTTAAGGATTACGTTAGAAATTATAGCTTGAATTACTCTGAGCAGGTGTGTACGTATTCTTAACACACATGCCGCGTTAATTAAAAATACAAGTTTAAGACAATAGAAGGCAAAGAAAGCGAACAAGCAATCGCTCTACTGAGAGAAAAATGAGCCACGCGCTGGGTTGGCGTAGGGAAGCAGTGCAGCACAGCTCGATCTGCATGCAAGCCGATGACAGCACGGCTCCCACATGACGGCCGCACTCGCAGCAGCACACATTACATCATCAGCTTTGTGCAGGGCTGAGCCATCGCTCAGCCCAGGAGGAGCGCTGCCATGCACTGCATCCCCAGCTCCATCCCCCAAACCTCACGGAGGCAGACATATGAGCGATCTGAAGTCATGCAAACCTTCCTCTCCCCACCCTGCCAAAAGTCCTCCCCATCTGATCCCTCTGGCAAATTTCATTAGAAACAAACAAAAGACCCTTACCACATTTTGCTCTGCAAACGGATTTCACTCGAGAATCAACAGAAAGGATTTTGCAGATTGTCATGACTAAGAGAGGGAGGTTTCATTCTTCATTTATCAAATTTGCTCTAGCAGATTATTTCCTTCAGATGACAAAGGCAAGCAGCCTGAATCTCATTAGAGCTACATTTAACACAGCTACTGAAGTACACATATTTAACCTAAATCAAGGCTGGGTGTTCTCCGCGAACTGCTTCCATGTTACTGTAATGAGAACAAGATTAACATCTTGCCTTCACTTTCATCCGTTTCTGTAAATGGATACACATTACTATAAATGCAGCATGTGCACTTTCACCACTCTGGTCAGAAGCATGCTCCCAAAACTCAGTACTCAAAACCAGGGAAGAATTTCTCACCAGCTCACCTATCCTCAAGTCACGAGTAAATTAGCTTCAAACTCATCTTTATTAAGGCTATGTAGCGTATGCAATACTGAGACAGACAAGACAAAGCAAGCAGCTTCTAATGCTATTTAGGACAGAAGCCTGTAGACGTAATGTTCCAAAGGCATTCAGATAGCCAACTGTGTGTTTCTATAGTTTTAATATTCACGTGCATATTGAAATAATTGATACATATTCAAATAGTGTCAAATTTCTTTAAGAACAATAGTTATTTTAAGTAGGGGCACTGCATTATGTTTACAAGGGTACTAATCAAGTTCTCCTTCAACTAAAAAAAAAAAAAAAAAAAAAAATAAAAAAAAAAACCTTGCTCATTTTACAGACCAAACTAGACAAAAGCTATTTAAACTCGACTGCGACTTACCACTTCCTACTACTTGCCAGCACAACAAATCCAGTCTAACAAATACTTGTGAGCTCCCACTATTTCATGCTCGAAATTTTAACATCAGATCTATGGACCCCGATATGCCTGCACTCATTCAAACTAGAAAGTGCAGACGGTTACTTTTCTGTTAGCACAGGCAGCAAGTATGCACCCATCAGCTTTATTCTTCAGCCTTCTAGAGCATGGACAATACAAAGATGTTAGGTGACTATCCAGTCATCCACCCTTGTAACACTACCTGCAATATACCACCACTGGCAAACGTTTTCCCTGTTATTTTATTTCAATAGAGGGCATTCATCACATGGGCATGTTATAGCACCTCTGATCCATGCCTTTAAAGAATATGCTCAGACTTACCAAGTGTTATGTCGTATGGTACAGATACCATGTTATATCATCTGCAAATCAGGATAATGACAATGATTCAAGCACTGTAAGTTTTAATATTTTAATTAAGTTCACAAAAATAGCCTAATTTAAGCTCGATTAAAATGGGTTTGTTGGTGTTCTACAACACTGACTCACTCTACACAAAATTCCAAATGCATATGATTTCCCGGAAAGGCTCTTTGAGACAACAATAGCAACTAACATTTTAATTGTTAAAAAGCAGCAATGTACTTTGGCATGTATGTAAATGCATTACTTCAGAAGTCTACAATGTATTTTAAAAGCACTAGGTAAGATTTAACCATGCCTCTGCCTTCACGTCTTCGGTTCCTGACACGATTAAAGATACACAAGTTGTCTCTGAAGATTTTAAACTCTAAAACCAATTAGCAGTCCATAAGTGTACTTCTAAATGACCTAGCAAGCTTAGTTACAAATATTAACTTCTGTAGAGTAGAACAGTAACAAATGTGAAATTAGATTTCTCTTTAGCTGTTTTCACCTTTACTTTACAATTACCGCCCCCCCCCCCCTTACGCCATCTCATCAGGTTAAAACACAAGTTTATGGCAGTTGTACAGCACAGCAACAGTTGATACATTATTTAGTTTGGCAAACATTTTTATTTTTACACGTTATTAAATGAGAAGCACTCTGTACGGCAGTGCTTTTGGTATAGAGCCACTTTTGTTGTAGACAAGTCACCTGGCAGCATTCTTATTTGCTTTTGAGCTCCAATACCCTGATATCCCATTCAAATTGCCAAACTCTCATATCTACTATTATCTAAAAAACAAACAAAAAAACCCTGAGAAGTTAAGTCATGTCAGAGGTTTACTGAGTCTTTTTAGCCTGGCAGCTATTGAAAGCTTGAATATGAAGCAGTATCACATCCTTTTCCAGCACAATTCATTTGGGTATTTGAAAGTGCATAGACAGAAAATGGGTGTATTTTGGACTCAGCACAGGGGAAAGTGTTGAAGCCAGCATTGTGTTACTGAGCGTCCAGTTAGAAGACTGTAAGACCTGGACTGCAACTTCTTTATAAGACTTCCCCAAAAGTTTCAATAGCTGATATATCACAGCAGCCTCCCTTCATCCCTCCCTATCTAAGCACAAATGTATATGACCAGCATCCCAAAGTACATTTGATACACAAGAACCTTCTTACTAAGTCCTTTAGGCACACAGTTCTCCTGTTACACTTTATCCCCACTACCGCTGCATCAATCTTGCTTGTACTAATGATAGGTCAGTTCACTGGCACTACTTGAACTACAAGAGTAATAAAAGTAGATGGAGCATTTTATCTACTATCCATTTACTCTTCACAACGTGTACCAGAAGGACTAGTCCTCTTCAGAAGTTACTTAACAGAACTTGAAGTATATGTACATCAGCTTGAGATGTCTGGAGACCCTTTCCCCCAGCAGATGCTTTGACTCAGCATACTTCTGTTCTCATGAGGATCAGAAGCAAGACTTAGACCATTACCATATACAACTCAGTTGTATACAAATTTATCCCAGTTAGCTCAAATCAGTACATTTCCAATGACAAGTTGGTAACTGAGCACCAAACACAAACTCCATGGCTTGTAACTCTTCAAAGAAGGAGCTGCAAGCAAGCAAGCTAGCTAGCTAGCAGGATATATTTCTGTCAGAACGCTAATACTGTTAGCAGCAACAGAACTACCCTGATTTCAAAGCAGACTAAAAATTGTACTACCATCTCAACATCTGGGGAAAACAAACGTGAAGTACTTGGGACTCATAAAAAGTAAAATTTTGAACTAACAGGACTTACTCTGTCACTTATGCTTGAAATAACAATACGCATGATGATGCTAAGGATCCAAGTTATGGCACCATAACACAGCATCTCTACCTGCCTTCTTAATAGCTTTGTTATTAAGTAATTGGTTTATAAAGAAAGTTAAAGAATCAAAATCAACAAAGCTAAAGTTTATTTGGATGTATGAGAAAATACCATGAATGAGCACTTACTCTGTCACTTATGCTTGAAATAACAATACGCATGATGATGCTAAGGATCCAAGTTATGGCACCATAACACAGCATCTCTACCTGCCTTCTTAATAGCTTTGTTATTAAGTAATTGGTTTATAAAGAAAGTTAAAGAATCAAAATCAACAAAGCTAAAGTTTATTTGGATGTATGAGAAAATACCTTGAATGAGTCCAAAATGCTTCTCAGACAGGGCCAGTATCAGAAGCTTACGTCACCTACCAAAGCAGCCTGTCGCTGGCAGATGTGAGATAATCCCATCCTTTCACAAGGCCTGCTCTTGACCTCTTTGGGTAATTGATTGCCATTAAAATCACTTTTCAAATGGCTATTCTTATGTTCAGATTTTTTGAACTGTCGTTCTTCAAGCTCTTGGCTCAATGACTTTCTGTGGATATAAGCTCCCTCACCTTATCAGATATTTTTTTTTTTTATCTTTCCAATTGAGGGCATACTATTCCATATTAAAGATATTAGTATTTAAAAATTTGATTTCTCGCAAAAACTTCCAATTAAATGTGACAGTCAAGTTCATTGTGATTTCCTTTTTTTTGGTTGAACTAAGGTTTGAAATAGCTGATGATTTCGAGCAATAGCCCTTTGCCTTCACTGAGTATTTGCTTTGCAATATCCAAAAAACTGAATCACTCTTAGATTACAATTATAGCAAGACAGAATTGCTACAGAGCCTCTAGATAGGAAGTAAAACTTTCCAGTCTGCTTCCATTTTACCAGCTCAGCCCAATGTTGTTACTTCTTAGCCTATCAGCACCTACCAACTGATTACAACTGAATTAAAGGCTTAATTATACCAGGCACTGTAACTCCTTCTATCAAACGTATTAATGCACTACGATACAGTTAGGGTAGGCAGGAAGTAACTACTGGCAGCCGGTGGACTAACCATAAAGATCTAGAGGAAAGTTACTTGTAGTTACTTATAGTCTTCCAAAAAGGAGATACTCCACTATCAAGCATTAAGCCTTAAAGTGCTAACTTTGATTACGTCCACTACGAAACTAAGATATTTTCATTTTCTGGTACAGACATCTGTGCAAACAGTTACTGATAGCTCATGAAATGATTGCGGGGGTTATACATGTGTGCACACAAGCACCGACACGCAACAAAAGCCAAGGAATGGGTTCTGTCAAGTTCCATGCAACCGCACTGTCAAGGGCATAATTCAGTGAATATTCCCTTTTGGTGGCAGTGCCAGCTTAAGCCAGTTTTATGATAATTACCAAAAGCAGGCTGGGGATTCTTAGTTTGATTAACCACCACCATGTCAGTAGTCTGAACAGAGGCTACCATGCATTAAATCCTGTTTATCAAGTATAGCTGTCCATTGACAAACCGGTTAAAAATAAAAGAAGTTGAACAAATAGAGAACTCCCCACTGAAATGGACACGTCATCTGGGAGAAAACCAATTTAGGGAAGTTTCACTTTTAGGGAAGAGAGAGAATGATATACAAGAAAATTTCAATACAAATAGAACTCTCCACAACCTCTACCATGGTCTATCAGACCATGAAGAGACTCTCTTCACAAACACAACCCAACACACAAGGCAGGCAAGTACGCAGACTTCCAAATACAATTTAAAGCAGGACAGACAGTTGAGCTAAATACAAAGCGAAAGAAAACAACCCTTTGTTCAAGCCACGTGCATACAGACTTACACGAGTAAGTCAAATATCTGTAACTGATTTTGCACATTTTGGCTACCGTTAAAAAAAAATTAAGTTGAAATACTCATCTTTGCCATCCTTAAGGGAAGGCTGACTGACAGTTATTGGTCAACATCAAGGCACTCCATCCACATGGGTATGTGCATCTCCAGCATGAAGACACAGGGACATCAACAAGCATCCTTCTTACTAACACACTGCTCCATCAATAACAAAAGGATATGAACTTTAAAACATTGAATAAGCTAGTTGGAGAGCTATTTTGCAAAAACAAGACAAAATACTTTTATAGTGACAGCCATGAAAATCTCACAGATATGCAATGAATTTGTAAGAAACACAACTGAATTCAGAAAAAAACAACTTTGTCAGCCTTAGAAAGTAATCCATGATTGAAGAAGTTTTCTTAAATCAGATCTATGTTTAAATGAAAGAAATGCAATTTAGTGTTTAAACAAGCACCTAGACAAAATGTTTAAGGAGCCATCAGTATTTTACCTCCAAGTGAAACTCTGCAAGTTCTCTTCCAAAACTCAAGTTAAATTAACCAACTTGTAAAGTACATAGAAACCAGTTCAAGGATTTCAGTTGTGGAATAGTCTTGAAAGGAGAGCCTGTATTTAGTCCAAAAAAAGCATCTAACTTACTGAACTTCTAACAAAGTGACTGCCTATAATTAACAGAAATCAATATATCACACAGTAAAGGAAATGCATAACGCGAAAGAGAAAAGGGACACGGGGTTGAAAAAAAAAAAAAAAAAAAAAAAAAAAAGAAGAGTCCCTTATGCTTAAACTTACAAACAAAAAAGAAGAGAAAATACGATCTACTCATTCAATACATGCCTGGTATCTCTGCACACTTATAAAGCATAGTAGAACAGAAGCATATTAGTGAAGACTAAGAGCTGGCTCTAGTATCAGACCATGGAGCTGATCCAGTTCTGAAATTCCAGCCCATCAAACAGAAGATGAACTAAGTTAGATAAACCAACTGCACCCATATATTTCTATTCAGGGGTACCACACATTAGAAGCTCAGCTGTGAGTTTGAATTTTAACATGCAGTGGCAAGCCCAAGCAAAGTTAACTGCATGTCATATGCCAACTAGAGTCTTCAATTGGGAAAGATCTTCAGTGGTCCTTCTTGTTCCCAAAAAGAGATAAAGACATTTAAGGGAAGTATCATGGAAACCCTGCATTACAATAAAATTAACCTAAAGCAGACAAGAGCACTTGTTAGAAAGCCACTGCAGGTTATGGATCAAATTACAAAAGCCAGAATTACTGCATTACACTAGTCAGCTACAATGCCACCCTCTGAATTTTCACTCTCTAGAATAGCAGCTTTAGAGCAAGAAAACAACTGTGTTGCTACTGGCTCAAAGATCATCTCTGAATGAATAGTTGTCAGGTGAGCAATACTATTTTGACATAGGCAGCCATTAGCTTATCTGTGTACATCCTTATCTCCAGAATCATCTTCATTTACTTGGAAGTGCTATTCGCCCTGAACACACCACAGGCATTCCTTCTTCATAATGAGCTCAGTATCTACATTTATGCTCCCTTCAGCAGATGACTAATATTACAAGCACACTATTTTGATTGACACCTAATACCATAGCTGCCATTATCACTTACATCATGCTAAAACATGAAGTGTTACCCACATCTATTTGGAGAGTAAAAGAATACAGAATTGCTTTGACACATTGTCAAGAAGCACTGTCAAGCTTCACCCACCATAGCTATGTTTTCTGTTTCTCCATCTTACAAGGTCATTAACTAACATACAAGTAGAGAGAATTCTACCATATTATAGCTACACATTCAATTTAATTTTGAATATTATACAGTAACATGCCATTACAAGACAAAGTTCAAGAAATATTCAAGTGACTTACCGTTCACAAGTATCAGTACACCAGTTTTTTGTTTTGTATCCCATTTATAAGAACACATTGTTCATACCCCAGAGGCTCAATATGTCTGTGGCCAACAAAATGGATAAACTAAACGATGCTTGGGAACAACAGCCAAATTAAATCCTTATCCCTTTATCAGGAAAAATGAATCCTGATTTCAAAAACTCAGATTTGAGTTCAGGACCCCAGTGAATTTTGTACACTTTCCAGAACTGCTAGGTTTCGATCTTCTCCAAGAAGCTCTATTTCCAAGTCAAAACATTTTTCAACTAGTCTTGTTTGAGCAGTCAGATGAAAAAAGGTACAATATATGTTCAAAATCCAAGTCACCTTTGTCAATGCGTATCTTCTGCCTGTACAGTTTGCTTGACTGTCAGTTTGCTTAACAGTTGCTCTGCCTGGATTTACTACCAAATAGGCTTTGACAATGATTGCTATTTAATCCTATGTAATACCCAGATGCAACTGTTGCCAGATCAGAGGACAGTTTGAACATACAGTCTCCTCCTCAGCTACATGTAAGTCTGGAGTCATGCACTAGAAATCTTGTAGCTGCAAAACTCAACAATAGAAGGACTGCTATTGCACGTAAAAGCTATTAATCTTTTATATATTTATTTATGCCAAGCAAATAATTATAAATAAGGCTTCTAATTCCTTATTTAAAACTTCAGTTTAATAATCTGAACTTTCTAATGTTTTGCAGTAAAACTGAGTAATGGAGTTTACCACCTGAGTGTCTGGACTTAAGTCACCCTTCGTACAGTACGCTACAAATGGCAAAACCCAAAATATGCAATGCAATGTAATTTAAACTCGACAGTCAACTTTCTCTCTGCCCACTCATCTTACACAAGCTTACTGTTTCAATTGTAGAAGTTGAATACTAGGTGGACATTCACTAACAATTCTCAGTTATTACTGCCATCTTTAGAGCTGTCAACTTCAAAGATCTGCAATTTTGTTTTGTATTTGGATCATCTGTAAACTTAATCCTATGCTTTTTTTTTTAATTCTATTATAATGATACAATAATAAAGATTTGTTACATAAAAAGCTTCAGTGTACATGAGAATTTGCTAGCAAGGAGATCCCACATAAGTATATAACAAAATCTAGAATTATTTCCTTAATCATTTCATCTCTGCTTGTATTTACATGAAACAGAATCCTTCAATTACCTCTGAACATCCACATCCCAGTTTGAATTGCTTTTATCATC
>NW_008794407.1:1389817-1407154 GCF_000699145.1 Aptenodytes forsteri | reverse complement strand
CCACATCTCATTTTCTGAATTGCTTATCCTCCTGAAGAAGATATTGCCATGATCTGAATGAAAGTTGACATACATACTGCCTTAGAAAATTAAAAAACTAGTGATATATTTAAAGGTTATCCCGATCTCTAAAACACTAGAAAATCCTTTCCAAAACAAAACTAAAACCCCTATCAACACCCCAATATTCTGTCTAGTTACTACTCTACAAACAAATAACCTGAACAATTATTAACTGTCTGATAAACCTATCATTTTAACATAACACATACCTAAGATTTAGATAACACTCTACATCAACAATTTAATTAAGAACAAACTAAGCATTAGTAGGGTGAACTAATGAACTCCTGCCTACAGCACCAGCTGATAAAACCTAAGATAAATTACGGTGGAGAAGAACAAAATATTCTGCTTGATTTCACCTTAAAGATATCTCATGCTCCATTACTTCATCATCTCTAATCAAAAAGCCAACATACCTGAATAATAATATGACCTATAGATTTAAACTTCTTAATGCCAGCTATGAATATGAGAGATTACAACACTCAGTTAAAAGAAACTGGCTCATCTGGGTTGGGTTGACAAAGACAAGATATTAAAAATTATGTAAGAATTTCAGTTTAATTGCCATTTTCCAAGACTGACTGACAGTGTGTCACAGTGACACAGGGCACACACGTGCTAGCACAAGAAATCCAGGCCATAACTGGAGCACTTCTAGGCAAACCGACTAGACGTCTCCACTCCACAACAGCTCTGGTGAAGTGCCACATCTTATCAGACTACAGCTTAAGCCTTATTCACAGGCTGTTGTCTTAATGCTTCAGGAAAAGCTGAATTCAAATTTGGCCTCTGCATTACCTAAGTTACCCAGTTTACACCAAGGAAGAAGGAATATGCTTATTTGCTTTAAATCAGACATTGCCACTTTGGTGCTTAAAGAACTCAAAGACATTTAAGATGATGACCCCGAATTAAAGACAGACCTTTCTCTCTCATTGTAATCCGGAATATTACTCATTGCTGCTCTGTATGGCAGAAGCATTTGGGCAGACAAAGATTCCAGCTTCCCTGTCAGCACTGGTCTTCCTCAGACTTGTTTAACAACTTGTACAGCAAAACTAGGAGCAAGACAGATAATTTCCAGATTTCTGCATATGTTTGCCAATATTTCATGAATGTTGCCTTTTGTTTCCAGGACTTCCAAACAAAGCAGCATGATTTTGTTAAAGCAGCTAACAGCAGATTAGCTCATAAAAAAGTGGTATGATTAAGAAAAGCCTTTTTTAAGCAAATCAAAGAAGACAGGATCCTCTTCTACTATTTTGCCTGTGCTCACCATGTAACAGAATGTGTGATACACACCCTGATGTGTGTATCAGAAAGTGTGTTGTTGACAGTTAGCTATACGAACGGGAAAACATTTGATCTCTGTCACAGCAAGCGCATCAATCTGCAGCACTGATACCTTTCCCAACAGACCTAGGATACAGGCTGTCCTAGTTGAGGGCCACCGCAATTCCATGTCAGTCTGCTACACACAAAGAAAATTACTAAACCCCCCTGTTCTTCTTCAGGAAATGAGACTACAAAGGAAACCAACAAGGAATCTCTTTTAGCCATTTCCAGACAACATGCCTCTAACATGACTCAGGCACTCGAAAGAGTGTTTTACCATGAAACACTGCTCCATACATCAGCAATTACTTCAGTAAGACTATGCCAACTATGTAAGCAATTCAACTTATAACAGGATGCCAGGGTTTACTGCTGAATATGAATGCAGCTCACTGTGACAGGCCAGTAAGTATCTATGCAGTACTACATGCTGGCCTCGCCAACATTGTGTGGGCAAACCTATCAAAGAAACAATTATCCCCCAAAGAATTGGGGGGAGAGAAAGACAGTCTAAACACACTACCTAACTCCAAGCTAAACATGGGCTACATAGGGAACTCTTTCATTCGCAACTGCAGGCACATTTGGGCCAGGCTTGCAACTGTTGACTTCTCCCCAGCAACTGCCTGGCACAGCCCCACTGCTCCCACCATGGGGACTGGGAGGAAGGAGTCCAGCTGCGCCTGCCTGTAACCCTGACAGACCACCACCAGCAGGTCACTCCGCTCCTCAGCACACCCAGACACCCCGCAAAGGCACAAAACCACACGGTGTTTTAACAGCTTGCATACCTACAGAAAGCAAAAGCACAGGTGGGTAGAGTAAAAAAAGTTACAAACTGACCACTGTACTCATTTTCTGTATCCTTTCATACAATCTCATCCCCATGCTCATTTTCTATTTTTTTCTTGAAGTATCATTGCAGGATTAATTCACGGAGTTAGAAGTTACAGCTCTGTTTTTCCTAATTAAATTTCCAAATCACTCCTTTTAGTTTACATGAGTACTTGAGAGAGATTTGGATTTGGGGGTAAGGGGTAAACTTTTCACTAGTCATAGAAGCCATTATCATTCTCCAAGTCTTTTTTAATATTAAATCTTATCTAAATTTAATTCTCAGCATATTCTTGCTCAAAAACAATATATTAGTTCAGTGCTCTCATATCTGAAAATCAATTTAACTCATAGTACTACACATCTCAAGCTTCATCTTAGGAAAATTCCTCACACTTAACATCCAGACAGTTCGCAGAATTAGCTTTACAGAGGCCTACATGCATAAAGCCACCTGAATTTGAGCAGCATTGTGATGCTGCCCAAGTTTGGGATTTTTAGTACCCCTTTGTCACAACCGTTAACTGCAGCTTTAGTATTCTGCCCTTAGAACTAATGTTTACATGTCAGACTTTTGTAGCTTAAATTTGCACAGGAAAGGACCTGTAAGCAGTTAAACTGGGTAGTCTTAAGGCATTTGCTTTTAACGTAAAAAGGTACTTAGATTTATGTCTTCACCTACTGTTCTTCACTGCTATACAGGAATTCTCTGACATAATAGATAGTCCATGATTTCCTCTCCACCTGCAGCAGAAATTATGCTGCATTTCTTTCTTTAGATTGCTTCCTTTCACCAGGAGCGGTCCTGCAGTTACGTCTATGATGCCAACGTAGAAGCAAGTTCCCTAATCTGCCGCAGTTTTGAGTGATAAATTTTCTTCATTCACCCAATTGCAGAAACCAAATTTCAACACCAGCCAGTACTTTATGCTGTCCTTACTGCTATCTTTAGACCTATATTTAACGAACTATACTTGAAGGTCTTAAGATGGTAGTGGATATTCAGATTCTCTCTACACCCTTTAAGTGAACAGAAGCCTGTAACTTGAAACAAGTAATCCAAAAATTCTCAGGTAAGTACTACAAAGGCACCTGAAACATTTTAGGACCCTGAAAGACCAAGCAGCTCCTGTTGTCTCTGTGTAACTTGGATGCTGGCTCCAAATACAGAATGGCTCAGATTGGAAGGAACCTTGGGAGGCCCAGAGTACGATCTCCTGCTCAAAACAGGATCAGCTCTGAGGTCAGACCAGGTTGCTCAGGGTCTAATCCAGTTGGGTCTTGGAAACCCCCAAGCACCATATTCCACAGCCTCTCTGGGCAACCCTTTCCAGTGCTCAGTTACCCTTACAGTGAAAACCTGCCATGTTTCAATTCATGACTGTTGTCTCTTGTTCCTCACACCACGCGCATAAAGAGTCTGACTTCTTCTCAGTTCCCTCCTTCTAGGTATCAGAAAGTTACTATTAGGTCACCTGAAGCCTTCTTGTCTCCAGGTTGAACAAGCCCAGTTACCTCAACCCCTCCTCAGATGGTAATGGCTCCAACCCAACAATGTTGGTGGCTCACCAGCTGGACCTGCTCAAGTTCACCAACATTTATCTTGAACTGGCCCAAAATACAACCCAATATTCCAGATACTGTGTACAGGGTGAAAATTCATCATCTCAATCTACTAGCTATGTTCCTGTTAACAAAGCCCAGGATGCTGTTACTCTTTCTCACTGCCAGAGCACACTGCTGGCTCATGTTTAGCCTACTGTTCACCAGGACAGCCACAGTCTTCTATGTAGAGTTGCTGTCAACCACCCAGTCCCCAGGCTGTATCAATGCAGAGAGTTAATCCATTCCATGTGCAGGACCTCACGTTTGTCCTTGTTGGATTTCATGAGGTCAGTGCATAACTCTACCCTGTCTAGGCCCCTCTGAATGGCAGCCTGCCCTCAAGTATATGGACTATACTCCCCAGTCTGGTGACACCCACAAACCTAATGAGAGTACACTGCCTCTTCCTCCAGGCCACTGATCAAGATGTGAGACAGCACAGGGCTCAGAATAGAGGAACTCCACTTGTAACAGGTACAGAATGAATCATTAACCCTCTGAGCTTGAAGATTCAGGCAGTTTTTCACTCAACAAGCAGTCCACCTATCCAGGTCACAGTGTCCCAACTTGAATACAAGGTTATTGCTGTGGGGAGACCACGCCAAAAGCCTTGCCGAAATCAAACTAGATCATATCCACTGCTCTCTGCCTTATTCACAGACCCACTCATTTCATCACAGAGGGTGACGCGGTCCGTCAGACATGATTTACCTTTGGTAAACCCATGATGGCTATTTCCAATCAACAACAGCACCTTCACATGCCCACAACTGACTTCCAAGTGGACTTGGTTCATGATTTTTCCATGGACCAAAGTGAAGTTGACTAGCCTGTCGTTCCCTGTATAATGCTTCTTGCCCTTCTTGAAGACGGGTGGAGCATTTGCCTTTCTCCAGTCATTGAGAAACTCCTCCAATCTCCATGACCTTCCAAAGATGATAGACTGTGGCTATTCTAATGTCAAGCAGATCTCTCAGCACCCTCAGATGCATCCCACCCGGTCCCATGGACTTTGCATAGGTCAAGACTTCAAGAGCTCCCTGACTTGAGCCTCTACCACTACTGGTTGTTCCTCTCCTCCCCAAATCCTGTCTGTATGTACAAAGACCTGGTAGATCTTCTTGATGGAAAAGAAGGCATTGAGTACCTCAGTTACCATTGATGCAGATGAAGCTAAATCACCCACCCCACTTAGCAGCAGGCACACTTTTTCCTTCTTTATTCTTCTGCTGTTAAGGTAGCAGCAGCAGCTCTTCTTGTTGCCCTCAATGTCCATCTCTTATTTCAACTCTGGCTGAACTTTTGCTTTCCTTCGTGTTACTACTTGGCATTTTTCCTGCAGATAAAATGGTATCATGAACTTTCTTGGACTTCACCTAATTCACTGTCTCAAGAGCTTTCCCCTTGAACTGATTGCTCCTAAAGTCTAATTTATCATTGGACCTGGCGAGGAAGGTACAACATGACCTTCTCATTGTGCACCGAGACATTCCTTGTTACCGTTTAGTTTTCACAACCTGTTCAAAAAATCCCAGTTTACAGATCAACTTTGTACAGTTACCGCTGAGTGCCTAGAAATAAATGTCCTAAATATATTTCTCATTCTTATAGTCTTATTTGCTCACTAAAAAACACCCAGGATGCAGCTTATCCTTAAAACAGGGAAAAAATACAGGAAATGGTGGGATAAGTAATACCACTCAGTATGTTGGAATAACTCAATCCTAATTCTGCTGCAGTAACCTCTCTGACTGGACTATCTGCAATCAAACTTTGATCTTCTTTACGTAAACAAAATTAAATGAACATATTAACAAAGTCACTGTTAGGATTGCATATTAGCATCCAAAGTTCTGAGTTATTTTCCCCTTCAAGTGAACCACCTCAGAAAACCCCATATATTTATCACACTACTAACCTTCCTGTTACAAATCCAGATGACTGCAGCAAGCAAGTTGTTAAATAGGAAAAGATGCCAACAATATCATAGGCCTATAATGTGATCTCTGAAGAAAAAGTGACAGAGGAAGCACTAGCATTGTAAATATACAGAGAAGATCTAAAGGTTTTTTTATTGACCATTAAATCATAGCAACGTTTTTAACAACTAAATCTTGAGCTAACCACAGAGTCATCGAGTTCAAAAACATGGGTGGTCGACCTGTCATATATAAGGTTGTAATAAAACATCATAAATTACCCTAAGATTATTCAGTCCTGTCGAAGCAAACGTAACAATTTAGCCGTTTGCATCCCCCTCCCTTTAGTAATCTTCTGCCAAAGGTTAACAGAGAGAATAGCAGCTCTCTAATTTCAAACATTCTGACCAAGAAAACTGGCAAATCCTGGGGGGGTGTGTGCGTGTGTGAAATGTTGTTTGTGTCCTTTTTGCATATTTAAGTTTAACAAGCCAAAAATCCAGCAGATACAGTCATAGCCTGTTTGGGGAATTGTAGTGAATTTTTAGACAAATAAGGCATTCTACTTGGGAGGCTGAGAAATACAATAAATGTAATGGATGGTTAGATCAAAAATGCTATGCTTGCAACTACAGCCCACAAGAAATCATCTTTCGAGGAACACATCTATCTTCCCTGACTGGAAGAAAAGTTAAACAGCTTCTAAGAGGGATTTTGACAAACTACTTTCTTCTTGAAATAAAGACAACTGAAGTCAGGTGCTAAACTGAGCATTTGCTTTGGTTTTGACCACGGTTACTTCTACTACTCCTATAAGTAACAGAGCTGTAGTAGCCCAAGCTGGATCAACTCTGATACTGCCATTCCTAATTACATTGCCATTAATCAGCGCAAGTATCACAGAAAGCATAATTCCATTGATGCTTCTGCTTAACACAGCACTTTAATATGATTATGATAGGTTTAGTGGCACTTCATTCCAGTAGCTTCATATTCCTCTTGCCAAGTTGCACAGGGGAAAGACTTCAGTCTTCCGAATACTGCAGCTCAGTACCAAGAAAATCCTTCCTCACTGTAGGTGAGCAAATACCTGAACTAATTTGTATCTGGCCAGTTTGATTATCACAGAGAACACATGGTAACAGGCTTCAGGTTGGAAACCCCTCCAACAAATCACCCATGAAAAATGACTTATTTTATCAGAATTTTTGGAAGTCGGTGAAGCGATAATATTACAGCTCTGAACATACACACCTTTCCTTTCATTACTCAACTTTTTCCACTCTCTCAAGAGATCATCTTACTGTAAAATTTCTCAGTTTAGTTTTTTAAAGGAAGCCTTTTCCATCATGTGGCAACCCCTACAATGCAGCAACTGTAGACTCTGGCCCAAAGCAAAGGAAGGGAACTCACCTCACTTACTCCAACGGCTCTGTTGCAGGGGCTTTTACACTCTAATCTGCCAGTTCAACAGGGACAGCCATGTCAAACTGCTGGTATCTGCATTCTAATTATATGATTAGACGAACTGATCCATTGCAAGTCCACAAAAGCGTAAACATGACAAACCAACAAATCGCCATACCTCCACCTATAATGCTCATCTGATGGGGGACTAAACACCTAGTTCAGTTGCATTCCTTGAGAATTGACAGCAAGCTACCAGGTCAGCCCTGCACAACAATCCTGCCTGCAATATATAGTATTTTTTTAAAATTAAGAACTCCTCAAATGTCTTTTCAGGTTCTTCTGGATACTCGGAACCTTCTGTTTTAGCAGAAATTTCTCCACCATCTAGCTTTCCTTCTCATCCACTTGAATACCAACCTCATTTCATTTCCTTTCCATTAAACCCACAATGATCTACATTAAGGAGTTCACCCCACCAAATCAATCACAAATATTTATTCAATTTATTAAAAAAAATTTTTTTTTAAAATCTATTTCACTTGCCACTGAAATGCATCTCTCTTCTGCAGAAGTTATATAACTGGAAATATGAATCCTGTCCAGCTAAAACATTTCCAAACTTCAATATCAGGCCTGATTTAAAAATGTGTTGATAACTCATTTTCTAAAAATTGTTTGTTAACTGTAAGAATGCTATAAATGCTGACCTTGTTTCTTACATTCAGTGTTTCTAGCATCCTGAAGCTTAAGCTTCAGTTAATTACATATAAATATGATATGATTCCATACATACAAAGATTATTAAAAATCTTTGTGAAGGTTAAATAATACCTGTATATCTATGGTATGGGGCTGTATATGTACATTATATGTATATAATGGGGCTGAGACAGTGGGACAGAAACGAAATGCCTAAGATGAAATATATTTAACTTTGGAAATTAACATCAGCCACCGGACCATGCCTTACAGTAATGCTGCAGAATCAAGAAAAGCAAAGCCAGAATGGCAGCGCTTTTTGTAACACTGTAGTTGAATTTGTCAATGTTCTCCCTGCCTTAAAAGCTTCTTCTGTTTAATGTTTTAACTACTTTTATTGGAAATTTCAGATCAAATTCATTATATGTATATAATGGGGCTGAGACAGTGGGACAGAAACGAAATGCCTAAGATGAAATATATTTAACTTTGGAAATTAACATCAGCCACCGGACCATGCCTTACAGTAATGCTGCAGAATCAAGAAAAGCAAAGCCAGAATGGCAGCGCTTTTTGTAACACTGTAGTTGAATTTGTCAATGTTCTCCCTGCCTTAAAAGCTTCTTCTGTTTAATGTTTTAACTACTTTTATTGGAAATTTCAGATCAAATTGCAATAAGAGATTGTTTCTGGAGGTGCTTCAGAGAAATCAGCAAGGTTCGTTTGTTTGTTTGAAACGGATAAAGATTTAATTAGCTAACAGGAACGTCTTAAAAGCATCTAGCTTGTGGCAAGGGCATAAGATGTAGTCCAAAAACAATTAACAAGTTGCCCTCTTACCCCCTGCTCCCCCACCCACCCCCAAAAAAACCCTCTTGGCAAAATTTATACTTTGTAACAGAGATGAAGTTGAACATAAATTTTTGTGTCAAACTGCTATTCAGAAAAAAATCAATTTAGGTCTAGAGGTAAAAATTACAGTAAGGGAGTTCTTTAATGTCTTGAAACACACAGCATGCAGAACACTTAAAATGAATATTCAGAGACTAATTTTGAAGTGTGAAATGCGAACCACAACATACATGCTATCTAACATTCATGTCAGATCGGCATGTATTACTAATGCTTAACACTTCTGTGTATACTTAGAAAGCACTACATAATTCTTTTCCAGTTTTTCAAGGAAAGCTTCTCAAGCGTGCAAAAATTCTCTGCAAACATACCTGCAAATTTTCAACTGCATTTAACCAAATCTTTAGTTAAATTAAAAAACTTCTAAGCTAAAATGCCTTTGGTATCCTCTACCTTATCACATACTCACCCATGTTCAAGAAGATGCCATGTTCACAGTGTAAAGATCTGCTGCTAGTGTTCTGGGTTTTGTTGGTTTGGTTTGGTTTTGTTTTTTTAAACAGGGGAATTCAACTAGAATCTACAGTATTTTCCTGTATCTTTATGGCAGTCAAATACTGAACTGTTACGTACTCTAGTAGCTATTTCCTAATCTTTACAAAGGTTCTCTGTTTTTAGAAGTACAGACTCTTCTCTGAACTATCAACTTAAAGGACTTTTAAAGTCATCTAGGAAGGGGTGGACTTGACAATTATACAAATTCATTCCACACTCACAAATTAAGCACACAGTACAACCGGTAACATAACTTAAATACAATTCTGGAGGTATCAAGTACATCAAGAGCCAAGAGGTTAGTTTACTCTGTATGTCCAGCTCAGCTACTGGCCTACGTTATGCCTTAGGTAGTTGTGCCAGTTGCATCTATTTGTGAAATGATGGATGTACTGTAAGCAAACCTACAGAGAGCAAATCTTTTTAGACAGGCTAACAGCCACACAATCATGCTGACATGAGCTGAAAGATGCTTTCATTTCTTTCTGACACTTTAGAGCATCTCGCTCATGTCCCTGCATCGATGGAAAAGATTACCTAGTTAAAAAACGTTTCGCGTTTCTCCAAAATAATTGTCAATAGTTGGACTGATTGATTTTTTTCTTAATACCCACTTACCAATTAATAAATTGGCTAAAGATTAGCCCATACCCAGACTCTGAGGAATCCAAGACTGCTTAAGGCAAATTGAGTTTGGAAAAAAAAAAATGTCCTAGCAGCATCTCTGAACACAGAGATTAACTCCACATCCCAGCTTTCACCAGCCAACTGAGAGGATCAGACCTGATCAAGAGCAATCCACAAATGTGTTTAAACATGGCAAATTATCATACAAACATATATCTGAGTTAAAACAAACTCCATTTCAAAGAGTTCATGTGAGAAAAATGATGCAAAGAAAAATCAAACCCCTACCTTTGAGCTTCAACCAAGTATATTCCCCCCCGACAGTTTCCATCTGAATTATTAGCAAGTTTTTTCCCTGGCTTACCATTGTGTGGTAGATGAAAAAATTCTGAAATTTCACTGAGGGGAAAAAAAAATCATACAATACTAGAACTTCAAGAATTCATTTATAATAGAACTTCAAGAATTTTCATTTATAAAGATTGGTGAAAGCTTGTAAAACAGGTACAATAGTTAACCTGCATTTTATCCACCTATATGCACCTTTCTAGGCATTGCTATACTTCACCAAGACAATCATTAGACAATCTATATAAACTCCCAGTTGAACTAAATAGCCAGCAATTCCTCTTAAGCCAATGAATCTCATGTAAAATTCTCTGACATATGCAAAGATGAAAAAGCTCCTGGTTACAAACTACACATAGGACACATTAAAGCCTAGTTGTAAGTTAAAACTCATTAAGACTGAATTTACTGGTTATGAACAGGTAGAAAGCACATTTACAAACTTACAAAGCTCTTCCTTCTTACACATTCTTACACTCAATTGATAAACACCATTAATTTATAAATTGCATTCTAAGCTATACTATTTAATTCCCATAATAACTCTGATGATTTGTAACAGCATATATGTATATGAGTGTGTCTCTGTATACATATATACATATATGTGGCATACAGAGGAAGAGGGTTCACACTTTCTCTATTTGCCATTAAGCAGAGACCTTACAGTCCATAGGCACAGCAGCAAGTTAATCCAAAGAACACCAGTATAAACATAAAATTAAAAAAATATTTATTTACTTAGATTTCTGCCAGGGGCAAAAGTTGGCTTTTGCACACACTTCTTTGTTCAAAAGACTGTCTATAAGACAGGCCACAAACTGTACGGAAGGGACCCTGACCCTTTCTTTTTTTTTCCAGAACGGGCCACTTATTTATTTGAAAGTGTTAATACTGACTGCTCCAGAGACTTCCAGCACTTCAAGTCACCTTCAGCTTGACTCAACACCAGCTTTGTCACACACATGCCTATTATACAGCAGGAGCAGCAGCAAGCTTAAATTTAACAATGGAAATCCACCAGGTGCACAGTGAAGCCCAACGAGAGACTTGAGTCCTTGCCTCCTACTATAGCTTTAAGTGTCTTTCACACTGTAGTATGTTCTGAACTGTTAGCATCTTCTATGGCTTTAGCTTACACCTTAACATTATGCCTCAAGCGTACAAGTTCTCCAGATAGCAGTAGCCACTGTTCTTTAGTTCATCCTATTTCAACTTTAAAAGAATTCTTTTTAGTTAAAAGATCTTAAGAACTGTTTTTATTGCTCCTCTCATGATACACCCAATCAAGGGCTTGCACAATTAAGCTATCTAGATAGATTCAGCCTTAATCTACTCAAGCTAGGCTGAAATGCTGCAAGTAAAACAAGGCTTAGCCTACCAAACTATATATTGGCACTTAAGCGACCAAAGAAGTACCCAAGCAATTAAGCTGGGATCTGGTTTTCCTTGAAAGCCTTCCTTATTATTATTAGCCTGCCCATCTGAAGAGACAAATTTCCACTATTACCAGATAATTTAAAGCATTCACAACATTTGTTCCTGTGGCTTCTGTCAAGTTCTCACAGCACTCCTGGATCATTTAACCCGTTGAAGAAAGTTGAGTCACTCTCTTAAAAGAATCAGAGCTCCCTTCACAGTAACAGGCTCAAACTTAATGTTGACATAAGCTTCCAAATATGACAAAAAATTCTGGAGAATTTTATTTAGGAGGCTGATACACAGATGCAAACTGATAAAGAACAGGCAAAATTGCCAAACCAGCATCTTGGTGTAGAAGCTTAACACCACAGTCCACATGTTAGTTCAGTTTTTCAATGCCTCCCTACCTACACATCTGTATACAAGGAGGAAATCTTGACACATGGACTCCTATCTTTTCAGTTTTCCATACCACCGTGTAAGAGTTCAAAAAGTTCAATGCCAAAATGTCAAAAATTCCATGAAAACTTTTCTCATTTCAAGGAACTCAGAGAGGCCATAAACTGCAGCTATGAAAAACAGGCAGGGGAAAATAAGAAGAAACATCCCTTTGCCTCCCACACCACTCCCTAATTCTCATTGTCTTGACCAATACATATCTAACCATCAGCAGGCATCATCTTCTGTCTAACCAGTCTGGTTATTATAAATAGCTATTATCTAATTTTCTTTGATCTACAGCCTAAGAAAGCTTACTCATTTAGAGTGATTTTTAAGCTGGTTTTAGCACAAAATGAAATGAGAAAGACATGAAAATATCTGATCAGAGGGAATAAGGCTGTCACGGCTCTCCTTTTTATAATAACAACTAGGGTACAGTTCTGGGTCACTAAGTACAGCACCAACATCTTCTTCCTTTCCCACCCTGAATTGAAAATGAGACTTCACAGTCAAAAGAACCGTCCATCAACCATTCACTGCATAGGACACGAAGCTGAAACTGTGTACTTTTTCCCCCATAGTACTCAAGAACATAAAGAGATGTGGGAGCTACAAACTGCTTCAGCTCACAGCTCAGGTAAATGCAAAAGGCCAGTACTCAGACAGTATGCACATCTAAAACTACATGTAGTGGCAACAGCATTAGTTATGCTTCCTGCTTTAACACTGAACACAAAAAGTAAAACTGTCCTCCATTTCCATTTCAGGCTGGCAGAAATACAAAATTTGAGCTAAATTTCAGAATTTAGCTTAACTGGCATAGCTTTTCTTTTTTGTTTCATGTACTGACTCGAGTAGCTTTCCAGCACCACGGAGGAGTCCAATCTTCTTGTGTGCGTTTTGTGTTGCAGTTAGATCCTGTCACTTACCTTCCCTGGCAGCTTTTTGCTCCTGCTGGAACAGCTTTCATATTAGTTTTCATCTGTAATTCTTCAGTCTGCTTAGACTGTATTTACAGATGGGGCTTCTCAAGTATGTTTTCCATACTTTTTCATTAACAACTTAGTTTCAAAATTCGTTTTTAAAAAAACCCTGTAATCTCTATTTAAAAAAAAAAAAAACAAAACCACAACCTAGAAAAATCTGCTCATCTTCTTTAACAATGCTAAGTATATTGGTAGATAGAGCTTCATCCTCAGACAACACCCTACTTATTGGAGATACATCTTATAGGGAAAAAATTTCTCTGCTATTAACTGTCCCTGTAGACATATTTTCTAACTGAAAATATTACTCAGATCTTCCTTTTTGCAGAATGTTGGCAGTATTTCAAAAGTGAGTCAGTCTCTTAAAATACATATTGCGTCACTGTAGGGATACCGTTCAAGAGTCCACTTAAAATTTACATGGAACATTCTTGCTAAAACCTATTTCCAGAAAGTTAATGCCCTTTGAGAGAAAAGCAAGTAAAAGCATTTCAGCTACTGTCTCTCAAGGAGTTCCTAAGCACCAGCTGAAGTGATGCAACAATTCAGCCATCAACAGGCAATTAAAAAAAGCCATTCATGTTTTGAAGATCACAAGCAACTTTTTGGATACAGTCCTTTTTTTGCAAGATGCCTCTTCACTGGGTACCTGACTAGCCATATTCCTGCCAAGTGCATGTTATATATTACTTCCACTCGACCTGGTGATACTAAGCTGTCAGTTGCCCTAATGTTACTTTCCATATCTCAGTATTGTCCTCTCATGCCAATTTCTCCATAATCAGCCCACTGACAAACCAACCTGTTCTGACTCTAGTTTCATCCCTTGATGCATCTCCACTCATTAGTTACTGCAAAAAGCAAGAATATGCTAATAGAAAAGCATAAAAACCCTAATGCCCTACCAGCGTTAAAGAAACAAAATGGCAACACAGCATTGGGACACCAATGGTGCTGAAACAAATTAATGCCCATTGTCACTGCTGAAGTTATTGGTGACATCAGTTATCAAGAAATCTTAACTGAATGCATCATTTGATAAAGTAATGGGATAGCTTGTTTAGCTGAACTCAGCCAGAAGGACCTCACGCTCATAAGCATGGCTTACAGAGACTTTTAAAGCAAGAAGAAATTAGGTATATCTCCTCCACTCAACGGTGCTCCAATCCTGAACAGTCTCTACTCCCCATCAGCGCTCACACAAGTTAAGCTGTCCACACAATTAAACAATTCAGCTTTCAGCTAGATAAGCAAAAAGAAAGCACACAAATGAAACCAATGTTCTCTTCCCTCTACAGAGGAATTAAGAGCATTTGTGGACATTTTGCAGCAGATGATCAAGACTGAATTAGAAATACCCTCTGCATGCCACAGATAGTTTCATTTGAGGGCTGCAGCGATGCTTACAGAGGGCATCCCAACCCCTGTTATCAAGGCACAGTAAAGTCACTGACACAGTATGGCATTCTCAGATGTCCAGCCTCCTCCAGCTAAAATGGGATTTAGCTGAAATATATTCATATTTTAGAAGCCTGTGCAAGCTAAAACCCTAGACTACTCATGCAGCCCCCTAGAGCTGGAAGACAAGCTTTCAGACAAGACCCATCATGAGACTTTTCTTCTCCTTAAACAGAGCGAAGATGCAGACTGTGGCTGGTGGATCCCTAAGCTGATCTAAAGAGCCCATGTCCCCAGCTGCTCATTCCTGCCCCTACACTGCTCCCACTGTTGTGCCAACAGAAGTATTTGTGCAGCTGCATGATGAAAAGCAGCAGGGAACTGATCCAGCCGAAGAGTAATCTGCTGAAAAGACTGGGGGGGGAAGGTCTTACACTGACTCAGTTTTGTTCAAATCCAGTGTGCACAGGAACCAACGTGAGTGGCCAGGAAGCTCAATCTGGCACTGCTTCTGAACTGCAAACTGAATTATAGCCTAAGGTGAAGATCCTTTTTATCCTCTTTCTCAGCAGGCTCTTTCTGCTAAGTGCCAAATCAGCTTTAAGACTTCTTGCCACCCTAAATTATGAGCTGGTTTAGACGAGGCCCCACTCTTGTCTCCTATGCTAACCAAATCCTGCCAACAGCTTTCCGACCGGTGTCACAAAAGGAGGCTTTTGGAATGCTTTTCCCTACAGATGACTTCAGCTAGGATAAATACTTAACTCAACAATAACCCAAATACAATGCTTACAGTTCACTTGCAGCTCTACCTCGCAAATGACTGCAAGTATTCAACTTACAATATTTATAGATTAATTTTTGTAACTATACATTACCGATAGAAGATGCAATAATTACTAGCCATTAGAAATCTTAACAAATTGTAATTAAACTATTTATTCCTCAAGTAGCAAAGAAAAACTGTAAAAATTCTTTCCCCACCCCCCATAAGCATGAAAAAAAAAATAGTGCTACAAAAGATAAGAGTAGATGACCAGAGGCTGAGGGAAACTGATCACAGAAACAGTATCTACATGCAGCCCACTAGAGCTGAGACAGCTCAATTAAAACCAAGAACTATTGAGAAGATTTGAGCATAATTTTTCAACACCTTGTAAGAAACTTAAAACAATAGTTTAAATAAGATTCTTTCAAGACCTATAGGAAGAGTAGAAAAAGCATAAAATCTTGGGCTACATGCTTTATTTCTTTATAGAATTAAATCAAGCTGCACATCACAAGGCCATGCCCTATGCAGTGCCCCCGGATTGCCTCACAGCCCTCAAACCAATATACCATTAGCAGATCCTTAAATTCCTTTTACCTGCATATGTATCTCCTATGCTGCAATGAGGCCACCACATGCTGAATGGCTTGTCAAGCTGAGAGGAAAGCCACAGCAGAAGTTGTCCTCCTCAAGCGTGGAAAGAGAGCAAGGAGTAAGAGATGGGAGGAGAAGAATGCAGCACTGGATGATGTTTCACCTCCGCAACCAGCGCAGCCACCTCCAGTTGCCGTACTCTTGTTCATCACACAGAAAGCAATCGGCAACATCCAAGGCAAAGGCTGTAGGTGTGACTCCATCCGGGCAAGGGATGAATATGCTATGGGAACAGTGGAGGTGTAGAGCAGGGTGTGAGAGACTGAAAGAGTTAATGTAAGTTAATGTCTCAAACATTGTGGCAAACCAGGTTGTGGTCTGCATGGCAGCGGTGGAACGGTGGACCGCAGCTGAGATTGTCTGGTGTCGTTTCACCTTAATTTAGCCCAAGGGAATCACGAAACCACCACGACCCCCTGAGGTACCCAGTCTGGGTCGTGACACAGGGGAGAGGAAGTATGGGAGGAGAGTGGCAGAAGAGGTCAAGCATGAAGGAAGTAATTGAAACTGAAGGTGTTGGGGTGAGAGCAGATGGCAAATGTTGAGTCAAGTCTTCACAGCACTCTTGCTGCTTGGCAATATATTGACTGACGGCAGAGCGAGTTAAATTGTGAAGTGGTGGCTGTTCTGGATGCTTTTGCTTTTGGTTTGTTTCTGCCACATTTTTAGCTAGTCTTGGGCTCACAAACTAGTGATTTGCACTGTTTGACATGCACTATTGTATTTCTTCATTTTTCCTGTACTTCCAAGTTACTGTGCAAGCTAATACTTGACCTCAGACTTATATTCTCCTACTTTGCCTGAAAACTCTCTATTTCAGAAAGGCTGGGTAGAAAGATTTCAGAATATCTTCTTAGTTACATCAAATCTAAAATCCCTCATACAAAACCTTTATATTAAGTCTGTGAGAAGACCTCCCTATTGGGGGAGAGAAGAAATTTCAGTGCAACGGAAGAAAGTACTCCCGAGAGTAATAATTTGAGTTACATACCAGACTTGTTCTACTAACAAAACACACTACTTCCTTCTTCAGACTAAAATAATCTTGATGTAGAAAAAGCTGTCAGCTTTTTAGGATCAACTGATTCTAAAAATACCCTTTGCATAACATATTCAGATTTTCCCTCCATTACAATAAATTATAGCTCCGGTCTTAATTTTATTCATAAATTTCCATTTCAGTTGTGTAAAACTAAAATAATCTTGATGTAGAAAAAGCTGTCAGCTTTTTAGGATCAACTGATTCTAAAAATACCCTTTGCATAACATATTCAGATTTTCCCTCCATTACAATAAATTATAGCTCCGGTCTTAATTTTATTCATAAATTTCCATTTCAGTTGTGCATTCTATAATGTAATGGTAATGCCAGGAATTCGTGTGACAATTTTTTTTTTTTTTTTTTTTTTAAAAA
>NW_008794407.1:1368702-1388891 GCF_000699145.1 Aptenodytes forsteri | reverse complement strand
TGGGGGTGTTTTCCTCTTCCCCCCCCCCCCCCCCCCCTTTTCCTCTCTCTCCTTTTCTTCTTATAAACGTCTCAATAGAACCCACGCCACCTACCATTACACTTTCCAAGTTCAGGTTGCTTCTACCATAAATAAAATGTTTGATTGATTGTCTGGTGTCGTTTCACCTTAATTTAGCCCAAGGGAATCACGAAACCACCACGACCCCCTGAGGTACCCAGTCTGGGTCGTGACACAGGGGAGAGGAAGTATGGGAGGAGAGTGGCAGAAGAGGTCAAGCATGAAGGAAGTAATTGAAACTGAAGGTGTTGGGGTGAGAGCAGATGGCAAATGTTGAGTCAAGTCTTCACAGCACTCTTGCTGCTTGGCAATATATTGACTGACGGCAGAGCGAGTTAAATTGTGAAGTGGTGGCTGTTCTGGATGCTTTTGCTTTTGGTTTGTTTCTGCCACATTTTTAGCTAGTCTTGGGCTCACAAACTAGTGATTTGCACTGTTTGACATGCACTATTGTATTTCTTCATTTTTCCTGTACTTCCAAGTTACTGTGCAAGCTAATACTTGACCTCAGACTTGTATTCTCCTACTTTGCCTGAAAACTCTCTATTTCAGAAAGGCTGGGTAGAAAGATTTCAGAATATCTTCTTAGTTACATCAAATCTAAAATCCCTCATACAAAACCTTTATATTAAGTCTGTGAGAAGACCTCCCTATTGGGGGAGAGAAGAAATTTCAGTGCAACGGAAGAAAGTACTCCCGAGAGTAATAATTTGAGTTACATACCAGACTTGTTCTACTAACAAAACACACTACTTCCTTCTTCAGACTAAAATAATCTTGATGTAGAAAAAGCTGTCAGCTTTTTAGGATCAACTGATTCTAAAAATACCCTTTGCATAACATATTCAGATTTTCCCTCCATTACAATAAATTATAGCTCCGGTCTTAATTTTATTCATAAATTTCCATTTCAGTTGTGCATTCTAGGAACATAATGTAATGCCAGGAATTCGTGTGACAATTTTTTTTTTTTTTTTTTTTTTTAAGAAATATAAAACTTATCTTGTGCTTATTTCTGCTCTTGTTTCATCGTACTACAGGGAACAAGATGACCCTACACTGAAATTCAACAAGTCTCATTTTGTCCTTGCAAGTGTATCTATTTAAACAAAATCTTTCTTTTTAAGAACTTCAGCATCCTGGCCTGTACAATGCAACAAAAGGCTAATTTGTCCCAGTTAAAATCACTATCCTGACTCAATTATAAGACCAAGAGCAGAAAGTTTAAAACAAACCCAAGCAGCAGGGGATAAGGGGGAACCCCCCCCTACATCAAACATCTTCAGCCAAAAACCTGGAAGTTCCCCTATTAGAATAGCAATATGAACCATAAAGCATTGAAATGAAGAGCTGTGGCAATTCATTCAAGTAAGTGTGCCTTGAAGAAGAGACTTTTCTAAGGGTACTCAGCAAATAAACCAAGCAAATCACTCAGTAGTATGCTCCAAATAGCGAAAAGCGTGATGAAAAGTTACTTTATCCTAGGAATGAAGAACTGATCCATGGCTAACTTCTTCCTACAGTTCTCTGTAATTCAAGTTATTTAATAGGGGAAGGCTTCTCAAAGCCCTACAGTAAAAAAAGTTTTCTCTTGATCACACTGCCAAATCTTTAGTACCACTCAAACGAGGAAGGCTGCTAGTCCATCTAAAGTATCTCCAAGTAGCCAAACCATCTACATCAGGAAGACTACACACCTGCTTTCTACATGCCTTTAAAAATCAAGAAACAAGACCCTTTACCATCCTTCAAGGATCTATTACCCTTTTACAAGAATTAATGCTAAAAACTTAAAGCATTTTACCCATTTGCTAGCAGTTTTTCTGCCCTGTTACAATTTCAACTGCAAGATGAGAAAAGCTCATTTACTAATTATCACTGAGCCACTGCAAACGATTCCCCACACACCAGCACTGCACTAGAGTTTCTAAACCGCTAACAATTCATGCGTATTTTTACTCCAAATACTGCCCTTCTAGCTATTGAAGTGCTCAGTTGGTTTCCAGGTTGAACTATACAATGGATTAAGAGACAGGAGATGCTATCTGCAAGCCAGAACACTAGCAGCTGTTCTTGGACTGTGCTTATCACTGACATAAGGATCTCAGATGGAGAACTCTATCGTAGATAAGAAATGCGTAGCTTCCCCCTTCCTCCAATGCCTAAGGTAAATTTCCATTGTCTAATAAAATTCAGAAACCTGTTGCTGCTGAATACTGCCTTCTCTTTGGATTTAGGAAAGCATTTCATGCAGTTCTAACATGCTGTTTGCCAGTAACTCAGACCTGATTGATGTATCCCTATGTGCCTTCATCTAGCATGCAACCCAAGGTTCAGTGTGACAACACATCAATGACAAGCCATATGCCTCAACTCTACTCAGCCAGTAAAATTTAGTATTTTTTCCAAGTAACTTCTGATTTGCACTGAATCTTCACATTCCAAATCACAGTAATTTTAAAGATACAAGACTCAGGATTTAAATTTCTTTCCACAAACTAAACCACTGAGTATCTTCTGGCTTTTGCCTCCCAAAGTACATGCAATTTCTACCCATAGAATGCTTCCCAGCTTGTTACTTGGTCAGAGCTCTCCTCAGTACCCACTAGGAGACCTTCACAGGCTTTGATAACAGCAAACAATCTTAAAGACAAAAGGAAGACAGCTTCCTTATTTACTCTCGCACTAACAGTTTTTGTGCCAACCAGCAGTTTCAAAATAATAGTGATTCATATAACTGTATATGAGTTACTGGGGATTGCAGGTGAACAGTGTCATAGATAAGAGAACCAGCTCTGAACCAGCATGATCAAGCTCTGGTCCAGAATGGATGAAATATATGCATCATCAAGCAGATGGTGCTCAGTTATTTCAAGGGTCAGCTTAGATCCAGAAATACCAGCCTTTTTAAGTTACGAAATGTCTATCTGATAAAGGCTTACAGACCACAGCAGGTGCTATTCAAAGCCAAACTTTGTTGTGAACCTTGTGCTCTTAGACTAAGCACCTTGAGTGAAGACACCACCTGCATGGAAACAAACCATGCTAATTAGTACAGACTCAACCGCAACCCTGTTGGATCTCAACCAGTTTCAAAGAGCCACAACACCCCCTAAGCCTGTGGTTGCTGAGAAATTTTATAAACAAGAGCAAATAAAATTCTGCTAGATGCAAAATGGTCTCTGTGTTGTGTAAGCATCATATTACTCCTATCCAAATCCTATTTTTATAGGGGTTACTTCACCCTCTACCAAGCCCTTCCAGAGGGTCACTGTGGCATATACTTTTGTCTCATGACCAGACTATTACCATGGGAAGATGCAGATGAAAAAAATCAAGGTTAACATGTACTGAATATCGTTAATCAAAACTGGTTACCTAAAGCTTTTGACTCTACAGGCATTCAACTATGTAAGGCAATAAAGCAACTGAAGGTACTTTGAGTTGACCATATATTTCATTACACAACCCACATATTCCTCCTCTCTTCCTGTGAAACCACGAGCTATGATTCCACTACTCAGCATCTTCAGCTCCGGTGTGTCTTCTATCAGACAGAACTTGGGTGCACCATTACTGCTCCCAGTAGCCTATCTGTACTGTAGTGCAATTAGCACATGGTTAACAACAATCGACAAGATAATAACTCTCCCAGTCATACAAAATCCCCTTGGAAAGCACTCATAAGTGCCTCAGTAATGCTACTGACTGGCTCCGAGTGCAGCTTATCACAAATACCAGCAACTTGTACTATCTGACCAAGCAGCTTGGAATCATGAGCAAATTTACTACAGGGAGCTCTAGCAGCTACCAGCCAACAATCTTCCAGCTTCTGCTGACACAATCAAAAGCAACAGAATTGAGGGGTGGGCAAAAGACTGTCTCATGACAAGGGACAGGGAACCCACACTCTTTAAACCGAAGTGCCAGCTATTTGCCTACTAAATAAAAATAATAAAGCTCCTCAGCAACAATCTCCTACCTTTTTCCTGGATCTAAAAAACTACCCACCTCCTTTCCACTGTTCATCTTAACACCTAGATACTGACAGTCAAATTAAATTCCTCCAGTGAGAACTTGTATCGTTTATATCCTCAAAGCACAAGCCTGATGTCTGTGCAGCTTCTGTTCCATTAGTGGGACCCCTCAGTAGCAATTCCAAAAGCCACTACCAAGTCCAACTTGAACGAGTTGATATTTTATTCAAGAGACTAAACACTCTTTTTTATCAATATGCAAAATTACTCCGACAAACATCCTTACCAAGACTCACTTCCCCGTATGAAGCAAACTCATGCAGTCTTTTGTATCAGGTGTTACGCATTTCCATATAAGGCAAGGAAAAAAGCACATGGCTTAATTTAAGTTGTGCCCACCAAGCTAAATTATGCCCTTTGCTTTTTGGTTGAGACAAGTTGTTTCAGAAATTGTTCTAACATCCGCTTGTCAGGTCTACACTTTCAGTCCTCCGTGTGCCAAACAGACAATTATCTCTGCTTAAATTCCCCTCCCTTATTTTATATTTAACGAAAGAGACAAGGAAAAGCTCATTAAACAGTAAGAACTCATCATTAATTCAAGTAAGTTAAAATTTTAATCAAATTATCAGAAACACTTAAAAGCCCGCAAGGCTCCATTTCTTCTTAAACTCTTGAGAATCTGGATCCGTCTCTCCACTGTTCCACACTTGGCCAAAACACCTCCCTTGTCCACAGTGTTGGCCATGCCTGCATAGGAAGAGTATCTCTGAATAATAACATTAAGATGAAGCACTTGTGGAAGTGTCTGATCAACCAGCAGGTCACCTGTGTACACATACGAAGTATTGCTCTGCTTTAGCACAATCTCAAAATTAGATTTTAAATCCTGAGGAAACAGGACTGGTGATTTGAACTGACACAACCTCATCAATATTTTCACATTCAATCTGCTACAAAACTGCACGTTTAAGCTACAAATTGAAAATCCAGGCAAATTAGGACTAGGGAGATTGGACGCAGAACATGTATACCTTATACCTACGAGTTGCAATAAATGCATTCATGTGTACATCTAAATTTCAAAATTTAACCCTCTTCCTCTCCCATTTTCCCCGTCCCCATGTTCTTGCTAGCTCAACAAGATCCGACCTATAGCCTTCTGAACCACTGAGCAGCTTCTGTGTTTCCTAGAAATTACTGGACTCTGAAGTAGAAAAAAACACCACCAAGCATTGATCTCACGTTGGTAACATCACCAGACGAAGAACAGCATCATGGGAATGCCTGGCAATAGAGCTGTGCTCCCCCCAGGTGATATTTGGTAGAAAAGAGCAGCTTGCATGGCTAGGAAACAGGGTATCATTTGGGATGTACTACTGCAAATTTCATTTTATCTGAGCCACCAAGTTACCAAGGAGAAGTAAGAGCTATCAAAATATCCCTATAAGCATTAGTAACTATTCTCTTTGAAGCATCTCATCACCTGCTTTCTGTAGCCCATAAAATGCCAGATGACTGCCTCAGCTCACTTTGAGTGGTCTGGCAACTCCGACATACCCAGCACTTTCATTTCATAGTTAATACTACAATCAGAGGCCATGACTAGGCAATTCAGAGAAATTATTAATGAACTGCAATAACACCATTTTATCTTTTTAATATATACTTATTCTTCTCTGGCTACGAACTACCAAAGACTGCTACAAATTTCTGCTTGTTTCCTTCCCCTTCCAACAGCTGCCCAAAAAGCTGCCAATGTTTGGCAAGTCAATGACAGGCATCACACACTCCAGCACCATGAAGCCCAGATTGTTCAGTTTGAGAAAGGTCAAGACTTTTTTTTTTTTAAGTACTCATCAGAATGCCCCCATTTTACCTATAAAATCTCATGTACTAATTCCTAATGGCAACAAAAATCCTTCTGATGTGTATCTTATTCTTTACTCAGAGACTGTCCAAAGCGCTCACACACAACTTTGACTCCTCTTCCTCAATGTCATCTGGAGCTGCTCAAACTGACATTTAAACACACTAAAATTCTTAAGCAGTAATCATCAGCCTTGTTTTCAGTTTCATGTTATTTCAACATACTGACTGCACTGATCCTAATTCATGTTGTCACATCTATATTAACTAAAAAAAAGGAAAAACAAACAAAAGATGAAAAAAGGCACAAACAAAAAAAACCCAACCCATACCACAAAACAAAAAACCTACTATAATCAGGTGTTCTACAGTCCTACTCTTTAAATAGTGTTTTCCTGTGGTGGGACAGAAAAATATATACTACAAAATGACGTGAAACTCCAAATTTGGTCATAAAAATACAGCTCTAGTTATTTTGGTTGTGAAATCAAAGTTGTTCACCTATTCCCCCCCCCCCCTTACACTTTGAACCAGCAAGGATTTAAGACAATATTCATTGCAAGGATAGCCTTATCTGTACTCTGTCTGTTCCTTTCTATCAATACCTATTTGTATGTTCTTACATGTAGATACAATGACACTGATATCATCTAATTATTTTTATTCCACTGTGTTTTCACAGAAGACTTAACCCCTCAATGCAGTTAAGCAGCAATCCTGCTTTGAACCATCTCCCAGACCCACACAAACCTGTTTCCTAGCTTTTCCAGAGCATCTCTGGTTGCTTCCTACCTCTTTGCACAAACTTAGTTTACTCTCTCACCTTTTACAAATCTGATTTGTGTGAACCACTTTTGTTTATGATCTGGTCTCTTCTTATTCCTGTGTTTAGGAATGTTGACAGTTTGCCAGCATGCATTCTAACAACTAGTTAAAACTGAATAAAGGCTATTTCCCAAGCAACTTCAGCTATTTGACATTACCCCTAAAGTAATCCATTTTAAAAGCAAAAAAACATTCTATCCAGATTCCATCAATGGTACAGCTTCACATTTACACCAAAATCTCTTTCCAATACTTTTCTATGCTACCATTAGAAGCAGGTTTTTCGCACAAACATTTATAAAGAAAAAAATACTTATTTTCAAAATCAATTTTAAATCCTAAAAAAAATCTGTGTTAATTCACATTTGAGCTGATAATTCACATTGCCAGATCTACATTAAATGAGTCCACAGAGCTTCTATTCCCATGACTGAAAGACATACTTGGGGCAGCACCTAAAAAAAAAAAGTATTTGGAAAGTTGTTCAGACCTCTTATATGTGAGGTCCCCATCTGAACACTAGCCATTCCAACCACTTTCACTTCAATATCAATAGGAAAACAAACAAGCATTTGCCTTACTGGTTTAACTAGTCCAAGATGGGCAAACACCGACTTAACACATTACAGTACATTTTTCAAGGACAGCATTCAGTAAATCTCCAAGTTCCTTTCCTACAAGGTTACAACCAATGTCCCTGTTCAGTTTTAGCACCTCTACTTTCCACTGCCTTACAGGAATCAACTTAGAAGGATGACCCACCATTTAACATGTATGGTGGTTCCTTTGGGTAATCGACACAGGCACATACTAAGCCTTCTCTTTGAATATGGTTTCTTCAATGTTTTGTCAAATTTTCTCCTGTTGGCTACAAAACTCATTTACAAGGCAACATCCCCACTTGAGGGTCAACTTCTTCCATGCTATTCTTTCACATCATTTCACACCCAAAACAAATCCACAAGTTAAGACTATCCTCAGCAAATCCCTTCTGCACATGCTTGGTTACTACTCTAAGGAAAATAAATTTATAAACATAAGTTCATTATTGTGTCTGCAAGCACCTCCAACTTCTCAAACTCATAATTCATCAGCTGTCACATTCCTCAGATTAAAGAAAACAAAACACACCCCAACATATACATATGTGCTTCTTTTAATTTCTGCTGCTTAACACCATACATAAATAATTTTCTTTTCTCTTAGATGATCCAGATATACCTAAGCACCTTAGTATATCTACTTAGTTTTCAGGTTTGTTCCTTCTTTTAAATCAAGTCATGGCTCGAACATAAAATGTGACACTTGCACTTCATTCACTTGTCGAAGCTTAACAAATTAACTGTTTTCTATATGTTTTTTGATCACTTAAGTATTTAAGTGAGTCGAGTTTCAAAGCTCACCACTTCTTCACAACCTGTTTTCTGGACAACACAACTCCCTTCTACTAAACAGCCTCCTCCACCACTTCATGGATATCTTGCCTCTCACTCAGTCCCCCCCAGTTTGTTTGGCCCTTTAACATTAGGCTTTGAAACAAATCTATCCGAAATGAAATTTCTGAGCATCCCCGCCTGAAAAAAAACCCGAAACTAAAACCTAAAACCAAATGAACTATGCAGTTATTATAGTTCACCTTAAAAGAAATGCCTCTTCCATTTCAAGACCTTTTTCAAAACACTGTTAATCACTTTGTGGCTGTAAGTTCTCTGTTCTATGGCAGCTACTAATACTATATTCAGGGAGCAACTGCAAAAGCTAAAGAGGAAAAAAAAAGGGAAAATTTAATCAACTTCAAGTAACTAAGCCTAAGCTAAGCAAAAATGTCTTCTTAAAGCTTACAACTAGACTATCTGGAAAATAAATAAATAAAATAAAACCGTTTGTACACAACTATTAAAGTCACTTTCACAATCTCACACTATATTCACCTCGCCTAGAAGTAAAATAAAAATATGGATTAGCTTTTACAAAAATTCTGCACACTTGTTATTTTTTCCAGAGCAGTTAGATTCAAGCACTCACAAAGATGTTTTAAAACTTTACTCAGCACTATGTCAGTACTGTGGACATTAAGTCTGCCAATGGAAAATAAAGGCAAGGCATTCAAAATCTTCACATTTTTCAGTGATGCAAATAAGCCCTCATTCTGTGCTTTAAGTGAACTACCCATTTTCAGTAAGTATTTTGAATCTTAACTGAAACTTATAAGCTTCTAACTATGCTATTTTCTGGAGAACATCACAAATTGGTATTCCAGGTACAGTATTTAACCTCCAATTTGTTTCAAAATTATTTACTGTTTCAAGAGGAAAGCATACTGCAGTATCTCTAAGTGTATCCTAGTTTTTGCCCCAACTTTCAAGTGCCCCAAAAGAACAGCAAACTCTACCAATAACGAACAATAATTCTTACCTGTTTTTGTTTAATCCCAAAGGCGCTTGGGGAACAGATCAAGTCTGAAACAATTCAGACACAATCCCTTTTTAAACATTTGCCCCTTACACTTTAACATCAAGTCAGGAAATAGCTTACTTGTACCCCTCTCTTTTCTTGTCTGCATTCTTTTCTTCCCTTTCAACTTGAAGACACTGCTACTTCACTCAGCTGTAGTGCTCCCTTAGCCGAAGCCCGGACCATTCCTACCTGCATTTATCCTGTGGTATTTTTTTGCTTTATTGCCTTAAACTCAGATGTATTCCAAACACCACAATGAAATAGCTGGTACTGAAAATGGACTCTTAGACTACTTGGCAGTCAAATCACACAGCAGCTATGCACCAGTTGCTGTTTTTTGGTGCTTTCACTATTACTTATGAAATCACTAAGGATTAATCTAGCCTGCAATCCAAAACATCTAGGTGGGTGTTTTTACATAATTTTCATTTTTTCATGCAGTCTGTCTTAAAATTGAATCTTTCAAAAAGTAATTGAAACACATTTATTTGTATTCAATTTACTGAAGTTCTTAGTTATGGACAGTTTGCTTTTATTTATGTTAAGTATACATAAGCTTCTTAGTAGAATACATATTTTAGTCAAGCCAAGCCCACATACAGATTCTTGAACAAGAAGTAATTAGAAAGTAAATTTCTTTTTTGGATTTGAATACAATTTCTCTTGTGTGCTTCAAAATCACTTCTGCGTTTTGAATCTTCAGGTTTAGGACAATAATTTTATTATCGTATTTAAAGACAAAGTTATCTTACTAGTAACAGAAACAATTTGTAACGTTTAAAACATTAAAGTTATCAAATGCTTTTAAAACTTCATTACAACACATTTGCTTCTTTAGTTCAAGTTTTTATTAAGAGCAGTACTTGTTCCAACTACAAAAGCTCTAAGAAAGTAGCATTTTTGCTACAAATCCAAGCCCTAGAGCAAACTGGGAGAGGAGATTAAGTCACTCCCATTAAATGAGAATTTACCCACTCAGCAGTGTTATTTGCGTGCTGGCTATAGCAGTTCTATTGCTAGGCAGGCTGCACTAAGCCACTGTGCAATTAATACAATCAACTATTACATCCACTGCTAACATCCTAAGCAGTAGGTCAAGGACAAGTACTAAGGATGTCCTAGTTTTTCACATCTGGGAACATGAAGTTCACAATTCCAGGACACACCACAATAGCTTGCTTTTTTTTTTTTTTTTTTTTTTTTTTTTTTTTTTTTTTTTTTTTTTTTTTTTTTTTTTTTTTTTTTTTTTTTTTTTTTTTT
Organism: Aptenodytes forsteri; assembly: GCF_000699145.1. Taxonomy (NCBI): domain Eukaryota; kingdom Metazoa; phylum Chordata; class Aves; order Sphenisciformes; family Spheniscidae; genus Aptenodytes; species Aptenodytes forsteri. The sequence goes on along the minus strand of NW_008794407.1, from coordinate 1,378,443 downwards.
TTTTTTTTTTTTTTTTTTTTTTTTTGAAGTGTGACAAAGCTACCAAGAACTTGTGTCAAAAAGATGTAAATGAATACAAACGTGATTAAAAAAAATAGTAGCTAGCTTTATATAATCTGATTAAAGCAAAATTAAAATCTATAGACCGAATCTAAGGGGTCTCACACTATAACATTGAACACTTAGTAACAGATTACAAAAATAACACTACTTCTTGATTCAGAGAATCTTTAGGCCATTACTTGTTAGTAAAAATAAACAGAAGTCCTTAGCCAATCTTAACTTTTGCAAGCTTTTGGTATGCCCAAGCAATTTCCAAGCTAAAACCTGTTACATAACTGAGCAGGACACATTCAACTTCATGGTTCTGTGTCTTCATGCCAGTGGGTTTTGCTCCCCTCCCCTTTGGGGATCTACCATTTAAATATGCATTTATTCCTTTTAGATCTCAATTTTAAGGCTGACTACATTTAAAAACTGAGCATTTAGTTCACTTCACTAAGCCGTTCAACCTCTGGACTTGTTCTGAGAGCTCTGCTACGCTCCCACTCTCCCAGGACAGGGCAACACAAAAGGGATGCTCTTTCCTCCCGGCCATGGAGAAATGCTTGCCATGACGCGTGGCACACACATGTTTAAGACACTTCCCTTTAATAGACAGTGCTTTAAAGACAGTACAGATGTTACTCTAATTAAATAGCATTCAAATTGGTCTACATACACTGCACTTGATCAATAACAAGCTTTTAGTTACTCAACTTGATTTCAACAATTAGAACTAGCCAATATATCATTACAGGACTGCCTGTTGCCTCTGGAGAGTACCCAACCATGTCAACAAATGACTAACTTCATTTGGTATTTAAAATTTATTATTTAATTTAAACAAAGCTTCTTACATTTTCATGAAGCATAGTTAGGGGCAACTAAGAAGTTCAACTAACAGCTAAAGCCTGACTGAGATGATGTCAGTGTGCTGTGAAGAGAAAGACTTGATCAGTAGTTCTGTTACTGAAATAACATCCAAAACAACAGTTTATGTTGAACTACACATATACAAAGTTTTTATTCATTCTTACGCTCTTGAGTTATTTATAACACCCCTCCTCTGAGAAGGAACATCCTCGTCTCTGTTTTATTGTAATAATAATAAAAAAAAATTATCACACACACCCCCCCCAGCAATATTGCACATTGGAGGGGGGGACACCCCCTCACAGGGGGGGCTGGGGCGCGCCCCGCCCTCGCAGCCCCCCCCCCCCCCCCCCCCCCCCCCCCCCCCCCCCCAGCAATATTGCAAATTGGGAGGGGGGTGGACACCCACACCCCCCCCTCCACCACCACCCCCCAAAAAAAAAACCAAACACAAACCCAGGTAACTTATGTACAACCAAGACTCATATGAGTAATTGCTGTACTGCTTAAAAAGCACTTTCACTCTGGAAGATCTGGGAACAACTCTCTCACTTTAAAAGCATTTAATCAGAATGCTTGGTATCATTTATTCTAACTGGACATTTCCCTACCTGCCTGCACTATTTTGAGGTATTTGGCATATCTAATTAGCTAAACCCCTTCTTACAAAAACTTCAGCGAAGGGGATGTGAAATAAAATAACGCTGAGTTTATCCTTGCTAATTCCAACCCAGCTACAGAGATTATTACAAGATTGAAGGAAATTTTTAAGAAAAAACCCACAACCAGTGAATAAATAAAACAGAGCCCTTTATAATTGTGCTAACTAATGACACCTAATCTACTTTAAATTCAGGATATAAGTGTTTCTTAACTAAGGTGAAAGTCTTCTGTTTGGGTACATACACATTTCAGCACGGGCATAAACAATTTTTTCTAGGATGCTGTTACTAGGAGGAACATGGAATTCCAACTGGTATCAGCACCAAGTATTTCCTAAGAAAGGCAGCCTCAAGAGAGTTAAGCCACAAGCCTAGTAGGAGCTAATCTAGACTACGCCTTAACAATTCTCATTTACATGACCAGTAGCTTTCCCAGTTTCCACAGAACCAAAGAGACGGCATTTCACTTTGTGTAATTATGTGCATTCACACTCAAGCTTAATCCAAAAATATTCCTCTGCAACCAGAGTAGCTTTGGTATTAAGCATATTTTATGAGGACCACAGTATGATTAAGGATAATAATGGATTTTTTTTGAAGTTCTTTGTGAACAAGTATTTAAAAGTAGAAACAGCTAGTTATTTGCATCTTCCTCATAAAGCGTAAGTCATGTCGTCCTACATCCAGGATAAAAGTAAGTATGAACCAACGTAGTAATTTTATGCATGCATTCCAAATTCTTTTACAACATTGTAATTCTAGAATTCCATATATCCTGTCCACTTAATTTCCTGTGAAAAGGACCACTCCCCCGCCCAAAAAAAAGACATTTTAAATACAAATTACTACTAGTTTACAAGTGTATTTTCCTCATTTGGTTTGTACTGTACAGTTAAAGACACAGCATTTTCCAAAGTTAGTGACATACTTGACTAAAAAAATGACAGCAAACTTCGTTTTGAATTTTAAGTATCTGCAGCTAATGAAGCACTGTCATTTTATCACCAAATACAGGTGGTGTAGAAAAAAAAATTGGATTCAGATGAGAACTTAAGAGATTTCTTGGCTTCTCCTCTATGTAGGAAAAATAGCCTACAAATTATTAGAACTCAATTCATTGGTATTTTAATTCATCATTAGGCTTCACAATTAATTTTGCAGGACTAAACTGAATATAGGTTACACTGCCTAGAGGATATAGTAATTTGAACAGCCTACATTATAGATGCCTTTGCTTCTCTATTATAACTTCTTGTATTTTAAGGGCACGTACACTAAAATTTATCATAAATTATATTTATTGCTATCATTACAAATTAATTATTATAAGCTATTATAATAATTATAAAATTATGAAATAATTATAATCTATATTTATCATTATTTATTGTTGTAAACACCAAGTTCCTCAAATAATAACCAGTTAATTCAACTATTGCAGAAAAAGTATTATCTGGCTAAGGTGAATAATACACACAGTGTAAGCCCTAATATTATTATAGGGTTGTCTTATTATATTAACCCTTGGAAAGAAATCTATTTTCACATCCGTGCCATCTAAAGCATTATAAGCAAGTGGAATTTGTGTGCAACATCAGCTTTTTGTTATTCCAACAAATCAAATCATAAGCTCTCTTACAACTGGCTCTAGCTACTAGAGAATGGCCAGCATGGCCTTATGACAATTCCGCTCCAAGCCTCTTGTGGATAGTGATGCTTTCCTCTGCACCATCCCATATGCATGAAGCACGCTCCCAGCCATTCATGGCCACTGGTTTCACGAGCTTCAGCAAAAGAGAGAACGTTTCCCTAACACAGGTTTGGCATTCAAACTCCAAGGAGTTATCTCGATGGGAGAAAAATAAAATAAAATGGAAAAATCCTGCAAGTTGAAAGTGCATCCTTCATTGGACCAACTACTCCTTCTACTTTCTTCCATGTGCAATAATTCCTCAAAGATGACCACATATTTACATATACTTATATATGTAAGTGCCAGTACTCACAAAAAGCTCCATTCAGTCTCAGCAATCAAATTACCTCCTGCAATATCATGAGTACACACAGTAAGATTTCACAGTATGTCTTTCTGGAAACTGAGGCCATTCACAACAATTTCAGAATTGAGTACTAGTATCAGAGTCTAAATATCAAGCCCACTTCCAAGAACCATTTGAATGTCATTATTAATGGTACTGCCATATGCATATACCACCAGGCACGAGGGTTTCACCTCACCCTATATCCAAATACAAAGAGGAAATTATGATAGGATTAGTCCAAACTAAGTTAGACAACAACAGCTGTCTTTGTATGTAAGATTCTGACTTTTTTTCTTTACAATGAACTAATAAGCTTATTTTAGAATGAAATAACACTTTACAGCCCTTTGTTTCTATATTCACTAACAGCATCATTGTCTTGTTCATAAACTCCACCAACAAATGCAACAGCTTGCATACCCTCAAATGACACATTAAACAAGGCATTCTATCTTAAGCTATTATTCAAAAGGGATGAGAAGCCACACTATCCCTTTGCAAATAAAAATTCATACTCAAGTCCCAAAAGTTTCCCAAGGTCAGTTACTTCAAACTGGAGTTAACAACTATGAGAGACAGGATTTGAAGAGACTAGAAATAAACCACCTTACTTTTAAAGATTAAAAACTAATTTCAAGATTGTCTTAGACCTGAGGCTTGCTGCCCATTATCAGGCAATCCAAGGTCACAAACACTTTCACTTACTTTCATGACAACTGGCTTATAAATACTACACTTTTCTTACATAGGGATGTTGTTTAACTCAGCATCTAATGCCTAAATTATATTGGCTCTGATGTGGTAGTGGCCTCAGCTTAATTTACAAGTTAACTAAGTAGTTTGGTCATCATATCTTCAAGGATATGCTCAATGTAGATAAAAACAAAAGCATGCACACAGGGAGAAAACTATTAAAAAAACCAGATTAAGTGCTCAGAATTAGTGGCAAAGGAAGAGAGAATGACACTGAAAACAGTATACAACTGTGTAAAGTTGCTGTGTGCTCGCATTTTCAACACAATCTAGTTCCACCTTCTCAAATAAGATAGAAAAACTAGAGAAAGTTCAACAAAGAGCAACAGGGATAAATAAAATTAATCCTTCTGCACAAGAAGCGGCTAACCAGAATAGGACTCTTCAGCATGGAAAAGCTGAGGAATATGACAAAGGTTTATAAAATCATGAGTGGCTTGGACAGGGCACATTAATTGTCTGCAAACTCTTCCAACACAAGAGATGGAGCTGTCAAACAAAACTACAAGGTAGCAGGTTCGAAACAACACGAGGAAGTGGTCCTTCACACTATGTGTAGTTAAAGCTATGAAATTGTCCACCACTGGATTTCCAAGATATAAAAGCATACACAAGCCCAAGGGGACACTGAGCAAATTACTAGAAAAGCAAAACTCTGCAGGTCACTGAAAATATAGAAGTATCATTTGGCTTTGAAAGACCCAGTTGCATGCTAGGGCAACACAATGGAGAAGTACCACAGAGGTTTATCTTATCCTCGTGGGGCCTTTCCTGGGCATCTGGTTTGGTCACCAGCAGAGGTAGGAAAATGGGACAGATGCATATTTGGTTTGACCCATAGGGACAATAGTTCTTGTAGCTTAAAACATTTCAAAATAAATTGTTTTGAATGAGACAGGAATTTCAGCTGCTAATAACAAACTACATAGTTCACAGCACTTGTTGGGATACCAGCCAAACACCATGACATAATATAAGTAGTATTCTGTGATAACTCATGTCCACAATTTATCATCTAAAATGAAAGGTTGACCAAAAGATTGCTTTAGTCATTTTACTATTACCTGGGAAACATGTTTGTGCTACAGTATTCAAGTTAGAGGAGCAAGCTCCTCTCAATTGAGTGTACATAATTAATATGAAAGCAATGTGTGGTCTTTTATCCATATGAACTTATTAGTCAAATAAGCGACTGGGGATAAGGGATACTTTTGAAAGGGACAACACTTAATTCTTGGCCATCTGTGACAGAACTTACACCAGTGGAGAGGCAGAATTCAGCCTAACTGAGCTGACGTTCCCACCAGAGCTCTGTGTAGTCCAGAAAAACCTCTTCTGAGATCTCATGCTCGGTGTCAACGCACGTCTGCAGAATTCAGTAGCTCTGTCACCATAGGACTTCTGCCCTCATAGCACTGACTGCAAAAATGGAGTGGTGGTATGGGAAAGAGGCTGTATTAGGAGAGGAGAGAAGAAAATTACCCCACAAATATTCTGTCTCCTCTTTTCTTGCTAGACACAACTCCAAAAACAGCAATTATGACTCTCTAGGGAGTGTTTTCAATCATGCCTGACAACTTTCATTTTACAAATGGTCTATTAACAGAGTCATGCAAATGGCTACAACTCCTTATGAGTATCCATCAAAGGAGAGAAAAATACACTGAAGTTTGGGACACCGAGAGACACACAAGGAAGCCAGAATATACTGCAGGCTGAGGTACCCTTTTCAGGCCACCGATTTCTTTGGTATCTAAGCACACTTTAGAAATAGTTTCACTTTCTCTGAACAAAGAGGTGCAGTTACAGATCAGGTGAGAGTCTGTTCTCTTCTGAAAGAGATCCAGGCACGTTTATCCATACAAGCCACTTTCCTTGAGAGGTCACAGACTGACTTCCAGTCACAACCTTTTCCTTTCCCCGAGGAGGGAAGAGGCAAAGACATGCCCCGTCACCTCAAATTGTAACTGTGCTGTTAGACAACACACACAAAGTCCAGATTGTGTTCTACAAACAGGTTTATGAAACCAACAGCTCAAGCTATAAATGCAACCAAGGAAAGCAAAGTTAAATTGAATTCTTTCCTAAAACAAGATTTCCTCCCTCCCTTTATACATGTTCCTTCACACCTCTGACTCTGGGATGAAAAAATATGCCATTTTTATTCCACAAAATCATTGGTAATACTGTCATCTTAAACATAATAAACATTCTTTTCACAAATTCTATTTAGTGATACTCACTTATCCAAAATTCAAACTAAGTCTATTAATACAAGTATTTATCAAATACCCACTAAGTCACACCATTACTTTAGCCTCCCTCTCAAGAAATGAAGCTGTACAACCAGATCTTCTCAGAGTTGACAGGTTAGGGTTAAAGTCCAGTAGGAAACAGATGGTTGCTGGTTGTTGATGCAGCAATGTACAGGCACCAAAAGAATTGCTAGAGGACCAAGGCTTGCATCATCCTCCAGCAAAAGTATGTCAATATTAAGGCACTAAACACAAGGTAGCAAGACACATATTACACACAAATGTGAAAGATACAAATGTATTGCCAAGAATGTATATAATGCTGACTGGGCAGGCAATCTTACTGACAGTGCCAAAGACACTGACAATTTTTCAAATTCAATGCTAAGTCTTTTTATATCAGAACTAAATATGAAACTTACACCTGAAGCTTTGAGGGACTGGAGGACTTGTTTAGAGTCATCACTTCAAGCGTTCGAGATTAAATTAACTTTTTTTAAAAAGTTTTTCTAATTTCATGTGATAGTGTCAACTTACGACTCATGATAGATTAAACCATAAGGTGTCTCACTCATCTGCCAGAGCTTACCATCTCTCCAGGCAAGTCTGCAAAAGCAAATGAACTCACTCACAGTAGGTCTTGGAAAATCCAAATTTTCACCTTAGTCTCCTGTCACCCCCTCCTGGGCAATGCAAACACACTCAGCAGCCAAAAGAATCCAGCTCTTGGAAGTTTTTTTTTAAGTTGGCAGCAGCCCTTAAAGAGCCGGGATCTCAATAAATCCTTACTGCCAGCAGTGACCTTCACTAAGCCCTTTGGCACATCTTCATTAAGTACAAGGGCTCCACACCAGGATTTTTAATCAGAATTGATCAATGTTGCCTACAGCTTCCAATGTTATTTCTCTTCTGGAGTTATCCTGACATGCTCCTGCTCCAGAAGCCACCCACAGACATGACACATGGGAGTGCTGGCACCTCCACTGAAGTGCAACCTTTCAAATCCATCAGCCAGTAACATGTGGACCGAGCTACAATGATGCTGCAATCAAGCAGTTGAGACTTCAGAAAATATTCCTCTCAGATAACTCTACTACAGAGATGAAAACTGTGGCAGGTGGGGCAAGGAAGTCAAATCTAGCTATCACAGCAAGGCTACTTGAGCTCTAAGTCTTACACTGATGCTAGGCAAATTAGTAGCATTCAACTCCAATGTTTATCTAAGTATTAGGGGCTAACAATTTATGCCCATCACAAGGGGCACAGTGAAAGGATAACATTATCCACCAGACAGAGTTATACTTCCCCATTCCGTTGCAAAAATACTTCAAACTAATGACGAATTCTGCAGTAACGTTTCAAATTTTTCAAAAGGTTTGACCAGTGCTCAATTACTGAAAGCAATTTAGTTACTGAACTCCTTTCTGAATAAATAACTTTGGAGCAGCTTTTGGGTGCGAAGGATTTCTCGAGCATATCTGCATCTGAGAGTCAGTTCACATGTCTGCTCCTGGTTGTCTTCTTCCTACAGGATTTCATTTGTTTCTTGGCTTTGAGCAGCTCTACAGAGAAACAACTCACCATTTCCAACAAACACAGGAGTGGGAAGTGTACAGTTATCTTCCCATTCACGCCTCAACCATGTTTTCTCTATGAATGAATGTGGGGAGGAAGAAAACACCTTCCATCCAGGAGAGGAATCTTGAATGTTTTTCCCTCTCTAGAGCATTAGTGATCAACTTGCGCTTTTTAGACATGCATTGCTCTTCAAAAGTTGAAGCACAGGTCCCAGTCAAAACTGGGACCTGCATTAGGATGGTGCTGACAGGTAACCTAAGTGCCTTGCCACAGAAGAAAGCACGACTGCAACAGCTGCTGTGCCACACGCAGCAGCAAGCCCCTCATCTCATACCTGTAACTTGAGCAGCCATCTCTTCCCTTCCTTCAGCTCTCCAAGTCCTTGCAGTCCCAAGACTATTTTGATATTGAGAAAGGTTAACTGCCTTTGCTCTGAAGCATTACCCACTTCTTTAGAGTGATCATTCAATTCACACAGTAAATTAACTCTCTGTCACTACAAGGTCTTTGTTACTTCATTAGGGCATCTGCTGAGTTTCAGGACTTACCTGCTGGCCCTCTTCGGCTGAGTCTACATCAGCTTGTCGCACACCACAGAAGAGGGTCAGTACAGCAAAACCTTGGTGCAGCGGCCTCAATGGCCAAACTACATGTTTTGCCGGAAATTTTACGGGAACTTTTACTTTCAACTGGCTGTTGTCTGGTTCTGTGCACTTAATATCTATTTGTAACTAGAGCATGTCTTCCAATTCAATTTCATCTGAAAGGAATCCTATTTGTGCACCTGAGATGCTTCACAATGGAGAGCAAAGAACTGTAAAATGGGACAATCAAGAGACGTGCTTCAAAAGCACACTTTGATCTGAACTAAACTGCTAATGGAAACAGACATTAAAAGGCTCTAGATACCCAAACAGATTATATGTAGTTCCAGGCCTACAGAATGCAGGGTAGAGTCATCTTTTTTTCCTCTACTTTCTGCCCACTGAAGAAACTTTCTTGCCATTAGATCATATCACTGAGATCCACACAATCTGCACATACTTTAAGGTTTGGGCAGGTACAGGTATTGCATCGGATCAAGTGCACCCTCAGTAAGTTTGCAGACGACACTAAGTCAGGCAGGAGTGTTGATCTGCTCGAGGGTAGGAAGGCTCTGCAGAGGGACCTGGACAGGCTGGATCGACGGGCCCAGGCCAACTGTATGAGATTCAACAAGGCCAAGTGGCGGGTCCTGCACTTGGGTTGCAACAACCCATGCAACGCTACAGGCTTGGGGAAGAGTGGCTGGAAAGCTGCCCAGCAGAAAAGGACCTGGGGGTGTTGGTCAACAGCCAGCTGAATATGAGCCGGCAGTGTGCCCAGGTGGTGTGGCCAAAAAGGCCAACAGCATCCTGGCTTGTATTGGAAATAGTGTGGCCAGCAGGAGTAGGGAAGTGATCGTGCCCCTGTACTCGGCACTGGTGAGGCCGCACCTCGAATACTGTGTTCAGCTTTGGGCCCCTCACTACAAGAAGGACATCGAGGTGCTGGAGC
>NW_008794407.1:1349317-1368207 GCF_000699145.1 Aptenodytes forsteri | reverse complement strand
GGAAGTGGTTGAGTCACCATCCCTGGAAGTATTTAAAAGACGTGTAGATGTGGTGCTTAGGGACATGGTTTAGTGGTGGACTTGGCAGTGTTCGGTTTACAGTTGGACTTGATAATGTTAAAGGTCCTTTCCAATCTAAACGACTCTATGATTCTATCTATGGTTCATCTGATCTATGGAGCAACTTAGTTTGAAGCTTTAATTGTGTTAGCATCCAGCTAATGTAAATTACAGTACCAAAAAGTAGTTTTTCAGTGGCATAAATTATGGTACCAGAAGTAGTTTTTCAGTGGATGACGAAGTCAAGCACTGGAATGAAGCAAGTCACCCAGTGACAGTGAGCCCCACTGATTTGGAACAGTGTGAACAGCTCAAGCCTACCTTGCAGTCCTCCAGTGGAGTAAGATGCCACTGACCTGAATAGCAAACAAAGTAAAACAGACAGTTTTGAAAGCTTGCCTTTCCACTACAGAAATGCAAATCTAAAAAAGCAAACAAATCTTGTACATTAAAATAGATTGCTTTGTCTTCTCCTTACTATACTGCATAGACAGTTCGTGCATGTACTACTGCAGTTATTTTTGGCAAAGGTCACCAAGATGGCAATCTGATTCAGCTAGGGACTTCCTCAAATTGCAGGCACCTGGAAGTTGTTTGTATCTTCCAAGACTGGCATCTAGAATGTTCTTAACTTTAGAAACAGACTACACAAATCTGAATTTTCATGCCACAGAAATAGAAAGGAAGCCACAATCTCTCTTATGAGAAAGCCACAACTGCAATAGTTCCCAAGGGAAAACTGTAATCATGAAGGTATTTTTCCCTCATTTTAATTTTCAATTTCAGCCAGCAAAAGCAGAACAAAATGGACATGTTAGACAAGGCCATTAAAAAGCCAGTCTCTTCTTTATGAAAACTTACCAGGTCAAGTTACATGCAGTGTTTTTCCTCATACTGAGACAAGTGTTTATTTCCCTTTTAATAGCCTTCATCCAGTTTACTTATTCTTTTTGTCATGCACAGAGCTCCAGGCATTTCAGCAGCATGGTAAACCAGTGAATACTTTTAACTAAAATAATCATCAAGTTTTTCTAACTGCATATAAGCTATTGCAATTTCAATGCAAGCCTCGCTGCTGCTGACAAAAGGTCAGAAATGGAATAAGCAAGAGCGGTTTCAGAGAGGCGCAGTTGCAGGATGACTTTGTAAAGGCAGGCCCCAAAGTTATCTATCCCTATTAATTATCATTTGGGGACAGATACCGATTATCTGTGCAAACACAGAAAAAGAGAGTGAAGCTTCTGAAAAGCAGCAGTGAGGCAAATAAGCAATTATTGATTCGTGTGTTTGCCAAACATTTTCACCCACTCATAACAAGGAGAGTTTAAGAGGATTTTCACTACGTAGTTAGTAATAACAGAGACAGCCTCCCCAGCTCATAAAAGGGAAGTCAGAACATAAGCCAGATGCAGAACTCCAACAAACACTGATTCACAGCTCCAGTCACACTCAAAGTCACATATGAAATGAGCAATTCAGCCATCCAATAAGCCAAGAAGGGGAAAGAGAGGTCAATTATGTCTCTGTTCAACAGAGCGCCATTTAAAGTATTCCTTCTGATTCAGCACCAACCCTTGTGATCAGTATTCTTGGCCTACCATCAATGAATTTAATTATACAATTATTGAAAAAACGCAGCGCTCTCCCTTCCCTGCTTGCCCACAACCAGTCCAATACAAGTCACAGAAATTAGTCAGAAAGAACATGTAGAGTAGCTACCTCCAATTTTACTTTTGAAGTTCAAGTCACAGAAATGCCTGGATATTAGCTTGAGCATTACTGAAAATTAGGTGTTTCCTTTAATTGAGCAAATGGAGCCTAATCTTCTATAGCGACTGATACAATGCGAGGGGCCATGAAAGCTGCCACCAAGTTCCTTAACACCCATTAGTTACTTGTGATTCATCGGGGCTATTTTACCGACAGCTCTATGTTTGGATCCACATCATCTAGCACAGTTTTGCCTGATTGCTGGATCTTCCTCCACTGTTGAGTTCCCAAAGGCAAGTTGAGCTTCAACTCCTTCCTAGTTCTGCCGCCTTTTAACTCCACATGCATCTAGTATGCTTTAACAGCTCTGCTAACAAATAGACTTGCTATCCCACAGCCAATGCCTACTTTTTTTTTTTTGCTACTTGAAACAGCTGCACCAACCAATTAATACAAACACTACAGCAATAAGCACAAAGTTCCTACTATTCAAGCTGGTATAAGTGTATTTTAAAGACAATGTTCTTAAACAGGAAGGAATTCATTACAAAGGAAAGAACAAGGCCTTAGCCACATTAAAACAATATTGTTCTACTACAGACTGATGCATTAGTCACTGGTTTTGGAACGAGGTGCCCTCTTCCCTTTGTGCCAGCTTTGGGCTTTTTCCTCCTACATTTGGGAGCTGGTAGAGGAGGAAGAGAGCACAAGAAGGCAGCAGGTAAGGAAGTTATGGCTCTCCTCTTTCAACGTGCCACCTTCAACAGACAAAATATTTGCTTTTGTTGTTACAAAGTGAAAATGAGAAGCAAGATTCAATACTGACAGTACTTTCTTTAACATAATAATGAAGTGCCTCATTTTCAAAGCTGACCATTTCAGAAGGCTTTTGAAAGAGACAATGTTCTTTCCAATACCCACGTGGCACTATCAGTCCCAAGTGGCAATTAATTTTGGATCCTGACTGATGCTCTAACATTCCAAGTATATCAGCTACGCATTAAGCAAAGGACTTCCTTCATCAAAGGACAATAATTTAATTGAGGCTATATTCAGATATGTCTCTGAAAGCTTAAGGGAAAGGCAGAGATGTAGTAACTAAAAATGTTTTAAAGAACACACGTACGACCTCCTTCTCATCAGGAATTCAAGTTGTGTAGCCTACATTCAACTCTTTCTTCAACACACGGGAGCCAGTCAGACCACAGGATCACTGTACTAAGCACAGCGAAGTCCAGCATACAGCCACTGCTTCAGGAAAAACTTTCACACCACCTCTAAGAAGTAGGGCAATAGGCAAACAACCACAGATATCCAAAGAGCCAGGAAAAGCGCAGTATTATCAGATGGCAAGCCTCAGTAAGACTTGACTAACCATTTCTAGCCTTAGAAACAACTACAATTTAAAAGTCACACCAGAACACGTTCACAGGGAGAACTGCTGGCAGCACAAGGGGTGCAATAGTATTTATTTTCACGTTTTGTATCTAAGCTGGGCTCTTAAGGACTTCTGTGATCCTGTTTAGAACTGTACACTATATTTGCTATAAATTACTACCCTTATACTTTTGTTCCTTCATATCAGGATGGCTCTTCCGTTACAGCATTTTTAAGTCTAGTTTTTTCAACTGTACATAAACACAAGCCTCTTTCTACCTGTTCTTCCATTCCACTAACCATTTTTTCCACTCCTACCTTTACAGGGTGCCATCACAAAGCCTCCCTTTGGCAAGGCTAATTTTAAAGGAAAATATAAAATTACCTCATTAATACATAACTATCTTTATAAAACTTATGCTTTTAATTAGGAACCATTTTCAAGCTATCAGCCAATTAGTAATTTCATACATTTGGCTAACTGACAATTTCCTCCACCAGCTCAAAATGTCACGGTACTGATTTTTATTTTATGTTTGAGACACGCACCAAAATACTTTCAATGGACTCAGAACTCTGACCAAATAAGCCACAAAAGCAAGACACCCAATAGTTAACCCACTAACAGACACCCAACATATTCCTAATTTTAGACACTTGAATGCTGTTAACACTAGATAAACTGCACAGATAGCAACTACTGAAGTAGATGTTATTTGAAAAAAATAGCTCAACCACACTCACTTTCTGTGCTAAACCGAAGCCAGTTATAAGCATTTTAAATATCACTGGGAATGACAATTCTAATTGCATACTGTGGGATTAGATCCAAGATTGCTGTCAAAGCAACATCTCAGAATACGTTAACTTTGAAATTACTGTTAGCCCAGAGAGTAAACTCAAGTTAGCTCTTTTTTCTTAACTCCGCTTCAGTTTTTCAGCTATATGAACTGCCCTTTTTGGAAACCTATCTTTACATTAATAATGTCAGCTTTTCCTTCAACATACTTTACTAGAAGGCAACAATCAAAATGAGGGTGATTTAGCTGCCTCTTTATAGGTTCAATGCAAGACAACTTATGCTTCACATCTCTCACTATTTCACCAAGAAAACTTTTGACTGAAAAGAAGAAAAAGTCCCTGGGAAGAAGTCAGCCTGAAATTAGTCACGGTTCCTTTTTATTCAAGAGCATACATTTGCCGGTGCAGGAGGTTTTGATCAGCCTCCTTAAGCAGAGGAGACTGTCAGCAAAATAACCACCACCGTTTCCAAATAGCTTTATTTTCCTACAGCTATGACATTTCTCTAATTAAACATGTGATTAGTAATCTCATCTGAACACAACAAGATGATTACCTAGAGATAAGGTTCAACAAATCTCGAGATCAGTACAGTCTCTTACACATATCCTCTGCAGTACTCCTGCCAGATCAGAGGCTAGAGCAAGGGGACTAACCACAAACCTGTTTATGGGCTGGGGTCCTTGTGGAGCTAAGACTGTGTCAGTGACCTCCTGGAACAACTGAGCTACTCTTTCCACAGAAACCCAAATAATACATTTCTACTGTGAGTGGCAGGAATTTGAGGAAGAGTGGTATGGAAAAAGATAATTTTAAGGTAAAAACAGGTTAACAGTAACTTTTTCTTGAGTTATGTCATCAAGATTGTACTAGGCAGTACAAAATTAAGGAATTCTATGCAAGTTCCTTTGCTGTTTCTTGCTCTTCTCTTTAGGGAATAAAAAAAACCATAGGACCTGCCCTAGATAGGTCTAATTAACAGCTTGTCTCTCTGATTTGAGCACATTATCCCTGTAAAGCAAGCATCTGAGCAGCGTGGTACATAAAAAGACAACCCACCTCCCTGTTCCTTTCAAGGGTCAGTTCTCTTCTTGCAATCCCAACTCTTCTGCATCAGATACCCATTATCTCCCTCCCATCCTTCTGCCTAGGCTTGTCCTTCTCATGCTCTGCTTTAAAACAAGAAAACCTTCCTTTTGGCCTTGAAATCAGTAGTTGCTTCAGGGAAACAGTACATTTTCTGTCAAATGGCCTGTGAAAATTCAGGCTCCCTTGCATCTATTAATCTGCCTGTGTACATCAGTAGAACTGTTAGTTCTGTTTCAGTATTACTATAAGACATTAACCACAAAAGAGACAGCAGCTTTTGCAGCAGGTAGGTAGTGTGGCGATTTCCAGTATTTCTATAAGCAAACTGATCCTCACCCTGAATTCTGTCAGTTGTCTTCTCCTTCCTCGATTTTCTCTTCCATCCTTCATCATCTTATATATGCTCCTGCCTGCCCCTAGGCCAAGTATTGCTGCCTTCTCAAAGGCTACATCTCATACAGTGCCAAACTTGAATATATTTGGGCAGAACCAAGACAAGAACAACCAAGCTTATTCTCCAGAGCTCTACTTCAACTACCACATGCTCAACAACTCACCCAGAAGTCCTGCTTCACTGGTTAGAAATTGCTCAACTGGTCCCCAGCGCGAGCAACTGTTTTGCTCATTTCTCCCTGCCTTCCCCCACGGTATCAACAGCACAACAGAAACACAAATTTTGACTTGGATCCTGGCCTTATTCTCAAATTTTCTTCAAAAAGAATGGATGCTTAGATGAGAAATGTGCCACTTCAGTAGAATTAATTCATTCTTGGTTTTAATGTGGATGGTAATACTGCCCTTATGCTGTGTGCTGTTCAAAAGCTAAGAGAACCAATCTCCAACAAGAAGACTTGAAAACCAATGAATATTGAAGTTTTAAATATAATTCTAACATTTCCATATGTTTGTCACCTTTGACGTACGACTCCACTACGGAGATACGAGGTTGTTTTGTCTCTGATAATTAGCTATCTTCCCAGTCACTTTTCAATAAGGAATCCATTTCATTGCATTAAGAGATTTAGCTTACTATGGAAACAGTTATTTCACATATTCAGCCAATTTCTATTCCACAAAACAGGAGTAATGTGGCTTTTACACAGCAACATAATTCTTTCCTACCCTGAGGAGAGGCACCCCTTCATCTCCATTTGGGTCCTTCCTCAGAGGTTACATGACAGCTCAGTTCAGAAAGCTTCTTATTAAAGCAGCAATTTTACCACTTGCATGCTTAATACAGTCCACATAGCTGGCAAAAAAAATAGTGTAGTAACTTAGGTCACTTATCAATATGTATTTCCAGTTAAGTCCTTCAGTGTCATCTACTCTTCCATACGGGCTTTGCACGTGAAACCTAGCCTATCATGCTATGGAAAGCTTCCCTCACCTGAACACACTTTATTTTTTAGATCTTAATTATATACAAGCTTATGAAAGGATAATTTAGCATTTGGTTCCTTTTTCCTCCTTGACATTTGAAAATTTTTACATCTTGCTTCATTTAGTTTTTATTAGCATGGCAGAACTAACATGATGCTCAAGTGACACAAATCAAACCCTAAGAAATTTAACAGTAGAGTGTACTTGGGTTGTTTGTCAAAAAAAAAAAAAGTCTCCAAGTTACTTAATTTGTGTTTGAAGAGATGCGTTCCTCAACACGTCTATGTAATAAAGCAGTTTACACATCTGCCTTACTTAATATTATATAGTGAATTAATGCATTTCTACTCCCAAAATAACTCTGATGTAACATAGTAATCCAGTGCAGTCGGGTAAAACCAATGTCATCTACTGTTATCCACCAAGGCACTTAATGAAAACTTTACATAAACACTAAACAATGACTTAATTGAGCTAGGACCAGGCTTGATTGAAGCTGCCACAAAAAGCACTCAAAAACTAGGTAACGCAGCATTAAGGCTGCCTGTGCAACCCTTATTTGTCAGTGTAGCACACATGCTGTAACACTCAAACTACGCAGTGCTTTTCCATGGGACCCCCTACCTATCTCTGCACACATAATGGACCTCCTGTGGAGATGAACACTGATGCCTAGTGATTAAGCTTATTGTCTGTTGGACCTTTGTCTTATTTACTGAGGAAAAGGAACAAAAGAAGGGATCACGCAAGTGAGGACAACAATTAAGACAGTAAAAAGCCACTCTGGAAAAAGATGGCTATCCCTCCTCTAACACTCACCTATCCTGTGGTTAGGCAAGTCTCATTAATCTAGGAGAACCCAAACTAGCCAGTTTTGTACCCCACCTCTGAAGCTCTGTAGTTAAAATAGGAGCCAGAACACAAAGTATTAGCAAAGGAGACAAGTGGGAGTGAGATTCCTACCCCAAGTGCTGAAAACACTCCACAAAGCAACAAATTAAAAAGCCTAGGATACTATGTTGGCTGCTCAAGACCACAAAAAACCTTCCTGTTATTCTCTGCTATATCAACACACACAAAAGCTGCAGCATATGCACAGAAGGGAACCGAGCTCAGGCAGCTCAGACAACTTAAAGGCTGCCCATCAAGTGCTCTGCCTTAGTATCAAGGTATATCCATCCTTACCTTCCCACACTCAAATGCAGGGCTTTATCACTTCCTTTTCACTGCCTAGAGGCCATCTACAACATTATGGAGAGCAGCACCTTTTTGGTCTTTGAACCCACTCTTGTTGCCTCAGTGGACATGAACTGCAAGTCACGTCCTGCAAGTCATGTCCTGCTCAGATTCTATGTCATGAACCTGCCTACAAGCAGAAACATCACAGATTAAGTAGCTGCCCAGCTAACCAACTGGTCTTTCAAAAGGTTTTCACAGCTTTAACTTTCTGACAGTGGGTTAACACAGTGGGGACAGCAACATGGACAAATCCACTTCAAAAGCCTATGCTAGAAAAAGTGAGATTTTTAGTAGTTCTCACGCTTTGCTATATAACAATATTTTCCATAAATACAAAGTTTAAATTGGCATGTTGGTATATACCCACAACTGTAAGCAGTCAGGTCATTTTGCTACAAACTGTTCATTGCTTTAACAGATAAACTGCTGCTTGGAACAAATACTATTTTAGTAATCAAAGACACCAAATCTGTTTTCACAAGCTTGTTCTGAACATTCTCAGGCTCCTCTGGAAAACCAAACAAAAACAAAAAGCATACAAGAGCACAATTATTTATACATCTGCCAAGCAAACATTCCACAGCAGACAATATAGTAAGAAAAGGGAAGGCATTAAATACAAGAAATAACTCTCCCATCTTCGGGGGGTGGAGGGGAAGATAGTTACTACTTGAAGTTAATCTAATCAATGCTACCATTTCTACCCATAATTTCCTATTACATTTACTATATTTGTAAATACATCTGTTTTAATAGTAACATTTGTTTTTTTGACAAGGTCAAAGCATTAACTATATTTATTTCACCTCTCCGATGCAAAGCTTAGAACTAGGTATAGCATCATGAAAGAACTGCTCTTCACTGGCAGCCAGCAAATGCTAAACCACAGGGATTCACTTCACTGGCCCCGCTTCACCAGACTGGAAAAGACCAGTTTTTAGTTAGCAGTATTGTGTGGGTTGCACCCAGTTCCCCCAAAAATGTATAGTGTTGCTCCAGGGAGAAAGAAAGAAAATTTGCTTATCTTGATTTTCATGGTAGTACTGTTGTCATCCAAGGACAGTAATCTAGAACACTCTCGCATATGAAGAGTTTTTCCAATATTCTCTTCCATTACAAATTTTAAACACTCCAACAAGCTTATTTTTTCTTTACCACAAAGGAAAGCTGATAGCTTCCAAACTGGGGTTTGTGGCAGGGCAGAAGGCAAACCTTTTTGGACAACAAAACATCAATTCTTAAATGTTCAGGTTATCACCGCTTTTTACATTTGGGTCAGACAGAGGCAAATTTACTGCTTCTTGAAGAAGCTGGGGAAAAAAAAATTACTCCTTTTTTTAACCTCACAGATACTGGTTCTAATAGCTACTGGCTTAAAACTTCTGTTCAGTAGAGTCAGGAGATACCATTTCCACAGAGAAGCTCTTCAAAACAAACAAAAAACCCCACATCCACTTTTCCAGGGAGTTAAACTGTGCTATAACAATAATCATCAAGGAATGGTCAGACTTCTTAGTGCTGCCTATTTAAGGCACCGGAAAGCCACCTCACAAGGCTTGACACAAGTCTTCACCTGAAGTTGTCCACTATAAAGTTTAACGCAAACAAAAAACCCCCAAAACCAGAAAGGGTTACACTACTCAGTTACGTAAGTCACAAAGGTTCAAATTTAGATTTATATTTAGTTCTTCAATTCCCACCCAGAGTTCAACTCAGTAAACTTATCTGTTTTTAGCTTTTGACTCTTTTGGACATTTCCTTCCTTCATCTGTGTAAATGCGTCACAGCTTCTCAAATGTTTCCCTTTGGCTAAGGAAGGATGCATCTGATTCCAAGCTTAAAAAAAAAGTTAACACACACACACGCCGAGCGGTTATTGTTGGCTGAGTTGTACCCTGGTTCTGAGTTAAGGATAAGCAAATTTGACTCCAGTCTTCGCATTGTACTACAAAAGATAATGCCCTTTCTGCACTGACAGGTAACAGCATGTCATGTCTATCCTCTGCAAGGATCACCACTAGCCAAACCATATTTTATCACTTTCTTATAAGCAGGCTTGACTTGGCTCTGCTGCCTTGATAATTCAATAGACAAACAGTAGAATTTTCCCACAATGGGAACAGAAATGAAGTTCAGGTTTGTAACTTTCTGCTCAGCCACTGAGGCAAGAAGTTTAGTCAAGTGAGTGTCCTTGTTTTCCTTCCAAAGACAGCCTTCCACTACATTTGGAGAAGCTGGTCACTTAATTTTTATTTATTTAATATAAAGCTTTAACAAGCCAATCAACAAGTTACTAGATAAACCATTATGGCTGACCTGATCTTTCCATCTGAAAAGGTGCCACTGTCCTAATAAATTTTAGTTCGGCTTGCCTTTGTTGTCCTTACAGAAACCTGGCTCGCATAATCCCCTGTCAGTTAAGCAATGCACAGCATTGATTTCCTCTTTGAACTTTGCAAGCCATGGCAAGTTCAAGTCTAACAACTGTCCTTAACTGCGGAAAACAAGTACTTGAGGCACACAAAGTATGACTTTAAGGGGTGCAAAGCAAAAGCATAAGCTACTGCTGTAACTGTCCCATTTCCATTCTTTTAGGACCAACTTGATGTGCACTATGCAACCAAAATGGACTTGCTAACCAACATCAATAAAGCAAATAAATAAATGAAGACAGGGATAAAAGCTTAGAGATTAAATCTTTATTTTTTAAAAAACAAAAATCATGGCTGTTCAGTTTCTTTAGCAGAGAAATCATATCCTATTTTATTTCCCTATAGTAACAGACAGAAGGAGGCCTCTAAAGATGGGGTTTGACATCTTCTTAAGTCTGACCTTTACCGCACTACATACTATCAGCTTTTGCGCAGAATAGGACAATCCAGTCAACTTGTATTTCAATTCACCTTCATTTGCTGACAGCTTTCTACCTTTCTTCTGTGCTTTCAGCTGCAGATATCTATTCCTCTAATTCTAGAAGAATTACAAAAGGCCAAGATATTTCAACCTTAGCCTAAATTTTTTAGAAGAGGGTGGAGCATTTTTATGATCTCAGAAAATGATATCATCTTTGCACTCAATGCTGCATAACCCAACATGTTCAAAAGTTAATGGCATGATAAACATTTGGAAAGTGAAGGACTTACTACCTTAATGCTGGTAGAAAATTATATCCAATAGTGTACAGCCAAGTCTACACAATGGGTACTGCAAAGTCCATTGTGTAGCATAAGAGGTTAGCCAAGTAATATTTAGTATTTAAACACTCCATTTATTCTAACTCACTTTTGGGATGTTCTTGATGTATTAATTCTCCTGCTGTTCTTGATGTATCCTCCCTTTATCATCTGGGCCAAGTTTTAAGAAATGTCACCTCATTTCATCCCAAATTTTAACATCTGCTTGGGCTCTGAAAACAAGCAGTCCCCAAGACTTCAACGTTCCAGACTTTTCTTTTTTTCAATAAATCTCAGCAGTAACATTTCTCATTGGCTGATGGCCTCAAAGTTATTTACCAGCTACGTGACTATCACAAAGCCTAGTGAAAAGCCTTTGACCAAATGCCTTGACAAAGCATCTCATAAGGCTGCAGGTTTCACTGATGCACAAAAATACAGGAATTCAGTATAAAAATCTAAAGGGTTTGGATTTTAATCCACTGTTTTATACAAGAAGTGAGGTACAGACTACATAAAAACAAGTAGGTATTTAACATGTCCTCGTGAGCCCTACTGGCTGCAGTGTATTTCCGTGTTCATTTTTAGCACTTATAAAATCTCACTTCACTATGACCCCAGACCCTCGGCCTCTAATTGCTAAACAGTTATGTATGAAGCTAACCGCAAAAATCACTACTGGTTGTTTACACAGTCTGCAGACACCTCACGAATAACTATTACTGCTCATACATGCACGAAGAGTACAAGGAAACATGAGTAATTAAGCTATGGGTAGTTTCACAGATGACTAGAACACATCGGGATTACTCACAATAGCCCTGTCCGGTGCCTGCCGCCCAGAATACTTTCACCAACTTTTTGTTAAAAAGATTCATCATGCAAACTCAGTTTTCTAAGCTACACAGAATATTTAGTTTGACAGCGTATACATGCACACATATATCCCCATGCACGCTGGTAAAACAAACCTTTCTGAATCTCAGCCTCATGTTCTGACTCTGTTACACAAGCTGATAATATTAACCTGAGTCTTACACAGATTTGAAGGAATTATCTAAGCACCCTGCCGAAATACTATACTATAAAACATACCAGACAAAGCAAACTGCTGGCATATTTTGAGTGCTGGAAGCTTACACTTTTCTTCCTATCATTTACATCTTGCTTCCTTACCATCTTAGGCCTTGAGAGACAAAAAAAAAGTTCTAAAGTAATTTTCTTATCTCCTTGAAAAGGTCCTTTTTTCCTCTTAAGAAAAAAAACAACAAACAAAACCCCCCAAAAACAGCAAAACAATGACAAAACAGTAATACTGATTTCAGTTTTTCAGTAAGGTCCAGGTTACAAAACATCACATTCAAAGTACCAGCAAGATGCACAGTTGAGCACTGCTCAGTAGGAAAACCTGTCAGATATTTGCAGTGTTTTTAATTAACCAGTGCTACTGCCACTTATGCACGGCAGTAACAGTGACACAGGAGATGAAAAAAAATTGACTAAACCATTTGAGAAGACTCCACTCAACTACCTTGGAAAACAACCCTATTTTTTAAACAAATGCCTAAAGACAATTAGGCTACCTTCTCCTCCTCTGTGTAACCACAAGAGGCTGGGATCAACAGCTCCAGTTTCTGATGAGTTAGAGCATCTATTTGGTAGAGAAGCCACTGGAAAGGGCTCTGTATCTTTAGAGCAGAGTCTACAGGCTCTTGTCACTCAGACTGTTTGGTGAAACTTTGTGGACACAACTCATTTATGACCCTCCTCTTTGTATATCAATAGAACAACCTACTCTAGAGGCTGAAAATCGGATGCTTTAAGGTACTGTAGTGTCTACTGCCAAAAGCACTTGAGTTGTTCCTTGTCATTTCAATTCCTCCTCCTCACTACTGGGTAAGTGATCTGTTTTCTCAAAACAGCAGTATCCTTCCTGAAGGAATATGACTCAGCTTTGCAGATCATGAGTATTACTTCACCAGTAGTCTACTTTTTGATTTTGCTGCACCAAGAAAAACGTTAAGTTAAACAAAGAACCTTCTCCAAATCAAGCAAATTTCTTTGAGAGCAACCAAGTAGATGTAACCGTTTCAGTCATTAGATTTAAAATAGCCTGCTATGACCTTCATTATTTTTTTTATTTTACCCAGTAGCCTTTTTTCTTTTCTTTTTAAGATTAGACTTGGTTCTCACTGGCAAACAGAAAAATTAGTTTCCTTTGTTCTCATTAAAATCATCGCCCACTTTCAGAAGAATATCCCTCAACCACCAGTGCATTTCCAAAGTTTCAATGTGTCTTTCCTATTTTAACACTTGCTGACCACAAACAGCTACTTCAGTGATCTCACCTCTTTCTTCAAGCTGCAGACCAAAATCACAATGCAGTTTCACCCTATTAATAAACTGACCTAATAGTCTGCATCTAAACAGGCCCATTTGTTGACATTAGAATTTTTTTTTAAATTTTTAAGTGAAAAAAGAGTAGAGCAACATTAATATTTTCTCTTTGTATTGGGGTAGGAAAGTCTTTCCAGTCTTTGTTCAGATTTCATTTACCTAGATGGTCATTTTACATTGAAAAGCTTTTGGAAGCTATGTGAAATTTCAGGTTGACGTTTCATACTTGTTTCTGCTACATTGCTGTGGGACACACTTAACTGGAGAGAAACCACTTCTTTAAGAAACATTTACTACCCACCTTGACTACACAGTGACCAAGCTCTGCAATTACTGAAAGCCTCAGCTGCACCAAGTCTCTTCCTAATTCTGTCAGCTCCTTTCTGAGCACATCAGCACTTCATGCCAGCTCAAACGTACTCCTCTCAAGAATGGGCCTGGCTTTTCTCTAACTCCCATTTACCTTCGATTCCAAACATGCATTTCGTTTACCAACTGTCAGCTATCACAGATGTTACAGGTAATTCTCTGTCCCCTCTTAGAAATATTCATGACTTCTGCCTCCAACTCTTTCAAACACACCCTAACCTCTAACTTCCTCTACCCTTCGCTATCCCCAGTGGAGTTTGGCTGCTCCACACTAAGCACAACAGCTGCTGCATTTCACACTGAAGTGCTCTGTCCTCGTCTTCATTGTTCCAGGAAACGTCAATCCAACAACACTATTCCCAGAGTAACTTCTCCATTGTAACTTCATTGTTTCTGTAGTTATTTTTGTTCTGGATACCACACATCAGCAACTATCGAGTTGTGACGTTTCTCTATGGTGTTTTTCAAAACATCATTTTTCCCACATACACACTTTAACCATCTTATTAAAATGGATGCTGCTGCAACTGGATTCAAAACTCTGCAAAACGACCCACTTCTTTTTCAGCCCGGGTCAACCAGTACTAATGACAGCAACGCTGCTACAACCTTCTCACTGACTAAAGCAACTCAGTAAAGGAAAAAGTAACAGATTCTTGAAAAGCAGACACAAAATCTTAAATTTTTTTTGTTTATTTCTTTTAATACAAATGCTGTTGTCACTCTAAGCTGCATGAAAGAATGGCCAACTTGCTTCATATTTTACATTCTCTGCATGCTCACCACTTTTTACAACCCCCAAACACACCTCAGCTCCTGACAGCCACAGGGCCAAGAATCAATACTTGCAGAGGACAGCATGAAGATACCGTGTGGGGTACCACCAGTGCTGCCTGCCAACACTTCACTTCTGGCTTCACTGTTAAAATTATTTTTGTTAGACATTTGTCACTACTCTGCAGCTACTCCAACTGCCACGCCAAGTAAGCCACACAACCATAGCTCTGACTACCTTCTCTGTAAGTTAGCTACTACGTATCGTCAGGAGATGGATGAACCTTCTTAGAACGGCACTATCTTAACTTTATACATCATGTGTTCTGCTCCGTGGATTTAGCTGAAAATTGGGCTTGTTTTTCACATTTGATGCCTAACATGAAAGCTATTTTGCCTACAATCTAAAAGCTAGCATGTTTTTTAGTAATAGTATTCATGAAAGAGTTTGCTGCCTTTTAATAGTATGCTTGCTTTTTCTTTTCCATATAATCTTTCCCCTCCCCCTCTCTTTTCTTCCCCTCTTCCTAGGAGACCTTCTCTGCTACGCTAGCATTTTTAATGTTGTCTACTACAGGCAGCCAACTTTCCCAGCCACTATCACACACGACACTAATGTAAAGCAAACAAGGCAACAGTACATAAAACAATATGATCAGGAAGAAGCAAAACATAGGTCCTCCCTGTAAAATTGAAATACCATATTTCTGAATAAATCTTTTGGTTTTTATCTTTACAGTATTATTTATTAAGTGATATTCATGAAACCTAACCAAACCACATGATCATTATTTAAGAGGAAAAAAATAATCATATTTTCATGATACTCATTAATACTTCCTATATGGTCTCAGCTACTCAAGCAATTATCAGCCTAGGCTGCTACAGGCAGACTTGGTTGAGCCCAGATTGATCCAAGTCTCAAATCACTAGTACTTGTAGAAGTCTTCAACTACATGTCCACAATCACAATAGATTTCAGCATCCCATTTTCCTAAAATACTCACACGGACATTTTGGTACCTACATATATCTCAAAACAAAGTTTTAAATTCTCTTATCATTAAGCTTACATTAGGAAGCACATACACAAGCAGGAAAGAGTAAATGTACAATGTTAGAACCAGGTGCTATTCAAAGCTATTCTGGCTACCAGTCTGTTCTCTGACTTCACCTCGGGAGAGGTGGCACACCGAACTCGACTTGGGACACCCTTCTCCTCCAGACCCACTTTCATCTTACAGACTTACTCCTCCTGCTGAGAGAGCACCGCTGCCACCTGCATAGATTCATTTTTAGATGGAAAACCCTCCACCTTTTTGTTTTTCCAGATCAAGTGATGAAGTGCGACTAACAGTTATATTCGGATTTGACCTGGCAAAGCTTGGGTAGTTATTCACCCTAGTGACAAGACTTCCAGGGCCTCTCGGTTTTCCTTTGTTTTGCCATTTCTGCCTCTCCAAAAGGTCCCTGCCCCATACTCAGTATGCATATTTTGCTCCTTCTGGAAACGTGGCAAGTGTTCTAATAAACAGGTGGTGACGACATGAATCCCCTCAATGGCTTTGAAAACTGTATCATTTGTCCGTACGTGAATGAAGCTATTGCACGGTTTGCAGAAGCCACTCACAGTGAATGTATCTTACAGGAAATAACTACATTCGCTTTCATCACAAAACTGTGAAGAGTTATCGGCTAATAACTTGGGGGTTTTTCTTCCCCACTGAGACTTAGAGTCATTTATAAAGGCACTTGCTACACTGTCCAGCCAGGAGTTGACTGAAGTGCTTACAAGCCTTTTTCTCTGCATCCTTTGGTATTCACAGATTTCTCCATCATCCCAGAAAGGTAAGTTTAATTACAAAATGTACAATCAATATCTCTTTTACTTAGATGAAAAATTTTTGTTCTTTATGCTCAAACCCAAAATTCATTAACATCAACTAGCAAAAATTCTTTGGTTGGAGGACACTGTTATAATAGCATGATTTAAACTTAACAGACAGCCCTCATTCTTGCATCCTAAAGGTATCAGTTGACACAGTCCCCTTCCCAAAGTATCGAGGACTCAAAGCTGCAAAGATGAAGATTTAAGCAACAACAACAAAAGAACAACCACCAAACAAAGCCTCTGTATGGCTACTGCCCTGTAAGCCATGACTTGATGGCAGTCCCTCAAATTCAACTTTGCTCATGTTATCCGTTTTCAGCCCTTCAGAATACATAGGATTTTAAGTTGAAACTTAGAATATATTTTGAAAATTTTTATCTTAATACCTTTTCATACAGAATAGATCTTGTATACTTAACACATGTATTAACACCCCTCTACCCAGTCACTTACACTCTGCGCCACTGGGTTTTCATACAGTAATAGTCTGTTTTTCCATAATTCTAAGAGACTTTATTAGTCCTTTCAAGTCACACCAGTGCACTTTTTAATAAGAAAAAAAGGGATGCTTGTCTATACATCTTCAGCTCAAAACATATCCCTTCTGTCAGTTTACAGAGTAATCTCTAATCTCCAATTTACATATAGGACAGAAAGGCACTTCCTACAACCACTGTGTTTTCTCCGTCAAAACGTAATCACTTTGCTTGGCACTCAACTCTGCTTCTTAGCAGTTTTACTCTTAATCCTGCCACAAAGAAGGTGACAGATCTAACAAGGTGTTCTTGTCTTTTCAACTTCAAAT
Organism: Aptenodytes forsteri; assembly: GCF_000699145.1. NCBI lineage: Eukaryota > Metazoa > Chordata > Aves > Sphenisciformes > Spheniscidae > Aptenodytes > Aptenodytes forsteri. Next base: position 1,351,142 of record NW_008794407.1, on the reverse strand, counting down.
AATGAGATTTAGATACCAAATAGATAACAGAAAGTAAGCTGTCACAATTTCTTCCAATTCCGATAAAGGGATTCCTCATTTTAATTCAAGACACACAATCTTTCTGTTTTCATGCTACTACCTCACTTCTAGTTCAGCTGCTTTCTCCACATTTCAATTGCAACTTATTTCCACAGTAACTCAGAGTGAGTTTACATTTACATAACCAAAGTGAAAACTGGAAACATACACATTTCAAGTGATGTGAACCTAGTTGGTGTTCAATATCCTAACAAAACATCTTCCAAATAATGAAACTCCATTGTTTAGGCTACTTTAATTCTACTTCAGGCTTAGTCTTACAAAAGGACAGGAGGAAAGCCAATAACCCCACTGGCAGCTTAACTGACCAATTTAACTAACCTAAGATTAGAACTGATTGTTCAGGTGGGTTTTGTTGTCTTTTTTTTTTTCCTCCTGGAAAACACTGTAACATTTTTACTCATTTCTCTTTTAAGTACCAGCTACAGCTTTGCTGACATTCTCTGCAAGTGACAGGAAAAAGGAAGCATTTGTCATTGTAAACACTGTAAAGAGAAAAATAGTTTGTCTGCTCCCAGGTACACTAAACAAAGTTTTTAGCTTGTTCATTGATCGCTGTGTCCATTGTGTCTCACTGAAAAAAACTGTGCCTCCTGTTCAAACAAAGGGAAGCACCAGAGATCTCTTAATAGACCCTTTCCTTATAAAAGAGTGTATCACGTACACAGGCGGAGTTTAAAGAGCTCTTCCCAATACCGAACACCCCCAAGAGATGCCAGAACATTTTCCAGCATATGTCACAGCCCAGGCTGAACCAGATAACCCCCACATGTAAATACAGAAATGGGAATGCCAGTTGTTAAATACGCTCTAAGAGTTTTTTGATAAGCATTTGACACGTCCTTCTACTGCTTTAAGCTTTTTGGTTGCTGCAAGACTAAGCTCAGTGCAACTTCCCCGTTATCAGAAGTTATCAGTATCAGAAGTCATCACTGCACCACTTAGAAGCTTATCAAGTCTGTGTCATCCCTCTGCCCACACACAAATGTGGAAGTTGACTATTAATACAGCTGGCAGGGTCTTCCAAAACTGCAAGATTACTACACATGTACCCATTTGTAACTACACCAGGCAGACTGTAAGTCTACTGTTGTAATCTGTCATTTTGCTTTCAACGGGATTTTTTTTCGGAGAATGACAAAGCTCAGTCCTTCTTCCATGACAAAACCCACCAAGGCCCGCATCTTGCCTAGACGAGGAGTTTCGCACTCATAGCTCTCATGTGAAACAGGTTTCCGAGGGAGCATCAGGTCCTTCAGAGGGGACGTAGTCCTCTGTTCAGACCGCCTGTCCAAGCAAACGCAGCTCTGAACCTGCTTCAGGGATGCCTGCTGCAAATCACACCTCCTCCTTCACCCTCATTAAATTAAACACATTCAACAGCAAGCCCTGACCACGATCAGCACTGATTATGCCATTTCCCACTTCCCTCACGGACTTCCCTTAAAAACCCAGTTAACACAGCTTTTTACTATTGTTATTATTACTACTGCCATCATTATTTTTTACACAGGAAATCGGCAATCCCCCTCATCTTTCCAGCGGTGAGTCTGCATTTTCCTCGCTCGCACTTCCCTTAAAAACCCAGTTAACACAGCTTTTTACTATTGTTATTATTACTACTGCCATCATTATTTTTTACACAGGAAATCGGCAATCCCCCTCATCTTTCCAGCGGTGAGTCTGCATTTTCCTCGCTCGCCGCTCCTTTTTAGGCATCCAAACGGAGCAAGTGCCCAGCCCT
>NW_008794407.1:1342129-1347102 GCF_000699145.1 Aptenodytes forsteri | reverse complement strand
CCTCCTGGGGGTTGGGGGTTTATTATTTTTTTTGCCGCTTCCCGCTTCCGTCCGACTTTCGCCCTCGCACGCAGCTGCTGCGGGGCAGCCCAGCTCGCCCGCCGCCCGCGGGCCGGGGGCGGGCCGGAGCTGCGGGTCCTAAAAAATCCAGTCGGTCCGTCCGTGCCGGGGGAGGGGGGGCGCGGGGGCCGCGCCCAACGCGGCGGGAGGTGACAAGTGGCGCGTGCCCCGTGCTCCTGCCTCCGTCTCCCCGGGAGGCTCGGTACGAGGTCACGCCGACTTTGTCGTCTCCCCGAGGGGTCGTGCTCGGTAAGAGCCCCGCTCCCCGTGGTTTCAAAGAAGAGGCATTTGCCGCTCGAAGGAAAAAAAAAAAAGTAGGCAAATTTTCCAGAGAGGTGCCTTTAAGAGGCATCGAAACAACCCATTACATTGCTGTCTGTATTGTTGCTATTTTTTCTTCAGTGATCACAGGAACACTTCAAAATATTTTGTGTCGTGGAGCACTCCGATTAACGTAAAATAAGCAAGCGGCTCGTGACGGAAAGTGCAATCGGGTGCTCGGTGAAGGGGCATCCCGGCACAGTCGCGCTCCTCATGTTAAACTGCCAGAGCAAGACTGTGTGCAGATAAGGTTCAAGAGAGAGTGGCGAAGTGGGCAATCTTAGCAGTTGCACGAATTGATAAAGCTGAGTAACACATCTCAAATGCTTGTGGTGAATGGTCAGAGGCATTGTTTATTAGCACACTTGAAGCGCAGAAGTACAGCTTCAGGAATTAAACTCCCGAACCTTTGATAAGTGTTAAAAGCAAGGGTAACTTCAAGAGAAATGTGGTTCTGTTAGTTTATCACAGTCAGATGATGTGGAAGTCATCCACGAGGTTCCCAAGGTTTGTATTTATCTGAAGTTGTATAGCTTGATGAAAAAGCTTTTGTGCAACTACCCCTGCCCTGATTTCTCTTACAGAGAAGAGATTAGTTTGACTGAAAAGATTTTTTTTTTTTAATGTCTTTCTTTCAGGCAGCGGGCACAGGAAAGAGTTCCAAATTAGCACCCCACTGGCAGAAGTGGTTGCAACGTGAATTCCTTTCTAGCTGGCCTAGCAGCGTCCACCTAGCAAAAAACACAGCTGGGACAAATGCTGCTGTTCTCTAGCAAGCAGTGAGTTGACCTGGGAGTAGGAGTAGGATATTGTACATCAGCACAAAAAAACTACGTAAGAATATGAGAAAATGGGATAAGTGGACGGAAAGAGTTAATATAATGAGTAAAGAAAAACAGGTCTCCTGGAATCTCCATAATTTGAGCTTCCAGTGGCTGGAGAGCAAGAAGTGCTCAAGATTATTTGTTTTCTGAATTTGAATTAAGACTTTGATATGCTGTGCAACACTGGAAAAAGCTTTGGAAGACTGTTCATCAGCTATTGAAAATAAGATACTGACCGTCTGTTTCCACTTAGCTGCTCATCCAGCGTACTGTAGAATTTGTCAGTGGGTGCTAAAAAGCCAAGGTTCATCTGAACAATGTTGAAGGCTGTATGACTGAAGTTTGCCCCTTCCCCTGTCCCCTCCATCTGCTGAATTGCAGGAGGTGATACCGGTTTTGTTTTTCTCTAACACGTGGATGCCGTGAGCCATATCCCCCGCTACAAGAGCCTCTCATCACCGTGAAACTGATTGAGATCGACTAGCTGCAATTCGAGTTCTTCACCTGCGGCAAAGGTGGCCCTTACAGAGAAACCTTCAACAGCCAAATACGCTCATATCCTTTGCAGCGTTCAGAAGGATTATAGCAATAGAGGTGTGTTCACACTAATGTTCAGGTTGCAGTATTTACTGAAGGGTAAGTTAAAAGAAAGAGACAAAGACAGGAAAATGACATTATGACAAAGTTACTTAACACACTGTAATAAAACAAGGATTTCGGTCACAGGTATCCACCTTAGATATCAAATACCAGATTTAATATTTTGACATTAGGAAATTAAGTTTCTTAGTCTGGTTCTTCTTGATCATTTTAGGCTTGAAATAAAAAAAAAAAACCTCAACAAACAAGGTATGAATTGTCTGTGTGGAAAACGTTGCACATCATTGAAAAGTTGCGTGAGTTTGCCTACTTCAGAAGCACCATTAGGGAATAGCCATACTCTGCATCCTCAACTCCTACTTTGCTTGTCTCAGTTTTTGTCAACCTGCAAGTGTTTTTGCACCAGTTGCAATGGTAAATGCAGGAAAGGAAAAAATATTATTCTTCATGTAAAAGATATTTGAAGGGTGCTGTGACCTGCTAAATATCAATAGTGTTAAGGCTGAGATTCATATTAGAGTTTATTTAAATTGTACACCAGGAGTTTTAAGAACTAAAGATGTTGAGATCATGCTTAATTTCTGTACCTACTTTATATATATGTAAAAGCATTTAATTTTATTTAAGCAAATTTTTCAAAAAGATTTATACCCCAGTAAAATAAATGCCCTAAGAGACATTCTCATTTGAAATGTCCTTTATTTTTCCTTGTATTGTGTCTTACTCCGGTTGAATGGTCACTCCGAAATCAGTATATCAATGCACAAAGATCTTTATTCCCAACAAAGAGGTCTCTTGTGAGGAAAGAAGCTTGCCCAGTGCCTAGCCTTCAGTGTCCAGGCTGAGAAGTGTCACATGTCACCTCATGTTTCATCCCTAAAGGAATATGCAAACTGGATAGTGCTTGAGTTCTTTTCCTGCAGCATTTGCTGTCCACTAATGAAGAAAACAAAAAACAAGTTTGCCCCATTTCCAAAAGACATTAAAGAAAGCAGGGCAACAGCTTCATTTAAAATCACTGATATTTACAAGTTTTCAGGAGAAGTAAACTAGAAACTCGTTAGTTTGGACAAGCTACCAGACAGGAGATGATACTGACCTGGGAGGTCAATCTGAGTTGTCTCCTTGCTCAGAACCAAAAAAGCCTTCAATTATTAAAAAAAAAAACCACAAAAAACACCGTTGGTGGTAAAAAACCAGGTTTTCACAATGGAGTTCTCTTCTCATAGTTGTTCACAAGCTTCACTATTCATTTCACAAACCAAAACACAGAACATAAAAGATGGTGTGAGGCCAAGTATTCCACATGGAAAACGCTTGAATGCATGTGGACTTCTCTTCAGCCTAGCCAGCCTGTAAAAACTGCCTCTTACAAACGTTATTTTTCTGCAGCAGGCTTTCGGGGGACTCCAGACGAATCTGTGAAACAAGGCAGAAGCACTCGTGGTAAGTAGTAGAGAAGGCCATACCAGTTGCTACTGTGCTTTTAAGATGACAAGGCTTCTTTTAAGTTTGTAGCAGTTAAGGAAAGCAATCAAAGTTATTAATGTGTACCACCTCCGTGTTGCTATCTGTTTTCTGATCTAAATGGTGCTGGTGTTACAGCAACATTTGTCAATTTCAAATTATCCTCCAAGCACAAGATGCATCTCTTATCTGTAGACTGGCACTGAAGCATTTTTACCCATTATCATTATTATCTCCCTCTTTTCTGCAGAAGCATCCACGTCTTTTTGAAAAGTTGTCTTGAACAGTACTAAGCCTACGTGCTCCACTTCCTTATACTGTAAAATCAAGTTCTTGTTTCATTGTATGAGTTCTGGCAGCTTTTGGAACTTCTGCCTTTGCCTCTCCATCGGTTTTTCTACTTTTCTGAAAAACAGTAAAATTTTTTAGCATCTGATAGCAGATGAACTACCTATCACCTGTGTACTTGAACATGTTTACTCCATACTTCCACTGGTAAGACCTTCCACATTTTTACATTTCCTTCATAAACTTAGAGCAGCACTGCCAGCACCCACCAGGACATAACATTTCACAGATACTCTTAGTTAGCACCTGCAAGGAGAGGTTTAGTACACTTAAGTCAAAAACTGCATATGGCCACTGTTTGATGGTCACTACAACTAAAGTTTTCCTGCTTATGTGGTCATGACTCAAATCTTAAGCAAAGAATCAAGCTGGTTTTTAATAACCTACAGACCAACTTGGGTGTTTTTGCATATCGCTTACCAAAAATGTTAACCATCCTGATTTTATTTATAACCCAACCACATTTTTTTTACTTCTCACCATTTCAATGATGTGATATCTCTATAAAAATCCAGCTCCCAGTTCTGCTACATGGCATGTACTGACTTGTCAATGTCAAGGACACTTCTGTTATGTGCAGAAATTACACCAGCCGTCTGATGTTTTATAGACTGTTGATGGTCTATACGCCATCTGTTGACTAACCTCAGCCTAATGAAGTGTTGGTTTTTCTTTTTACACTTAGGCACTCATAATTCTACATTATAGTACCATTATTGGCGGCGGAAGCACTCAGCTGCATCTCAGACAAGTCATCCCATTGCCTTTGCTATCCAAGTTTTCAGAAACACTTTTCTCTCCATAAGGAAATATCCGTACGGGTAAATGGACACACGCATGCACACCCTAATTTCAGGTTTTCTGTCACTAGCATTAACATTGAAGCCATACTGGACTTTCAAAGAATATTTCCCTATTTGTCCAAGATTTCCTGGGCAGACGTGTGTGTGGTGCTTCAGAGACTTTCTGAAAGAATTGAGCTTACCGTGCCTGGTTGAAAACAACGTGCACATTCATTATAAGATCACAGCCTGGCTGGATCATATCCAGAAATCCTAACAGCAGGACAATGCATGCTAAAGCCTCTATAGGTGATTTCCTCCCCTTTTTTAAATCGGTTATTCTCAAGGTGGCATGACCTTTTATGCTGCTTGTAAAAAAACTTTCCTTTAGACATTCTGCAGCGTGCTCCTCATTTCACAACAGATCAAATTGCATATTCTTGATCATTTAACATTTGTATACCACTGTTTTCATCCCTGAATTTTTGAAGACTAAGTTTTGATTAGAGTATGCTTCCAGGTAACTAAAGAAGAGGGACGTGATTTCCCCCCCCCCCCCCCCCGAGGCGAC
>NW_008794407.1:1300351-1341976 GCF_000699145.1 Aptenodytes forsteri | reverse complement strand
GTTACAGAAGAGGAAGGTACTGGTTTTTCCCCCCCCCCCCCGCGTAAGGAGACTGTCAACACTAGATGAGTTCATCTTAATTGATGAGGAGTTAAATATGTGTCCTAAGTGTTTCTTTAGCTTTAAGAACATTTTAGGAAAAAAGCTCAAGAGACAAATTCAGCATTTTCCTTTTCTTGTTGAATTCCACCTTCTACTGTCTCACATGTTAATCCTTACAAGGAAAACCACCCGGTTTCAAGTCTTCGTAAGTTTAAATTAAGAAGTTGGGCTCCAGCGATCTAGATCAACTGAAACAATGAAGAGTTAGCATGGCTGGCTTCAAAGTGAAAGCTGTAACACAGTTGTTGCTTACGCTTCAGAAAGCATAAAGAGCTTAACACTGTACGTATTTCCTTCTTAGTCTTCCAGAATCTTGCTTTCCTAGGTTTGACTCTTTAAACTACGCAACTGAACCTACTCAGTGGCTTGTGTCGTTATCATTCCCATTGTTCTGAATGAACCATACTGCCAAAAACCTCTATACGCAAACCATGTTAAGCCCTAAAGGAAAGCTTCTACATCAGGCCTGACATCCTCCGTAGGTCTGCCCATTTCCTGCTCCTGTTCAGGGGATGTTATAAACATAGAATAAAAGGTTGCCAACAGCGAGGTGGGCCCCTATCAAGCTTATGTTACCAACGCTACCAACAATCTGTGTGTGTATGATTACTACTGGACAGTGTTCCAACATCATAAAATTTTATGCATTGAAGGCATCAGTGATAGCTTATTTGATCACGATATACAGACAACTTGTGTCAGAGCAACCTCTGCCCTTCATGCCTAAAAAGCACTAGCATGTCCACAGAAAAAAATGCATTGTACATAGAGAAAAAATGGACCGTATGTATCTTTAAACACAGACCACTGCTTTGTATCATCGTGATGGGAACTCAGAAAAATAGGTCACCAATTAAGCTAAGCTATTACGCTAATGATTGCCAATAGATCAGGAGACAGCCTTACATTATGTCACTTATTTATACCAAGCATTTTGACACACCCCATACTACATATATGAGAAAACTGTTCACTTAGTATCAAAGCGGTGTTAAGTCCAGTTGACAATTATCCTTCTGCTTTAACAGTAATAGTCTGTTAATTGTACTGGCTCGCCTACAGTCAGTTGTCAAAATAGTGTTCAAGAATTGGCATAGAGCAGCACACAAGAGCCATGCGTAAAATAGAATTGTAATTTATGAGCCTAGACAAAGTGAAATGTCAATCAAAAGTGCAGCTTAAAACAAATGGCATCCTGCTTCGAGAGTTATCTCCCAGAAGAGGGCATTGAAATCAGTTCCGCTGCTTGTGTACTTGTATGCCTGCAACTTCATCAGCATGCTGGTTTAGAGTTGCCCAGATTGGAAAGCATCTTGGATGCCTATGTCTGTATAGCTTCTGTCAATCAGTATCTTGTAACAGGGATTGAAGAAATTTGAGTAATTGCTTATGCAACAAACAAACCAAAAATGCATAGCTCCTTTTCTATACACAGAACTGAATTGCAGTTTGAGTCATTTAAAAACTGACATTTTTAAAAAATATTTACAATACTTTTGCATCTGGTGCTAGGCAGTTAGTTTTGATAGCAACCCATGTAACTCATAAGTTTGTTGGTTTTGGATGACTTAAGTCTTCATAGGTTGATGATTCCCCAAGAATGCATTCAGTGCCTGCTGACTTTACTGCTTTGAAAGAGGAGTGTAGGTTTTTCAGCCAGGTGATATTTACAGTTGGACCTTGAGGCTTCCCAGGTTCATTTGAGAGCTCAAAAAAGAGACACTTCCAAGACATACAGGATTTCAGTCAGGGTACCAGTAAAGGCTGTTCTCCTGTGGTGGATCTAGACTGCATGAGTGCCCAAACAGATCCCCCAGATTTGTTCATTTGGAAAGAATGGATTTGCTCAGAAAAAGGCTTTCCAAATTCCCAAGGAGACTTCTTGAGACCCATGGCATAGTTCCCCATCACCACCTGCTGCTGCAAGAGGTGATCGCTGGTATCAAAGCCACATTTTGCAATCTAATTTATTTATTTCTAGGTATATACATTTACAATGATTTCTCCTTTCCCTCGGTTTTATCAAGGCTTTGTCTCCAGATGGGTCTTTTTAGCATATCCTTCACTTTCTGCAGATATTTCACTATTGCCTGTGGTCTCTATACATAATATGTGATTTGTTCAGGTTGGTAAGTGAATGGTTTTGCTTAGGGAGGTCAACTTCTAGGTGAGGATTTATCATTCCTTCGTACCAGTTGGCCAACATTGTCATCCTAGTTGATTATACTGTTAGCTAGACAGTAGCAACAGATGTTATTCCTGACATTGCTTAGTCTTAATGAATTTTGTGAGGGTGCACAGCCATGAATTGCCAGCCTTGCCTTCTTCCAGGAGCTGCTGCAATGGGAAATAACTGACCAATGTGGAACAGTTTCCTAATGTTTCCTTTGCTCATAATCAGAAAGTCAAATTCCTTGTCACGCCTGGGAAACCACTTGGCTTTCAGCAGCAAAAAAGCAGCAACTGCAGCAATGGTCTGTGGGTAGAGGACAGTAAATAAACAGTTTTTATCTTTTTCTGTCCTCTCCAATTTTTCAATTAGAAGGCAAGTCCTCTTCTATTTTCCCTCGTCCTGCTTGGTATATCCCCTTCTCCCCGTTGTACCACAGTAGGCTAACTGAGCAAAATGCAACTGTTGCCAGCATTTTGCTCCTCATGTGCTTGCTTTCTTCTCTTTTCTGTTCAGCAGCTAATTTCATGGGTAGTCCCAGTTTCCTATTTTTAATTGAATAGGCTACTTGGAGTGGAACCCTTGGGTACAACAGTGGTAAGTTTTTGATGTGGACCCTGAAAGGTATCCAGCACATACTGCTATTGGCATGTTGACCCCAGTTAGAGCCAGTTGCTTCCTAAGACATTCAGCAACTAGGAGACCATTCAGGACTTGTGGAGTCACTTGGTGTTCCACATTCCCTTCAGGGTCTCAGCTGCTGTTTCTAAAGACAGAAATGCAGAAGGGCTTCAGCTTCCGAGTCTTTCTAGTCCTTAGCCCCTTTGCCAATACTTGTACGCAAGACTGAAGACATCATCTGTGCATGCGTTCGTTCTGGGATAAAGGACTGTTCAGTTTGTACACAAAGCAAGTTTACAGATCACATGCTCAGTATGGCTTACGCTGTATCCCTACCTCTCAGTTCTCGCAGAGGAGGAGCAGATAATGTGGGACAGGAGCTGTATTCAGTTGGCAGTAGTCCCAGGAAATGCCTACGAACTTCTGAGCCTTAGCATAATGGTAGGACACAAGCTATTTTTGCATTTTGCAAAAATGATTTTGCCCTTTGGTGCAGATTAATAACCCAAAATAATTCTTTTACAGGTAGAAGGCTACATCCAGTTATTCCAGTTGTCATTGTTATTAGTGCATAGCCTTGAAGTTTCACCAGTTGTCTCTTTCATATCGATAAGAGGTGGGAAATGATTTTTTGACAGTAGATCTCTAGCAATAGAGCAGCCAGATCAGGAGCAAGCGGGATGCCATAGACACCCATTTCAGTTCATTTACTAAACAAATGTTTAATGTTTTTACCTAAGCCCTAAAAATTAAATTATCAATACTTCTTAGTGAAAGATTTCATATTAGGTCTCAAGAAGCAATTACTTGAAATTTTGCTATTCAAATTATGTGCCCAAATTTCTTTCCTATTTACTGTTTTCACCTAATAGAAGTATTTCCTGCATGACACCTACCGACTGTATTGGTCCAGGTTTCCCCTAGACTTAGACACTTGTCCAATAGGCTTGGAAATTTGCACAACTTTTAAGAAGTTTTTGATTTGTCATGTCTGCAAGGGCTCTACAGAGGTGCCTTCCATAGGAACTACAGCAGCTCATGTGACGACTTGTCTCTGCGGCATGCAGTGAAGATGAGGTCCAAATTGTGACCTCTAGCCGCATATGGAATTTTAGCATCTTCATCACACTATGGAGACTGCATGACAAGCAACCATTTCATTATAAAAGCAACTTTTCCATGCTTGGGTATTTCGGCTAACATGTTGCTTCAAGCTCCATCTGCTCGTTTAGAACATTCTTCACAGACTTTGATTGCTGGGTTGAGCCATGAATCAATACCACTGCTATCACAACCTGCCCCTACATTTTGTGAGAAAAAAGCCATTCTTTTTGAACTTCCTGCAATGCATACTGCATTTTGTCACTTTACTGGCATTCCATGCATGTCTGTTGTGTGGAATTTGATTACTTAAAATTATTGCCTATTATTTCTGCTGTTGACTACAGTGACTAACTTCTAAGCTTCTGTAATAATTAGAAATCAAGTCTAACAACACTGTGATATAAAAATTATTGTTATGCTACAGGAGAGGAGCAAATCCAGTCAGCCATCTTGGGGGTGATACCAGTTTTATTAAAGTTTTAGTTCACCTAATAGTAGTACTTTCTGATTTAACTGATTGCCCTTTTTAGTAGGGTAAATATCAAAAGATATCGCACAGGTCTGACAAATCTACCATACCACGAAAATATTTTATTTCTTACAAATGCAGGTAATGTTAGGCTGTAAGAAGCGAGAATTGCAAGACCTGTAGGAAATGATCTACTGTGATGCTATTTTCACCAACAAGTGTCACTCCATGGCTAACTAGAACCTAGACCAACTTTCATGATAAAATCACAGTACAAAGTACTTTAGTTACCTTATTCATTAGATCCTTTTTTTTCCACTGGCTTAATTTTTGTCATATTTCATAGCATGCAAGGGAGTAAGCATGTGGCTTTATCCTTTTGAGGTAAAAAATAATTGTATTTCCAATCATTTCACTCCATACAAATGTCTACCACAAGGGTTGTTATTACTCACAAACTCTCAAATTCTATGCATCACTGTGGGTTTCATTCTTCACTGTTATATCTTGTGCTGTATTCGATAAATGTAACTACTATTTAACACAACCGTTCTGTTTTAAATCTGTTATATATAACATTCAAAGATGGAAATACTTATACTGACTTTTCAAAACATCTGGTGAGCTTTTTTAGGGGTTTTCCCTAAATATGGTATCAAGCCCAAGCATGAGGGATCCAAAATAAATTCCTATATCTGTTAATGAGTATTTGTATATGTGGGTTTTTTCAGAAATATATTCCATATTTTTTTTACTAAAGTGAGAGGAATCAAGCCTTTGATGCTTTTATGCCATTTTTACTGTACTAGCTTTAAGCCATCAGTTCTCTCCAACTGTGATTGTTTTGGCAGGATTAAAATCTAGTTTCCTTTTTTTTCATACATAATGAAATGAATTAACTCCTTCATCATTCATTCGTGAGGCACGTTCATTCCTTGTAATATATTTAGAAACATTGTTGTTTCCCATCGATTCACCGACAGTATTTTTATTTCTGAATGATATTCAGGAAATAGTTGTATCTTATTAATATTTTCATGTATCTGAGTATTAATATTTTCACATATTGTAAGATACTTAGATTATTTAAAACTAGGTAATAAACTATTCAGTGCAAAACTGCGTACTGCAAACATCCCGAAGAATGAAATTTTGCTTTTATTAATACTGAGGTTTTGTGAACAAGGCCGGTCAGAACACCATGAATAGACAAAACAAAAGTACTCCCAAAGGTGTTACTAGCGGAGGAAGGTGGTGGCAGCTGAAGCTGAGGACCGGCAGCGGAGGCGCGGAACTCCTTCAGAAGGCTGTCAGCAGGCTGTTTGTAACACACTTTCTGAACGAGTGGAGTGAGCGGATGGGAAAGGAGGGGAGGAGAAAGGGTAGTTTGCTGTGCCGGGATAAACAGGCAACTAACCGATATTCATGTCTTCCATAAAACAAACAGTTATAAATGACAGAATTGTCTGTTTTTTCCGTGACTGGTGACTTTCATATGAAATGGTGAGCAGTACGATTGCAATGGAAGGTTTCTTCCCTATTCGCTAAACACAAGCCATGTGCCATGAAGAGTGAAAATGCTGATCTGTAATGTAGTCCCCTGTCTTGTTTTGGAGAGCAATAGATACCAAATTCTACGGAGAAATAAAATAATAGTTTTACCAATATTGGAAGCTTCTTTCCGGCCTCATACTGCTATCATAAATCCTAAACCACAAGTATCGCTATCCTTTAACATATATATACATTGTGACTATTGTACCTGTAGGCGATAGGAAGTTAATTGGAAAACTGAGTAGCAAAAGGTAGTATCTTTGATCAGATGAGCTGGTACGACTGGAAAAGCTAGAGAAGCTTTTAGACACACACGTTCCTCGAACCAGCTGAAGTAGCCTTGTATGCCTTAACATATTTTTGCTAGCAACATTAGTTGGCTTAAAAAGGCTTTCTTTTCACTAAAAATTTAGTTTCTCTTACACCCTTAGAATATCATGGCTACAAAAATGTTATTTTAAAAGGTTACGATGTCTATAAATTGTTTCTTTTGATTGGTTTTGAACATACTGCTTTTTAATTAAATAGGTTCTCTCTTTTCCCTTTTGCATTGGGGAAAAGAGTAGAGGTAGGAGTCCTTCTTACTCTCTCCATTCCATTTACCAAATTAAAGTTTGACCCCACTTGCAGTTCTCATTCTCTGTATATTAAATGGACTTAATCTTTTACATGCATTCCTATGTGTATGATTTTATGCTTCTAAACAATTTTGTTCATTTGCTCCTTTATCTGTTGTATCAGATGGTGTACTAAAGGATGAACATATTTCATAGTTCATCTCAAGCTGAGGGTTTCCTATGTGTTTATGCAATAGTATTATAAGTTCTAGTGTCAGTATTATATAAATCGGTGACACAATCTTGCTTTAGTCTAAACTGTGAGTTGCGGTCAATCCATGGAAAAAGATCATGTAACACAAATACATTTGTTGCACCTTATAATATCCTTATCTCATACATGCACAAAACTGGGGATTTATTACGGTAAGCTTGGTGGAGGAATGAAAGTTTTACATTTTCATAAGTTTTTTTTTAGTACTGATGTGATAATGCCAACAAAGTAAGAAAGCTTAGAAATAAATAAAATAAAATTTAAAAAAGAACTAATTTGATTAGAAGTATGGACATAAATCTGTACTTTCATAAACATAGAAAGTTTGGGAAAAAACTGGGGATTTATTACGGTAAGCTTGGTGGAGGAATGAAAGTTTTACATTTTCATAAGTTTTTTTTTAGTACTGATGTGATAATGCCAACAAAGTAAGAAAGCTTAGAAATAAATAAAATAAAATTTAAAAAAGAACTAATTTGATTAGAAGTATGGACATAAATCTGTACTTTCATAAACATAGAATGTTTGGGAAAAGTTGGACAAATAAGCGTAAGCAGTGTAACAGTTTTAGTTCTCCCTGCCTTGGGAGGGTGTTCTAAATTGGATGACCTCTTAAGGTACCTTCCAGACCCATAATTTTACAGAATGAAATGCATCATTAAAATGTTTAGACTTCCCTGCACATGCATTAATCTAAGTAATTTATGAATATTTAGATTTTAGTCATCTCTCTCTTTCAAATCAGTAATAAATTATCACTAATAAAATGGTGATCCTAGTATAGTGCCTTTCCTCATTCAAACCAAATACCAGGACAACAGAAGTTGAACAGTGACTCCTCTTTTTCTTTTCTTTTCTCCAGTTTACCTTTTTCTAATTGTCCTTTACTGTGTGACTTGCTTCTTTTCTCCTTTGAGGGAATTCATCTAAGATTTTTTTCACATGGAAAATAATACTGCATGTGCTAACATGTCAATTTATACAGGAATTTTTATATCAGCATGATTCCTTTCATAAAACCAGAATATTTTTTTCACATTATACTATGTTGCTTTGGAAGGAGTTTTAACTAAAGCGAAAAGGCTTCTTTTAATCTAGAACAATCACAGCCGTGCAAAGATTGATGCCATTTTAATGGCTGCATATTGATTTAACAGTATCACTATAAAATGTACAGTGATATAACTGTTCCTATAGAAACAGTCAAATATTCCAGCGTAGACAGAACCTTTGTCTGTAATACGATTATTTGGATCAGCTACCTTCAGCAAGCTAGTCATACCTGAGAACTGGTATATGACTGTATGTGTTTTCATTAATTTTAAATAAATAGATATTTCAGTAGACCATTGTGGGTGCATTCTCTGATAAAAAAAAAAAAAAAAAAAAAAGGCCTCTAGATTCCTTATGAGAATCAATGAGACCCTTACAAGAGGTTAAAATGAAGCTTCGAAAAATCAAGCCTTGGCTACAGGTAAATCCAGACAGTGTATATTTAGGTGCTTTCAAAGTCAATTACAAATTTTAATGCTCTTCTAGACCTGTTTCACAGTGAGCTGTGCTGTTTATTTTTCTGTCTTAACAGAAAAATAATTTGGGAGGGGCTGTTTTCCATCAATTGTACACGTGCTACCAGATCCTCTGCCTAAATCCTATGAGGCAAGAAACCTTCTAAGCTGGGTGCACACTTCCCAGCCAAAAATCTGTCTGAGTCATGTATCTATGTCCTCTAGCCCATGGATCTTCAACCTCTGTAAAGTGAAGGATCATCTTTCCTTTTTTTTTAAAATCCATGGACAAGCTTATGAAGATACTATACTGGTTTTCACTTATAATCAAATTAAACTAGTTTAAAATTCAGATGTCATTTTAGTACTTTACTTTCTGTCCCATTTTCTTGTCTGCTTGCCTGGGAATCCATGCATAGTCTGTTCAGATTTTTTTATTATTTCTTTTTTTTTTTCAGAGTGTCTTCTGATGCCTTGTGATCTACTCGATACAATTTGAGAGCCACTAATCTACAAGGACTCTTGTAATCAGTAGAGAAGAGAGGCTGAGGAAGGCTCTGTGAGTTGTCCGCTCTCAAGGCACTGAGGAGACAATGGGTCAGAAGCCATCGCGGTGGCTTCATGAACACCTTTCTCTTTCTCTAGTGAGCTGCCATATTTGAGAGCAGGCTAAAAAAAGACGTCTAAAGAGGTCCAAAAATAATCTGTCCTGAAGTACCAATATATGTGTAAAGAATTTCCTCCCTTTGCTGCCTCTTCTTTAGGTCACAAGAGCACCATATAAAGAGGTGATCTTGCTCACTGATTACTATTAATATTTGAACAGGTTTTTCATTGCTGAGTTAGCAGCTGTTAGAGTCTGCTCCTTGGTGAGTTTTTAATTCATGATAGCTGAATCATAATAGAGCTAGATGACGTCTGATAAGGTGTAGATCAAATGGACACGTAAAAGTTCCAGGCAGAGGCAATTTCTACCAGTTAACAAAAGATCCCAGAGATGGATCTTGCACTTTTAGCTACTTTTTATTGATGCCATTAAGACCTTGCCCTGTAACACGTAAATCAGTACTTTCTCTCATGGCCAGAAAAGAGGCACTGTCAGCTTAAGAATACAGAATAAAGGCTTCCTTCCTTCCTTCCTTCCTTCTTCCTTCCTTCCTTCCTTCCTTCCGTCTCATGTGGGTGCAGTACTACTAAGCAATTGATGGCAACAGGGAAGAGCTCAGCCACTCTCAGTGTGAAATGGAAACACTCTGGCCAAAAAGTTCACACTCTCATAGCAAAGAAGTGCTTTCTCACAACAGCTACCTAGCCAACTGACATTACGTGATAAGGACCGTTTCAGAACAAATGCCTGTTTTCTTTTTACAGTCCCTGAGATGCACAGCAATGCACATCCAGAAATAAAATGCAGTGAGGCAAACCTCAAAAGCTAGTGTCAAACCCTACAAGCAGCTTGATTGCACAGACTTGACGAACTATTCGTTTCCCCCCAGGTTCCCATCTTTCTGCAGTTCATCTACTTCAGGTACTTTACAAGGCATAGGATACTTAACCTCCTCGCTGTACTGTCCTGTCCGTCAGGCCGGGCAGGGTCATGATGTGGGCTAATCCCTTGTTTTCTACAAGTTCAGGGCTTGCAGGAGAGCTCTGCTACGTGATAGCGCTCCCAGGTAGCTGGAGTTCATGACAGAGGACTTGGCTGGGCAGATGCTGCCATGCTTAGACATGAGCTTAAAAGGAACTATAAGCATTATCTGTTCTTACCTGGCAAGTGAAAAGGAGAAAGATGGGTGAACTGCCTGCATCCATTCTCCTTTACAGCCCCAGAAGGGGATAGTCTTGCCATTTTAAAAGTTAGACCCCAGCCTTAAGAAGCCTTTAGTATCCTCTGCTCTCAATAACTTCTGGCCTGTGAGCCAAAATATGTAACAGGGTGAGTGGTGCTGCTTCACTTTTTGTTAAGAATTAATAGTAGGACGCTGCAATGTTTCTTAAGTTTAATGATGGGACCACAAGTGATGATCTGAATTGCAGATGGTAATGATTCCTTCCTCTCTGATTTGGCTTTGATAGTTCCTTTGATGTAGAAGAACTGTGAGCTTAATTTGCATAACATTACTCCCACTCCTATCAATCTGTTGATGAGCTATCTTTATTAAATTTTTCACCATTTCGGGATTATTTACATACTTCCTGATTTTTTAATGAGATCCTGTTTTACTACACAGGGAGCCTACTGATGAACATCTGGTACCTTACGAGTTTTGATACCCTTAGCATGGTATTTAAAATTTTGCTCCTGTTACAAATTATTCCACTCCACCAGAAATTACTACCATTCTTAATTGACGTGCAATGTCTTGTTGGGGAAATGGCAACTGGAGGTGATAAAATGAGTAGCAGGATAAAAATTATGAACAAGTTCAATCGGTGGTTTTGCCTTTTATTAATATGAATATAAGGGATATTTTCAAAACAAAACATGAAAATAAATATGTTTGTGTTTTTACAAATTCTCGTCTAAGTTATAATGTTCACTTTTATTCTAACTCCCGCTTCCTTCCTCTCTTTCTTTTCTATAGCAGAATGTCTTCTGAAAAAAAAAAAGATTTCTCTTACTGCGGAGCAGAAGAGTGAAGATCTGTTTTCACAGATCCCTTGACTATAAAGAAGAACCATTTTTTGGCCAGAAAATAGATTAAGGTTTTTGAAACTCTGTTAAACATGAAATGCACACACTTACTCTTCTTATTTTCATGAATTGCTACAGTCATAATATTTAATGTTTTTATTGAGAATACCACGTGACCGCTCACTTTCAAGTTTCTGACACTTTTTTCTCTTATCCTCTAGCTGAACAAAAGTTCAACTTTGGTTTTAGGCAGCCAGTGAGAAAGAGAAAAAAAAATACAGATTTGCAAACATAAGAAAGATTTCCTTCAAAATTTGTTTTTTTTCTAGAATCAGTTCAAGGGATGGAGTCTAATTTACTGCCCAAAAGAAAGAAACAATCCTAGGAGCTGTTCTAATCTGGTTTGCAGAGGTCCCCCAGGCATATGCCTGGGACTGGAGAGAGGGAAGGTGCTAGTGTGCCTAGGACCAAGGTCTAATACTGGTGACATTTTGAGGCTTCCACTGCAATTCAACTAGCAATGAGAGCATTACTTGTGCAATATGCAGCCTATTAAAAATACTTAAAAATATTAAAAATACTTAAGAAAGAGCTTATTTGGCTACAGATATACACAGGCATTAAAACAAAGATTCTGGACAGCAGCATCAAGGAGCTGCAAGCTTTCTGGGTTTTTTTGGGGGGCGGGGGGCAAAGACAATGTTATAGACCACTCTATCTTGCAAAGAACTACTTTCCTACCAGGCAACTTTTGTAACTTTTTATTTCACAGCTTGCCAACTTGCCCATCCTTTAAATCAGAGTATCTTGATGCCTGTGAAAGTCTAAGAGTGCCCATTACTAATGAGGTTCTTCTTGCTGGAAATAATGTACTGGACTCACTGTGAAATTTTAAAAAATCTAGGTTTTTTTCCATTTTAAAGAGCAGTCCCTTAAAGTAGAGTTTACTGAATAATGCAAGGTATTCTAGGAATTAGATATGCAGGGTTAAATCAAACATCAAAGAATTACACCACTAGCTTGTTCTTAACATGTCTGCTTTGTAATCTGCAGAACATGTCCATGTACAAGAGAAAAGCAATTTATCTGAATCTCTAAACAGTACAATCATTTAACCTATGTGATTTATTTTGATTGGAAATATCTCCCCATTTGCCTCTCCTAACGTAACCATTAATTTACAATTTGAGTGATAGTATGTGGTTAAACATTAACTTTTCAAATAACTTTTACATATCTACAAGGTCTATAATAGACAGCGGGTTCTGTAATTACAAACAAGGCACTATATATAATAATGTAATATATTTTAAAACGCAATGCTTTTTAGATTGTGCTTTTCCTTCTTTTAAAAGAACGCTAGGAATTTGGAAGGGTACATGGAGAGGATCACTTCTTATTTGATGAATCGAGTTTATAATAAAATGGCTGCACACACCAAATAAAAAATATCTGAGATGGCAGAAGGCAGGATATTAATGTATTGATATCATCTGGATAATAATACAGTATGTTCCTGAACTTAGACATTTTCAGAAACTTTGAGAACTAAAATGACTATGTTTTTCAGGTATCAAAAAGTTATGAAGTACATTTTATAGTTTAAAAGTTGTACTTAAAAATAGGTGATACATGCACACACACACTTGTGACTGCATTGCTCTGATGAAGCTGCGGAGTGAATCCATAAGGATCAACTCTCTTCCTGAGAAAATTTCCTCTACAAGGAAGAAGTGGGCCTGTAGGACTCCTGTGGCAGCTCCATACCTCACGATGCAAGAGGCAATGATGCAAAAAACCAAAGACTGACTGCAATGTAGAAACATCTCAGCTCTCCTCAGATGCCAGAACAGCCCTTGTGGCAGCGGGTAGCTCGTTTTGGTGGCTACATCGATACACCAAATAAGAAGGCATAAAGTTCCTCTACATCACCTTTGCCCTCTTCTTACACCCTCAGGCCAAGCACAAGTTCAGATTAGTTGGTGCCACATGTTCGCATTGTGGCTGAGTTCATTAATACTGTGCACGTTCCAAAAACATCCCTGTCTTCATTGTTCTCAAGGGTTAATTCAATAAACAAAACACAATAAAAGCTACTGAAAAGTCTGGAGCAGGAAGGAAGCTGGCTTACTGCTCCTTGGTTTCCCATGCTGCCAGTGTAATAAATTACCACTTTCAACAAGGTGGCTACAGCTGGCTTAGAATTAAACTTTCTTTTATTTTTTTTTTTATTTCTAAGTGTAATTAAGAATTAATACATCAGTCCTAAAAGCATGAGCTCTTGTCGCGGGAGGAGGACGGGGCAGAAGAGTTTCATTGCTGGTGCACTCATGGTGGGAAGATGCTCCTTGGAAAGTATCATCCATTTTGGGTGATCACTGGGGGTGGAGTAAAACACCCATCCTAAGCAACCTGGTTACAAAATTTCCTTTAATGTCTGTAAGGACACGAATCTGGCTTTTTAGTTTACAAGAAAACCTGACGAATATTTTAAAAACTGTTAACAACACCTTATACCAATTTTTTTCATGCTTCCCAGCTCCCTTGCTCTACCTGGCACTTAAGTTTCTCTATAGGAAGGACTTGTATCACTTTCCTCATGTATCTTATTCTCCTTTGTATGGCTATGCTTCCCCTCTTTGCTTTTTCTGTATGCAATTTTTACTTTGTACTGTTCAGTTGGTTTGCTGAACAGCTAAGTGTTTTAAAAAATGCATATGTTATATTGACATATGTTTTTCCATAACCTAATGGCACTGGTCACTCCATATACTGTCCTAAATCTCTGATCACTGTCTAAATTTTAATTAAAATATAGTTCAAGACAATAGTTGAAGTACCACTTACTTATTTTTAGATGGCAGACTTTATTTTTGTGTAGATTTTTCTGGGTGTGGGTATGAATGAAATTCATGACAATGAAGAAAATGACACTGATTGTGCTTCAACCTTTCGGAGCACTGAATAAATACAGCTTGTACAGTGTTTCTCTTCAGCTCTGTACTAACACACAGGCCTGACCTGAGGATGCAAATTCTATAAGGGGATAGTTTTTGAAAGCAGCATTTTAACTTCTACTCATGCAAATACCTAATTGTTCACAGGACATTTTAAATTATGTTTTAAAAGCCACAAGCTAAATTCATGTTCTTCGTACTGAAAGGACTTGTTCCTTTATTCAGCAGATTTTTACACCATATAGAAGAGCAGTGTCTGCACAGTATTTGAAAGTTAGGCCTTTGTTTTACCAAATATTATGTGCCTCTGGGACAGGAAGAAAGCCTGCGCAACAGGTTTCTGCACCCTTGCTCGGCGTGTTCAGACAAATTAACTTGTCATGACGAGTTCTGCTTGGTCTTCCTAAGGGGAGCAGAGGGGTGTGGAGTCCCATAATGCTGCCTCACTTTTTCTCAGTGGATGTCTTTGATTTGTAGCTATTTGTATGGATTTTTCTTGAGACACGTGACACTCCCCCTCCAACCTCTGCGCTTGCATAGACCTCATGTAATGTAAGCCTACATCCTTCTCCTTGGAGTAGGTACAGCCAAAACAGACAGCTGTTTAGCTCTCCCTGGCGAAGGATCCCATCGGTCTCACCCACACTGGCTGCACATACGTGGTCTCCTGGCTGTCAGACCCATCTGTTAGGATGGCGTGGTGCCCATCCTCAGCCTTCTGAGATAGATTCGCTGCAGCACAGATACAAAGCAGCCATGGGGTTTAGGGCAGGCGTTCTATACAGTGAGGCAAATAGTGTCTATTATATGGGAAATAACACCTTTGGGCTATTAGCAGCAGCATATGTTTACTTAGCGTATATGTGTTATGTAGATACATGTCATGGGATATGTGGATACAAAAGATACGCGTCAAAATATTTGCACCTGGAAGCATGAAATTAGACTCCCAAGTGTGTATGTCTGTGTAGATATATATACACACACACATGTGCGTGTGTGTCCTCTTTTTCAAAGAGCAGAATACACTGCAGTGCCCTGTACAGAAACTGACATACACTCAAACCTTCTGAAAATCAAACCACTTGAAAATACGCACTTGAGAGACATCCAGCGTGGCGTTCTTTAGCAAGAAGTTCTTCTTTAGCCTCCTGGTTTTGTAAATGTTGGTTATTTCTGATACTGCTCTGGGTAAGACAATGCCATCTGGAAGTGAGACTTCACAGGCTTAGTCTCCTAAGCGCAGTCAGGCAATGCACCGACGTGTGTGGGGAGCACTGCCTTTGCTAGCTGCAGAATTGCCTCTAGAGCATCGCTTCATGAGCGCGCAGGCAGATTCGCGTTATGTCTTTCAAATAACAGACTGTGGGGCTCCAGCAAACTTTCTCTTCAGAGTTTTGTGTACAGCTGCTCTCTGTGTACTCTCAGTGTGAGGTCTGCTGACTTCTCGCTCTGTGTGAGGGTGGGTTAGCGCTCGTTGGAAATGTGGGCTCGGTGATGGCAGTGTGCTGGCAGCAGAGCAGCAGGAGGTCTTGCTTACATCCACAGGGCCACACAAAGGTCCTTTTGTGGGAGCGCAGCAGCTTCAGAATACACAGTTTGTCATCAGCAATTATCTGGGTGTCATAACTGAAGATCTGCCACAACACTTACAACCCTGAAACACAGTCTGCCTCTGTCATGTAGTTCTTTTTTTTTAAATTCATTATTACACTAAATTCCCTTTGTAACAATCTGACTAAGTAGGAGACTCTATGCACCGCTACATATAATGGACATACAAAGTTCCCCAAGCGCTATTAAATGTTGGAAGGATGTAAAAGAGCAATAGAGTAAATGAAAACCAGTCCCATATATCTTTCTATGTATTTATGGTTAGACCTCACAGAATTGTGTGAATTCCCTATTGTTTTAAAGAGTCCTTTTTGAAAGACATAGAAGTCCATTTATATCCTCAGAGTTCATTACAGACTACTTCTGAATGGAGGAGAACTACGGTCGTTCACTGGTACTATTTTCAAAATTTTCTCTTTTTCAACATCCATTTAAAAGAAGAGGTTTATTCATTTATTCAGTTAAATTCACCAGGGATAGCTGCACAGGAGAAGGGACTGAAAGCTCCAATTCACTTTAATTTGTCTATTTGCTTACACTCTGTGCTGGAATGCAGTAGCAAACAGCCAGAAGTTTTTTTATTCATGAACATACTCTTTGAGCTAAGTACATTTGAAAATACACATTTAATTCTGTAACCATGAACATAGGTTCTGGTTCCAGTGAGAGACAGGCAATGAACTCTATCATAAAAGCACTGCAGAATTAAGTTATTTGTGGGCCTCAGTGTGGCAGAAAGTGGAAATATAAAATTCTGTGATTCACACCACGGAGGCATTGACTCCTCTTTGACATAGCCACTGGGGCTCTGCTCAGAGCCTGCTGTCGGACTGAACTGTTCTGATGGGCCTGACATTAAGCAAATGCTAAATCTCAGTGAATTTAGTCAGGGCTGGTGCTTAAATGTTGTGCTGATTCATGCCATGAGAGGGCTAGCAATCCGAAGAAACAAACACAGAAAAATAAGAAAACAGGGAAGAACAAACATGCAGCACAAAACTTCAGTAGTTACCACACCTAATAACACCAGCTCTCCCCATAGCCAAAGGAATGACAGAAATATTTCCTATGGCGTTGATGTGGCAGGGCAAAATTTTCTCCACAAATTCAACACATAGCCAAAACCCAGGTAAACTCCAGAGTCCAGTTCCTACCTCTGGGTTACCACCTGGACTCTCCGCTCAAAGACCCCCAAGTGGTCTAGAGGACACATGGGTTTTTGCAAGGCTCAAGCTGCTGCAGCTACCATATGAAAATTCTCAACTCCAGCCTGGCCCTGAGCCATGGCTTTGCTGCGTGGTGGTCCACTTGCTACAGCTCTGGGGCAAAAGTGCTCATCCTCAGCTGAGTCGATGCCTGCACATCCTCATCCTGCCCCCAGTGACCATGCAGGGCCCTCCAGAGCACTCCTTCACCCCCATGGGTTAGGAACTAGCCAAGCCCCTACTTGGTAGGTGATCAAGTGGGTCCTTCTGGTCCCAGAAACAACAGATTGCAAATTGGCCCAACTCTACATTTATTTGCGTAAGTCCATGGAGGAACCACCAGAATTACATAGTTCGCCCCCCTTTTTTTTCTAAATATATGATCTACAAAGCAATGACATCTTAACAAAGAAAGTTAAGTGGGTGGCTTTTTTAGAGAGCATGTGTTGTTTGATAGATCTCAAGTACTATCTATGTATCTATGCATCTATGCATCTATGTAACTATGCATCTATGTATGTATGCATGCATCCATCCATCCATCCATCCATCCATCCATCCATCCATCCATCCATCCATCCATCCATCCATCCATCCATCCATCCATCCATCCATCCATCCATCCATCCATCCATCCATCCATTTATCTATCTCATAGTTCTAGTTTTCTTTTGTTCCCTTTTTTGCAAGCAGAGCAATTGAGTCATATTTGATATGACATATAAGTATGTGGTTATAATATTTCATACATAATTCTCAGAATGATAGATATCATATTAAAACAGTAATTATGAACTGAAGTATAATTACAAAATGAGATGCCTGTTTAAATAAATGAGTACTGCTGTAGTTAAATTTTTATTTTATTTCCATGTTTTCCTTCAGCCTACAAAGCCTTTCTGAAATAAGAATGTGTATCCAATGTATATCCCCTTGTCAAGTTTTCCCTTTTTTCTTAAAATTATATTATGTGATATATATTATGTGATATGCATCCATCTAATGTAACAGCTTAAAGAAATAAGCAAGCCTTCTTAGTTGTGCTTAACCCTGTTAACAATATTGCACAGGCTGTGGAATTACTGTCCCACAGGAATTTTTCTCTGGATTTTAAAATAAGGCCTTCTTGTACATAAATGAAATATTTGTTGTTGTATAAGAACACAATCATTTCCTAAATATGCAAATTAAATAACCACTTTACCCTTGCTTAATGTACAGAGAAGGTGGGACAAAAAGTGCCTTTGTACCTGTGTGTCCCCACTGATGTGCCAACGTCTCAGTACGATGTTACTGCTATTAAAAAAAATCTGCTGCATTTCTCTGCAGCCCAGAAGACAGCAGAGCCAGAGAAGTGAGCTATGACATTCTGAAAACCACTCCTGTTTTCCTTGATCAGAAACATCTCCTGTATTTTTGAGCCCTTGAATAAATTACAAGGCTTTAATTACTTAAATCAAACTTTTTTTTTGAGCAAAACCTTTTTTTTCCAGTGTTTCCCTACCGACTGAGTGGACGTTCATCACAACCAGATATTTTTGCTCCCTTACTGCTAGGCTGAATGTGTCATTTTATTTAAGCCTATGTAGTGAGGGCATTTGTTCCAGGAGGTTTTTTTCCCTTGGTAACGGTGCCAGTTCCCACCCCGTACCCACCGACTTCTCTTCCCCGTTGGGTCCCCTGGGCTGTGCCAGCCGTCTGTGGAGCCACACGCTGCGCTGGATGGATGGATGGATGGATGAATGAATGAATGAACTTCTTGATGCTTCACACTGCCGTGTCTGCACTGGTGTGGTCCTCAGGAGTAAGCAAAGAGAACAGTAGAGGCATAGACTGTGGACACCAGTTACAGAAGACAACGGCCATCTCAGTACAGTTATCTTTTTCACCCGTTACTTACACTTTTCCCAACACTTCTCATCAGTCATAAAAAAGCATATCTAATAGCATAAATATTTGTCTATCATATCACTTCATGATGAGAAGTTCGGGACTTTATTTATTTACTGCCTTATCTCCCAAATATTGGGGTAATTTTGTGTTTATGCAAAACGAGGTTCCAAGCATAAAACGAGTACAAACTTCTAATTCAATATTCTTCTGGAAGCCTGTATGAGACAAAACAAAAAATATAACTGATAACTTATACATTCAGCACTTAAGTACTCCTAGCATTTAAATGCTGTTATCTGCACCGATACCAGCTTTTATTTCGGCCTTGGTGTCAATTCAGAGGTTGCTGCCTCCAAGAAAGCCCAGAAGCATAACCTGAAAATATAGTATTCTCTGAGTGCACACTTCCAAGTCCAGGAAGCATCGTGAAGGGACAAGAATTAGCCAGCTCAGTCACTTATAGATTGACATACCTGCTGTGCACTTTGCCACAGGCAAGACCGAATTAATGACATCCATGGAAAGGTATACCTCTCCTGATATATGAGGGCAGAACACGTGTCTAAATTATGATTAATACAGGTGTGAAAGAGACATTTCTTGCCCGCAGAGTTTGACCAAGCAGATGGTATGCATTCCTTCAGAATTAGCTTAGTCGCCTTCACTGCAACTTGTTGACACGCTTTGAATTTTAACAGAATAAATGATTAAGAAGAATTGCTATACAGTGTAACAGGCATGAAGGATGCTGGAAGACAGAAAAAAGAAAAGGTGGCACAGAAAATCACCATTTTCTCATGTTTATCCTAGCTTGATAATTGGGTAAGAAATAAGCCCAACAAAGTATCTGTTCCTTTGGACACTGGGACGCCCCTTGTGGTGGTAAAAAGGGTGATCTAAATTACGCCATTGACATAAATGAATCAAAGAAGTCACGATTAAGTGTAAAGACTGTAATTTATGACTACTAGAAATCTGCAGTGCTTTTAAAAAAGGTAATAGCAGGTACTGGCAGACAGGGTCAGAAAGAGCAGAGCGAGATGATTACAGCCAGGAAGGGAGGTGAGGTTGCCCAGGAGTCCTAAGTAAAAGCAGCACTCCAAGGAAAAATGCAATCGAGAATCAGCTTAAAGAAAAGAGCTAAAATACGTAAGGTTCTTTGGCACAGCAAGGAATATTTCAACTCTGGAAAAAAAATAGCAACATTATGAAGCTGATATATGAGATATTCTATACGGGTGGCATTCTTATTCTTTGTCGTTATTATTTTAAAAGTACCATGTGAGTAGCTGTAACTGCCTTTGTGGCATGGCAGATGAGGACGTGACCCAGCTCTGAAGATGGCAAAGTTTCTTTTCTTCAGGAACGCGGAGTTTCCCAGGATATCCCACTCAAGCTCAGGAAGGCCACGTACTGACCACAGCCTCCAGATGTCTGCAGCAGCCTGAACTCCTCGCCGATCCTCTTGCTTCAGTCTTGTCTACTCATTTTGAATAAAGCTAAAAATTACACATTTTGGGGAGGGAGGATCACCTCTAGAGACACTGATGGACAATTACTTTGATAATTTTTTTGGTGTGGTTTTTGCCCTTCAGTAAATTCACTGAACTGAGTACACTATATACATCTAACATACAATCCTTTTATAAAATGAGGAGTTACTGATGGATTTCAGCAGCTTCCAGAATGGGCACCATGAAATGTGAATTTTGCAAGGAAAGGTAAAAGGGAAAAAAGATTTGAATATGTACCATCCTGCCAGTTAGCGTAAAGAAACATGGTCTGGTTCAGTTAACAACAGCATTTAAGCAGTCAGTGATTTCCTTCCTGTATCGTTTCTCTCAGGTGTTTCTGTTCTGCCTCTTATCAAGATAGTAGAATGCCAGTTACTGTATTTCTCTCTTTTTCACAAAAATCAGTCTCTCAACATGAATCGTTGGCCTATAGATGAATCACCTTAAGCGTACGGCTTTAAAAAGTCCACTGGAAAAAAAAGTAACTTTTAGAATCTAGGCCATCATGTTTTCTAAATTTTATTTTTCCACGTAACATCATTTGCGGTGAGTCACGACGTAATATCCATTGGTAGCTTGACTTGTATTCTATGTCAGTGTGAACCAAAGTTTCTACCCCAATATTTCTGTTAGGCAAATGTTTCCAAAACAGTCATAAATGTTGATATGAACGGTCAGGCATTTTTTCTCACTGTTTCACAACACTGTTTTTAAGTCTGAACTAGAAATACATGTATGATCACCTGTTCTGTTTTCTCTGTATTTCTCTTCAGTGATCAGTCGTGAGAAATTACAGATTGTCTGATAGAAAATTTAACTAATAGGATTTCAGACAATTCTCTTTTTCCTTACTTAATACCCTTAGTCTCTTTCTAAAGGAATCAGTCTACTGTCAGGACAGGTATCTGGAATCACAGCAACCACTGAATCCATTTTTGCAGCACCTTTTGTACTTTAAAACAAGTATTGAAAATAGTCTGGGCTTTTCTCTCATTGTGAAGGAATTTCTTTCTGTTTGTAATTTCCTGCCATGAAAGATTTCATGCAGATAATGGTTTTCAAAGAATGCAATTGCTTGCGCAATTTGAGACGATAGCTTACTAGTTTTTGTTTCCTGTCCCAGCCAAAGAACAATAAGGAAAGCTTAACAGAAGCCTAGCAAATTTTGGACTGCTTTATCCTTCTGTTGCTGCAAAACAGAAATAACCTAGCATGATGGAGTATAATTTATATGAACTCAGTCAAAATAACTTTATTATTTACTGACCTGCTCTCTTAATCGTGCACATTACAGATTCTCAGAATACATCAGATCACTGGGTGGATTTCTAGAATGGTGCTTCTGGTCAGACTGACACACAGAGCCATATGACACATGTCAGGCTTCAGAATAATTCTGTTTTACAGCTAGCATGATGGAGTATAATTTATATGAACTCAGTCAAAATAACTTTATTATTTACTGACCTGCTCTCTTAATCGTGCACATTACAGATTCTCAGAATACATCAGATCACTGGGTGGATTTCTAGAATGGTGCTTCTGGTCAGACTGACACACAGAGCCATATGACACATGTCAGGCTTCAGAATAATTCTGTTTTACGGTCTATTTCTGTCAGTCACAAACACTGGATTCAGATTTTTAATTGCATGGTCAATATATGTATTGTCAGCTTTATAAATGTACTATGTATTGTTATTTTCATATAAAATTATTTATAAACCCTAAGTGTTTTTGTATTCAAAGCCCGTGTTCCCCTCAGTTTGAGATATTGCTGCCCAGTGAATAATTTCCTATGTGCACTGAGAGAGCAGGTCTGCTCCTGGAAAATCAAAGAGAATTATGAAAAGTAATTGCCCATGGATTTCAGTTCTGCATTAGTGTTTCATGTGAGTCGCCCGTCAGTTCTGCAGCCTTCAACGCTTCATTAATATTCAAGAACATTTAGACAACAAATTATGGCCTCTAAACACTTTATATAAAATGTTAATGTAATCAAACATCTATACTTTATCCCCAGGTTCTATTCTGTGAACATGAAACATACTGTTATATTTAGTGGAGAGTTTTATTGTGATGATAGTCATTTCCTAAAGGTATACTGGCATTATTAATATGCATTTGTATTCCAGACAAATAAAGAAGATCTTAGCTGGTTAATAATAAGGAATGAACATTATACTTACCAAGACTCAATTTTTATTTTCAAAGCGGTCTTAGTCTAGGGAATAACAAATTATTCAGGTAGAAAAACAGAAGTGATGTTAATAGCAACAACTATCAGGCAAATTGAAGGAACAAATTAACAGACAAAATAGAGGAAATAATCACCAATTATTATTTATGTAAGCTTTGTTTTGTTATGGTTATGTACTTTGTATCAGCAATCCTGAATACGAGAGACTGGTGAAATGTTGACGTTAGCAGTAGGGTTTCACACTTACCCAGCTTTCCCTAGAGATACAAACTGTAAACAAGTTTATAGACAATTTTACCTTTGAGGCAGTGTTTTTATGTTCTTGATATAGAAAAGGGTCCTATGAGTGTGGGAACCACATAGTAGAAAATGCTTGATTTTCAATGTGTTTACAGTTTGGTGGTGTGGAGCATCTAAGATGTTTTCTTCTGGATGGAAACAATGAAAGATGTGAGGAAGAAATTCTTTCCTTCTCTGTGGTTTTTTTTTTTCCGATTTTGAATCTTTTATTTCCTCCCCAAATGACTTCCTCCTGTTTCCCACAAAACATTTTCTGTAAAATTTCCTTTCCCACTATACATGTGGCAGAGGATCTGCTGTCATTAGCCTGTCAGCTTTCCTTTCTGCCGGACCTCGTAGCCTCCTCTCCCCAGGTCCTTCCACTGCCATCTCCACATGCTCGCTGAAGGGAGAAGCTGTGAGGGAAAGTAGGGGATTTTTTTCACTCCCCGCGCAGTCCTGGAGGAGCCAGAAAGACGTGTGGGATTGCACAGCCAGCCAGCAGGAGTTCTGTTCGAGCCCTGAAATCTTGTACACAAGGGGAGAAGACAGCAGGAAGCTTGAGTCATTTGTCGAGGGACAAAGCCACCATAGCAGGGGAAACAGCTGCCTTTGGCCGGCTTTCCAGAGGATATGGGACAAACCAGGGAGGAGCCGACCACGAGCTTGTCTGAGTCCTAAACAGACTTATTGAGGGGTCTGAAAGTGCAGGATTATGAGACCCTCCCAGAGGACCTTTGTAGCCGGGGTTTATACTGATTACCATCACTGGTGAGTGCCATGATCCGGAAGATAGGCAGGCGTGACGTGCGTGTCCGCATACTGGGAACTAACAGCTGCCTGCATTCATATTAGGATCTATTCCCTAGAGAATCATCCCATCCTTCTATTTGGAAAGATGTTATGCTCATTATAGGTGAAAAACTAACTGGTAAGCATAATAAACTCAGTTTGCAAACAGTGCTTTAAAAGAAGTGCTACACTAAAACTCATTGTTTTCTACGCTCATAACTTTCCACAGCATTTATCTTTGCGATCGTCCACAGTTCCCGAAGAAAGCTGTGGGATTAGAGTCTTACCCCGTGTTTTGACTTCTGTTACACTATGGGAATTCAATGGCCCACGTCTAAATGGCCTGCACTGAGTAAAGCTTTTAGAGGTCTCTCCTCTGCTCACTGCCCTGCCTATGGTACCTGCACGACATGGTCAGTGCAGCTCCGCGGCAGGATCTCCGATGACTGCTCCAACCTCCTGCAAGACTAGGGAGGATGTGGCTTTTGGATCAGGAGACACAAACAAGCGTATCTCAGCATAAAGGGATTTTGGACCATCGTGGCCAGAAAAGAGGAGGGATCATAGTGCAAACTGGTTTGCATCGCACACACAAAATATCGCAGACATTGGTGCAGATTAGATGCTATTAATTTTACAAGGTGGTAATCCAAAATGTGTTAATCCAAATTATACTTCCCAGTCTGCTAAGACAATAATTGAATTTAAATTCTGTAGCCAGACAAGGTGAAGTTGGGAACTGTAGGAAAAGTTTATGAACAGCCCAAACTACACACCAATTTTGTTGCATAATAGCACGGAAGCGTGCCTGTTCCCTCGATCTTAAACAACCTCTCTGGGACAGAAATCTTCAGCAACAGTTTCTCAGTGACCTGTGCCCTGCTGTTCAAGACTAAAAGCTGATTCACCCTATCCTCGAGTCTTTTGTAGGTCTCTAATGTTTTTGGTGACCAAGAGAGTCATGTTGGCCCCTTTCCCAAAAGGCGTTTGAGAGCTGTCCGGGGGAGGCGAGCTGCATAGCTTCCACGGTCGTCAGAGGCAGGGCAGCATTCCTCTGCTCCCAACCCTCACCCATCTGTCCCCCATCAGCTGGGGGATACTAAAATAAATCGGGAGTGGGCTGATGCAGAAGAAGTGTTACAGAAGGTATGTTCTCCACAGGAAATGTGTAAACGAATATTTGGAAGATCTAAAAATACAAACAAAGAGGCCTCTGTGGCACAACAATGAACCTTAAAAAGTCTACAGCACGTGCTCTACACACAGTTGTTAAATAGCAAAGTTAAATTGCTAAATAAAAGTAGTTTTAAACAGCCAAAGCTATAGACTCTTCAACCTCAAGGTAGCATCCTTAATATTAAGTTTTTAGTTTAACATCTTGCTCAGTTTTGGTGTAGCCTCGTCTGCGTAAAACGGCGATATTAGATACATTAAAAATAAATGTTATTCCAAAGCATCCAATGAGAACTTGCTCAGACTCCTGCATAATATTCTCTTTTGGCCTGGCCTTTGTTACCGAAAAAAAATCAGGCTTACATCTGAAATATTGTTCAAAAAAGTTTTGAAGCGCTGCTGGAGATGACTCTATCTGCCCTGAGTTGTGTCTAGTGCTAAACACTTGAGAACTTCCTACCTCAGCACCAGCAGTCCCTCTCCCTCGCTGTACTTGGTCAGTAAAAAGTCTGTAAGAAGCACAATGTAGGGGCAGTGCTACTACATTTTTACTTGTCCTGTCTTTAGTACCACCATTTCTCCCAATTAAAGCACACAAGTAACTCATATCCTGTTGCTCCTGCTCTGCCCGAGACCTTCTGATGTTTATGACTCTTTTCCCTTGGGCTGAATCTCTGCCCAGTTACGTGTCATGAGCAGACTCCACTCCCTTACAGCCATGTTCCCTTGCCCTGGCCAGAGATGTGCATGCGAGGAATGAAGTCACTCCCAGTCATTACTGGTCTCTGTGGCACACGGCTCTTCATATTTCTCTAGCCCAAACTCTTATTTTACACTATTGCTCTCTGCCTTTGCTATCCAAGCTAGTCCTTTATCTGTGCAATTAACTGACCCTTACAATATTTAATTATCTACTTCGTAAGGAGGTCTTTAACAAGCTTTTTAAAGAGGTGGTAAGGCCGAAGTGCTCTAAAAGACCAGCTAAATTAGGAGCACTGTTACTCAGCTATGCTTTTCAAAAGCAGTCTGATTTGTCAAAGGTGAACTCCTTTCTGTGACTTTATGTGAATTATCTCCTGTTAAATTCTAACTTTCTGGGGGTTTCATGAGTTTCACTCTAGCAGGTACTTTGTCCTCTTCTCTTCATTCTGGTATGGCCTTTCTCAGCAATGAAGGACTGAGATTTTAGTGGTGGGATTTGTTTGCATGGTCACAGCCATGTGGACATTTAAATATTTTTTCCTCTGTTGAAATTTGATACATTTCGGTTTTTTAACGGTTTTCTTTAGCAACTGGAAAGCAATCACATGCAGACTCTTATATTCTATAACATTAGCCATTCCAGCTACCAGATGATTTTCCTAATTAAAAGGATCTCCACCCCTCGTGAACAATACTGTTTGATTCAAGGCTTCCTCTCATCTTTCTCAGCATGGACACTTCTGGATCAGTCCTCCAGGCACTCCTCTGCTGCCCTCATCGCTCTACTGCATCTCCTTCCTCCAGCTGTTGGTTCCTCCTTTGCAGAGAACCAGTGAGGAGAGACAGGCGAGCGTATTCCCACAGCACTGCTGCTTCTCTGAATTGTTATCAATGCACCATCTCCTACCATGTCAAATTTACTCAGCGTAGCCCACACCCCCACCAAAGGGCATGGGAAAATTAGTCCCTTGGTCTCCTGCCTTCAGAAAGCTGGAATAAATTTTTCATTTGCTGCTTTTTAAAAAGAGATCAGATTTATAATTCCAACAACAGATTAGTTCCCCTTTCTCTTCTTTAAAGTATGTTTCATGAGTTATTTACTTCCCTGTAAGCCCAAACTTTCTTCATCGAAAAATTCCTGTCTGTTTCTGAGGTTCACCATAACACCTTCTATTTCCAGTTGCCACTTCTTGCCCTTTTGATCTATATCATAATTATAATTTCTCTTCGTGATTACTGCTTAGACCTCCTGTCTTGATGTAGTTGTCATTTTCCTCAATATTTATTTTCCTCCTCTGAGAAATAAACGTACGCTAATTTTTGCTACCTGACAGTCATGCCCAAGAGAATATATTTTTTATAAAGTATATTTATATCTATACATATGTATTGTTTAATAATATTCATCCCTCTGTAAATTACTGGTTTATCTCCAGGTAGAACGTAGAATAGTTCCAGGTGCATACACGACCCAGGCAAAAAGTCATAAAAAATTAATAAGAATTCAGTTTGTGGTTCTTCCTGGCCACTCATGTGGGATGCTAAAAGACACAAAGTGTTCTTTCGTTTCTTCACCTTGGTTGCGATCGTTATTGTGGTGGGTAATCAGTGTCTGCAGGCCTGCCATTTCCCCTCCCTGATTGATGGGGGAGCAAGTGAGACCAGGGAACTCCTGGAGCTGCTATGGGGATGTACAGGTCTGTGCCAGGGCACATCTCCCTTGGTTTTACTTGACAGATTGCCTTTTGGGAACTATGACAACATACTATTTCACGTCAGCCTCACAAATTTGCCTAACAAGTTACAATAAAATATAAAGCAATTCCTCCCATAATCAAGTGTGACCATGGCTGCCTCAGCTGAAGATTTTTATCATAGCTATATTGTGTTTGATAAAGCTTATTAACATCATAGATGTGGATAATTACTATGTTCCTCTTCTATGGAGAACCATTGGTCTTGATTGCTTTGTGATACAACACAATATAAGACTTCCTTACCTGGACTACTCTGGGCTAGCAACAGCGACAGAGATACTCTGATCTGAGTGACACACGTAGGGGTGGAGAAGCAGGTAGTATCACTATCATCATTAGCAAATCACTGGAATTTTTTTCACGATCGCAATAGATAGTTGAGCTTGATTTTTTTTTTGGTTAATACATTGACGTTTGCTCTAAGTGCCATAATCTGGCCTCTTGAATTTATAATATACTTTCTTATTGTCTCAATAAGGGTACTCTATGAGTGCAAAAGTGATAGTTTTGTAGTCTGTTTTAATTAGTGAATCTAACATTGCTGAAGTTCCTAAGAATTTAAGATGATTTAAAGGAACGTTGCTAAACCTTACAGTCTCAAAATAGAATCACCTTTATAGAGAAATACAATTTTAAAATGACTTGTTGATTACTGAATAAATAAATAAACAGAGCCTTCTAAGGAAAGGCCTTTGTTCTGGCAAAGCACTCTTGATTCATCAGCTGGGCAACCTAATAACAAGGAATTCAGTGTAATTCATTGTAACTGAATACTTGTACTGTAAAAAAAAAAGTAGCTTTTGGACTTGTGGTCATGGTGATAGTATCAAAGATTCAAATGTAGAACCTCTGCTAGCTAGGATTAGATGTATTTGAGTGTTTGGGATTATCTCCCCCTCTAGTGGCTAGTTTATGCAAAAATATAAAAACTGGGATTATCCAGATTTACTATCATTATTTTGGGGGTTCAGATAGAAGCGACCAAAGTGGTCTGTCCATTTTTACAGTGCTGGATTCAAGTAAAAGGGTGTTAATGTAAACCAGAATAAGATTTGAAATTCTTGAATTTCTTAAAAGCTTGACAGTGATTTGCATATGTCACAGGCTAATTCACTATGAACTTTAGTTTTCAGATGTGTACAGTCATGTATTTCTTTAGTTCCATTGTGATCTTACACTTTTTTATTTTGTATTGCTCAAAACTTATCTTCAGTGATGTACAAAGCCATGGTAGGCGTTGTTACGGGTTTTCTCCATGCTGGGTGAACAATTGTTACTGCTGGTGATATTGCTAGGGGAAGGTGAACGGATTGCGATGCTACCAAGTGAAGCAGTATCCATTAATGTTTTATTTTTGTCCTGTCATGTCTGAAGTCTTATCCCCTATCCAAGATCAGTCCTTAAAAACATTTGGATCCTAAAACATTATCAATGAGGAACAAGACTCTGCAATTATAATAAAGAATTACACGAAAACATCCAGTCAGTGCTCAGTAGCAGTAAGAAAAGCAAATGACATGCTAGAAATTGTCAAGAAGGGAATAGAGAACATAATGGAAAAAATAATTACACCAGTGTATAAATTGGTTGCCCACACCTTGAATATCCTGCGTGGTTTTGGTTCTTCCATCTCAAAAAAGATATATAAGAACTAGAAAAGGGAAGAGAAGGACAGCAGGGTGATCAAAGAGCTAGAATGGCCTCCATAAGGAGAATGATTGATTTGGCTGGAGAAGAGGTGTTTCTTCAGAGCAAGATACGATAGAAGTCTACAAAGTTATGAGTGGCATGGAGAAAATGGATAGGGATCGAATGTTCACCATGTTTTCCAAATACAAGTATCGGGGCCATCAGATGAAGCTAGTGGGAGCCAGGTTCAAAAGAAATAATTGAAAGTTATTCTTCATGCAACAGGCAGAAAACCCGTGGATCCCTTTGCTGAACAATGCTGTGGATACAGCAGCTTTGCATGGGGTTAGAGGGAGGCTGGAGAAGGATTTGGAAGAAACTTCCACCGTGATCTCCTGAACAGACAAAGCCTGGCCTTGGCCCGTCCCCATCCCCAGGGAGGTGCCCAGTGCCCGGGGCTGGGGCTGCCCCAGTGCCCCCCGGCTGCCCTGCTCCTGGTGGGGGGTGGGACGGGCCCTGGCTGCCAGGCCCTGCCATCACCCACCTGGGGAGCCCCCGGTGCCCAGTCCCAGGGAGGTGCCCTGGTGGCACCACGACAATAGGCTCAGAAAATTGCCTAAGCTGCAGATGGCCAGAGCGTGGGATAGTATTATGCAAAAATATCACATAAACTTGCCCTCTTCTCCTCTCTCCCAAGGTGTCTTGTGACCACTTTTGGAAACAGAATATTGAGCTCTGAAGTTATTCCCCAAAACACACTCCTGAATTTATTTAGACACACAAGTAAGAGCATGATGTGGGAATAATCCTTTCATTCCACCCAGAATTAGTACAGCAGCAGCTGGAATGCTGTTTTTTCTATAATTTAAGCTGGGAACAGAAAACACTTCTATGCTTAAACTTTCATAGAGCTAATACCTGTAAAAATGCACACTAATCTTCAGCTATAGAAACTTGTACTAGTGACTATTTCAGTGAAATGGATTTCTATTTTTATAAGTACCAATGTTTTTTTAACAATCTGAAATTCAAAAGAAATTTCTGAATAGATCGCTTTGGACACCAGTTCCGTCATACCCTTGCACTTTGGCATTAGTGGAGCTGGGGGAGATGATGGTGGCAGTAAGTGGCTGCCCAGCAGGTCCACCTGAAGGAGCTGACAAAACTGAGCGTCGGCATGAGAGAAGTGACCGCTGAAAGGAGCTGATCAAGCGACAGGCAGGCTTGGGTAAGTGACTGAGGTGAATAGCGTCAAGTAAATAACTGATGCGACTGAAGTCAAAAGTGACCCAAGCGAATTGAGGGACTGAGATGACTGTAGTGACTCAGGTGTGACAGAGGCTGAGGCTTTCTGAGGTATTCTTGGACATACACACCTATATAGCCCCCTGTATACCAAATGTAAGTAGTTACTGCATTGATGAAAAAGGGTTACCTAATGGCATGACTATCAGTTCTGAAAGTCTGAAATTTTTGTGCCTTTGCCATGTTCCAGCGTTGATTTAAGAAGAGGAAGTTGTGCTTAACCAGCCTGACAGCCTGCTACAATGAGATAACTGGTTTGGTGGATGAGGGGAAAGCAGTGGATCTTGTTTATCTTGACTTAACTATAGACTTTAGTTATAGTCTAACTAACTAAACTGTCTCCCGTAAGTTCCTCACAGACAAATAGATCAAGTATGGGCGAGATAAATGGAAAGTCAGATGGACTGAAAACTGGGAGAACTGCCAGGCTTAGAAGGGTTGTGTTCAGCAGCACAAAGTCAGGGTGGAGGCCTGTCACAAGTGGTGTACCCCAGGGGTTAACACTGGTCAAATACTGTTTAACATCTTCATTAATGATCTGGATGATGGGACAGAGTGCACTCTCAGTGAATGGGCAGATGATACAAAACTGGGAGGGGTGATATACCAGATGGCAGTGCCACCATTCAGAGGGATCTTGACAGGCTGGAGACATGGCCCAACAGGAATCTCCTGAAATTCAACAAAAGGATTTACCAAGTCCTGCACCTGAACTGTGCATGGGGAGTAACCCACCGGAGAAGACCAACTGCATCCCAGGCTGCATTAGGAAGAGCATTGCCAGCAAGTTGAGGGAGTTGTCCTTCCCCTCTACTCACCCCTGTGAGGCCATGTCTGTAGTG
The DNA here is from genome assembly GCF_000699145.1 of Aptenodytes forsteri. Classification (NCBI taxonomy): domain Eukaryota; kingdom Metazoa; phylum Chordata; class Aves; order Sphenisciformes; family Spheniscidae; genus Aptenodytes; species Aptenodytes forsteri. The sequence goes on along the minus strand of NW_008794407.1, from coordinate 1,311,120 downwards.
TTGTGTCCCTTTCAGTACAAGAGACATATGGACATAGTGGAGCAATGGCCACAGAGATGATGAAGGGACTGGAGCATCTGTCCTACGGGGAGAGGCTGAGAGAGCTGGGACTGTTCAGCCTGGAGAAGGCTGAGGGGGGATCTCATCAATACACATAAATACCTGAAGGGAGGGTGCAAAGAAGAGGGAGCCAGGCTCTTTTTGGTGGTGCCCAGGACAAGAGGCAATGGGCACAATCTGAAATACAGGAAATTCCACTCAAGCATAGGAAAAAAAAAATTACTGTCAGGGTGGTCAAGCGGTGGAACAGGTTGCTCAGAGATGTTGTGGAGTCTCCATCCATGGAGATGTTAAAAACTCAGTTGGTCATGGTCCTGAGCAACCTTTTCTGGCTGGCCCTGCTTTAAGCAGGGGTTAGACTAGACGATCTCCAGAGATCCCTTTCAGCTTCAACTATTCTGTGATTCTGTGTTACAGTGGCACTTTCAGTATCCTTAATGATATTAGAATCTCAGTGAGGAGACTCTGCTGAGATATGTCCTGAAAGTTAAACAATAATCATATGGAGAATATTAGTGCTAAGGATGAGCACAAAATATAGAGATGTTTATAATAAGCAAATTGTGGAGGGATAAAATCAGAAGGAGTCATGCAGAATGAGCAAAGGATAGAATAAACAAATAGTGGAAAGCCTAGGGAAGACCACAATGCTTAGTGCCTTTTTCTTTGGTCTTAATAAAATGCTATTTATGACAAGACTGTAATAAACAATAAAAAGAATAGGAAAGCATTGGATTAAAGAAATATAGTGAAATATTTATATCGTTTAGAGCTATTCAAGACAACAGGAAATGAAATATACCTTTGAATGCTGAGAACAATCTCCCAAACAAGATCAGTTTTTTGGACAACTGCTTAACGATGGGCAGAGTCTCAGAGTCTTAAAGAGTATCAGACACAGCACCTTTCTTTAAAAATGAGGGAAGAATCATCAAGATTACTAGAACAAATTATTATGCTATCATTTTCTAATAGTTCAGGGGACAAGAGTGGGAAAGAAAATGTACCACATGGATTTTAAAAAAATAATTTAGGTCAAATCAATCTAATTACCTTCTTTGATAGTTTAGCTGCTTGACAGTCATGTATTCACCTCGTGGGAACTAATACCTCTAGCACGCCTCTAATGTTTAGCAAAGTTTCTGACACAAATCTTGTAATCAGTATTTTTTTTTTTCCATTGATGAATTTTTTAAGAAACAAGACAGATATATATACTTTAAATTACTATGATGGAGGTCAGCAACAATTTGAAAGACTGTGCTCAAGACAAGGTGTAAATTATTCTCAGAGAAACTCTGTGAAGATACTAGATGAGATCTTAAAAGAGCCTGACTTTCCAGGACATTGTTCGTAAGGGAACTGAGAATTTGTATTCACGTACAGCACCAGGTTGGAAGAGCTGATCCAGATGTGGAACAGAGCATGGGAATGAAACTCAAATAGTTTTCATTAGAGAAGCAGAGCATGAAAGAAAAGCTCGGAAATTCAGTAAAGTACTCAAGAAAGGAAAAATCAAATGAACAAATATGAAAGGGAATAAATATCAATACGCAAAAGTGTATCAGAAAATGATATGTGAGATCCCGTGCATGTCAAAGTGAATGTTGAAACAATCCAAAGTAAAAAGGATAAATGTTGTCTGGCAGCGTTTTAAAAGTTTATATTCAAACTGTCAGTGGAAAGCTTTCCTTTCTGCTCTGTGGCTTCTAAGGCCACTGGAAGAGTTTTATGTCTGGTTTTGCATGTCACATTTTGGCAACAGTGCCAACAAACTGGAAAATCATGAAGAACAGAACCTATGAATTCCAAGGAAATGCTGAAATAACTAGCTTTTAACTGAAACAATTAGCTTCTTTCTAGGAGAGAAAAAAATTGAGGGAGAAAGCATTTTCCACTCGGGGGAAGTGAGCAAGTGGCTGTGTGGGGCTTAGCTGTCTACCGGGTTAACCCACGACAAACACATTTAAAACTATGATTATAAAGATCATTTTTTCTGCCTAGTCACCGAAGGATAGATGAGAAAAAGTGTACTTTGAAGTGATATTTGATATTAGTAAAAAATTAAAGAAATGGATAAATGAGAACTGGACCGTGCTCCCTGGGAGGTTTGTATAGTCTCTGTCTTTCAGAGATTTTTAAGAGCAGGCGGAAAAATCCTGTTAGGGAATATTTAGGAACTGTTGGGCTGAGACATGGAGTTTCTGCAGGTCTTTTGCAGTCCTGTGTATGCACATTTCCATAAAAGACTAGCAGGAGGCTCCCTGGTCCAGAGTTCAAATTACTTCAAAAGGAGCAGGAGAGAAACACATTCCAAGGTGAAATACCCACCTCAAGCCTGAGCATTGGGTTTTTTACAAACCTCTGTAAAGAATTTCAGGTTTTCTACTCCTGAATTGTCTGTGCTTTACTCCTAGTATTTAGCTTTCACATTCCCATGAACATGTTGACATAGATTCTGGATGAACAAAAGCTGCTGATGCCTTGGTGCCAGGTCGTACATATTTAGTCTGTTCTTCACATGTATTTACTCTTAGATAGCTTTCAGTACTTTTGTGTATGCATTGTAACCATTTTCTATAGTGTTATTACCACCCTAACTTCTTTCATCTATCAGAAGTTAAGGAGAAAGAGATTTCCTTGGGCACAGATGTGTTTATGAACACATTTGCAATGTGATTTATACATAAATAATCAGTACATCAGCAAGATCTTTACTTTTCACTACCACATTCAGAGAATAAGGAGCACTAGAAACCCAGTAACAGGGAGACTCTCCGGTCATTTAAGAGAGCAGCCCTCACTGCGTTATCCAATTAGGAGAAAGCTGTATTGTGTGCACCTGTAGCATCCAGGTGTATTAAATTCCATTGCCCTTTTGTCAAGCAGTCAAAAGAGCAGCATCGGAAGTTTTTAACTCTCCCGCCTCCCCCAGTAATGCCAGGTGCGAGGGCTGCATCAATACATGCCTCTGGGAGTTGCTGAAAATGAGACGTTAAAGGTCAGATTCTTTTGCTATGTCTTGAATACTAAGGCTGCACCTGATGCAAGTTTTCAGCTTTTAGCGCAGTAACAAGGTGTGACTTTTCAGGTCTCTCTCCCTAAAAAAAAAAACAAACAAAAAAAACCAAAAACCACCCTTGATCCAGCTTAATAAAACTTTGACCAACTAGAAGACGGATAGTGGGCTATCAGTGATAATTAGCAAATCAGTCCTTGTATTTCCTTAAAGACAGGAATTAGAAGTTAAGAGTTAGCGTTATACAACATTCCTTCCTTCATACCATGCTGTGGTCCCACATGTTTATCTAAAACGTCACAGTAAAAATTTCAAAACAGTTTTATGTTCACTTTTTCAGACCTCGGAAACTGCTTTACCTTCTTGGAATCAGAATGCCCATTAACTGCCCTTCAGCCAAACAGACTATTCATGCCTTAAATCAACAGGATTTCTAATCCAAAATCCGTACGGTACACTCTACAACTGTTTCTCTGGGTCTGATCTGGCCCCAGGGACATAAATTTGCATGCAACTTCTAAGTCTGTGAATAGTCCCTGGGCTTAAAGTTGCACATGTGCTTAAGTACTTTGTTCAGTCTGGGTCTAAGACAGCTACTTTAAAATGAAAACAGAAGCCATGTAAAGAATAACATTGTTAAAAACAATTTTCCTCTGTAAACATTGTACAAAAGGAAAAAATGTAACAAAATAAACATACTGATTCCTAAAAGCACATACTGACCCAACAGTAGGTAAACAGCAGCTAAAAGGCCATCAGCCAATATTAATGCATGCCACTTCACATAAAAGGGCAGAATCAATTTTATTTAAACATAACAATAATAAATGTGAACTGTATCCAGGATTCTTTGTATACTATTGCAGGTAAAAGTATCTGTGGATATAAACAGCAAGCAAGTGGTCGCAGCTCTCAGAGTAAGCCTGGCCCCTATTCTTCATCTAGTTTACTCCGATGTTTGACGGCGACCCGAGGGGAGGAATCCGTGTTTAAGGGAGGTCGCGCCGGTGAAATGAGCATCCTAGCGCTTGGAGTCAACGTGGAAAGCCAAGTTTTGGAGCGGCTCTTCTTCGGTAACTCCTTTCCCCTAAGATTTTTGCGGGACAAGGCCTCCCGCAAGGACCGCGATCAGAGGTCGTTTGCACGTATGTACTCGTGTTGTACGGCACAGCGGGTCCCGGTTCTCTCCTTGTTTTTCTGAGACGCCTATATACGCTGGTAAAAGAAGGTAACTAGGGGTAACTTCCCCTGTTGCCCCCTCTGAGAAGGTATTTTTATTTGTGATGAAGTGCACAAACTTGTGTTGTTTATAAACAAAATACGTGTTGGTGTATTTTTAAGAGGGCAGCTGTTTTTAATGTTCATTACTTGTCTCGTGACAAGACTTCAGGTATGAAAACACTTAAGGTTCGTCTTTCAGTAACAGTGGCAGGGGATGCTCTTGAGACCTGCCATAAAAGAAGAGAAAGAATATAACGTCCACTGACAAATCCTGTTTCCAGCCTCCCACTGGAAGTCTGTCGCTTTCAGCTCTACTCTGATAATTATTTTATTACTAGCTTTGTTGAGTCGAAACACACAATTAATTATGCAACACTTTTTCAAGTGTTAATTTTTAATGAAACCTTTTTTTTGTAAACTATTTGTTTTCCCTTTGTTTTGGCTGAGTCCTCAATGTATCTAAAAGCAAGAAAGTTTGCAGTATGGTCTTTCACTGTTAATGGAAGCTGACTGGCTTACCTTTTCCTGGAAGGAGTGTGTAGTTCACAGATCCCAGGGATGGTCGGATTCCATTAGGTTTCCGTAATGTTAAAGCAATACAAATGCACCTCACTCTTAACTGTTGCAGTAGTTTCCAGGACACATTCCAAAACCATTTTGGCTGATATTTCTGTACAATTACAAATACAACAAGTTATTGTGCCTATCTCTTGTAAGAGTAACTTGTTTACCAGGAGGCCTGTCCTACTGAGACTTAAAACTTTCAAGTCAAGAGAATCAGCCTAATGCTGTGGTAGTATAATCTAGAATACCCTAAACTTTCATGAAAAGACGTTATTGGGTTTACAAGAGATTAATTAAGAAAATTTAATTAGTTGATATGTGGAGCTAAGGATAAAAATGAAACCGCTGTCTCTTTATTAACATTCATTTAAATTTTGGTCATAGCATTATTCAGTTGAGAATTCGACTGCTTCTTTTTCCTTTTGCTTTCATGGATATCTGGCAATGAGATTAAATAGTCAAAACTTTATTTTTTAAAGTGTATAGTTTGATTGTACTTATTTAACACCTTCATGGGCTGGAAACTTTTGCTCTTGTGCAACTTGGGAATTAGGTCCATATTGGTAAGTACGTGTGTCTTGTTTTGTCTCTTTTCTAGAAAGTGACTTGATGTCACTTCTCAATGACCAAAAATATCCTCCTACGTTTTAGCAGCCTATATTTTGCAGTGGATGGGGTGGAGGAAGGTAGAGATTAAGGAGGATTCCTTCTACATGTGAGCAATTCACAGTTTAACCACTGAGGACAAGAAAGCAGCTGCCTTACTCTTTTGTGCAGGGTGACCTGCCTTAATGGGAGTTTTCATTAAGCAGACCAACATAATCTTTATTAACCTTTTCACTTCTACCTTAAACTTGGCGAGGTTCGGGCACAGTAGCCCACATGGAAAGAAAGATTCCACTGCCTCCCCGGTGGATGTACATTGGGTTTGTAAAATAGTAATGGGAGATATGTAACGAACGCCTCTCCAGTATTGGCACTTTCTCAGGAAAACAAAATTAGGACACTAAGAATTGCTCAGTACCAGGTGTAAAGTAGTGTAAACAGGGAAAATCATTTGATGTGTCAGTGAAAATAAGGGAAACTGTTTAAGACCGTGACAACTGTTTGGCAATAACTTTACTGAAAAAAATAAAATGCCCTCCTCTCCAATAAAGGATACAACTTCAGCCTAATTCTATATGCCATAATTTTGGTATTGTCCTGATAGAAATGATCCTTAAACTTTATTAGTCTTTCTGTTCTGAAACAAACAAAATACAGAAGAGGGCATGGGTTCAGCTTCTGCCAGAGGCAGGCTGCTGTAAGTCACTGAATTCATGTGCACGTGTTGCAGCGGTTATAACCCAGCAAGTCATTCCTAAGAAAAATCCTGCATTCAGCAACGTACATCAAAATGAACAGGGGCAGAAAGCTGCATAATTTGTGTCTCTCCGAGGAAGCATGCAAAGGTGCATGCAAGGAGAGATGGTTTAAGGTGTGGAAACTGGAAAGAAAAAGCGGACGAAAAGATGGAACCTCTTCTTCAGTGTGCGATGAAGAGAGAAATTTGCTGACTTTTGTGCTTGTATTTTTTTTTTTTTTGAGCAATGATTGTATACCTTTGATCAGATTTAAAAGTATCTGCTTGCTAATTGGTGGCAGATAAACCACTAGATACAGTTACTGAATATCAAAGCGTGCAGCAAATTGCACGGGAAGGCTGTTACTATACTATAAGATGGCTAAAGTAGTCTTAACTATGGGTAATGATAGCTAACCTGCTGGAAGACAGGAAAAGCTGCTTTTTGTTTTCATCACCAGTAAGATATTACAAGAAGTTAAAAGAATATGTAGCAAGGGGAAGAGAAACCAATGCAGTAGCATGAGAACTATGGGTAGATTTCTTTAATTTTCTAGCAGGCATTTCTAATCAAAAGAAAACAAAAAGCCAAGTATGCTGTCTTGTTTGGAATATGGTGACAGTTGAGCAATATACCAATATGGATCATATTGCCTAAATATATTTGGACAAAGCGTGACAACACATGTTTAGAAGGGAAAGAAGGATTTTTTTCTTAGTCACAGTCAGGCTGTGATGGGCTAAAAGAATGTCAGAGGTCCCCACTGATTTCAGGTATGAGTAGCCAAATAATATATCTGGGAATGCTTAATAGGCACAGGACAGATTTCCAAAGAACTGTGACTGGTAATGGAGTATGTCATTGTTACTGTTAATATTCAAAAGATTTACAGGTAGGGAAGACCTCTGTCGCTTAATCTAGATCAGACAGTGTGTCATACTCCAAACACATCAAAAATGATAACACTTCATGATAAATAACAATCACATGCCACAGAAGTAGAAAGAGGTTTAATAAGGCCGGCAGCTACAGGCCATCCTGCATCCTCCACTCGGAATACGCAGGGGAGAGGCGGCCGGCCGAGGAAGCAGCAATTGCCGGGCTCCGGTTGCTCAGCAACAATTCCAGCTTTCTGACCTGTGTGTTTGCCCAGGCGGTAGCAGTGGTGCCGTTTCCAGAAAGGTTTCATTTGTCGCCAAGGAGTAAGTTCCTCTCTGACACGGTTGGAAGGTATGCCACGTAGGCATAGGCTGCCGGCGTACACCCCTGAAAGCCCAGGTTACCTTACAACTTTGCAGTATTGCCACTTTTATGGAGTTGAATGGTTTTGGCATTTGTTTATATAACATTGAAATTTGAAATGTCTACTTGCTGTAATGCCAAATGTAAAGGGAAACATCTGGTTCTTGGCAAATACAGTTCTGTTTCTGTTCTTAGGTTTCTGAGTAGAGGTTTGAAATACCTGAAGGGTGTTGGAGTGAGGACCTAGGGTTGAACAGCTGGGCAGGGGACAGCGCTGTGTGCGTTCTGGCTCCGTGCAGTCGGACTGCCGATGCCGAAAGGCTGCAGCTGGTCCAGCTTAACCGCACAACAAAAACGGGCATGATAACATCAACAGTTCTGGGAAATAAAAGCATGGCTCACATACTGTTGTGTTTCTGGGATACCCGGTGGATTGTAGGGTATTACGAGTAGCGGATTAAAAGTGAAGAAAAAGGCTAAATGCAGAGAATGGCACTTGGCATTGATTGTGCCTTCTAGGGCATAAAGAAAGGCAGGCCGAGTCCTTACAGAAGGATTCTTGGGGGTGGGGGTGTTTTCCAACCCCCCCCCCCCCCCCCCTTTCCTCAATATTTTGAGTACAGATGTGCCCTCAAATACTTACTCCGTTTGTACGCAAATCAGTTGTCAGTTGGAGCTGCCTTTCCTGCTTGGCTGAAGGAACAGAAGGGAGGTGCTCTCTGTGAAGATGTCGGAGGTGTTTAGGACTCCTAGAAAAGCTGAAGACTTTGCTAAAGTATCATGATGAAAATAATATGTCAGTACATAGTATAAAGAACATTAGAAACTTCAGGTTCCTGAAGCAGTAAATCCTTCATGATATTGAATGTTGAGTTGTGTCTTCTAATCTGTATACCACAACAGTTTTTCTCTCGTGGTTCCCATGCTACTGTTCTTGTGCCTTGCACTCATGAACCCGATAGAGTTGTTACGGCAGGTTGAAGAATGGTCTAAACTGCAATTTTTAGAGTAACTTAAATGATTTTACTTTTATTAGCAGAACACAAGAGAAGCTGGTATTTTTATGACTGAAATGTGTGACTCGAGCATGTTGGATAATAATTTATAAAAAATATACTGAGTTTTTCCATAGCACAGATGAACACAGCAAATTTAAAGAACCATCAGATTTTTACTACAGGAAAAAAAAAAGTGCTTTCTTTAGCAGATAATAGTGGGTGGAGTATGCAAGCTACAACTGTTAAGGTATTATGAGAGCATAACTTGGATGTGCGATCAGGTGCCAGAAGTTGGAGGGAGTAGGATGTAGTTTGTATTTCATCACCACTCGATACCTAAAAATTTATATACCAAAACCATTTTAAAACTCCAGCATGGGGAAAATAACATAAATTCTGCCTTTTATGAAGTTCATTTGGCACATTTTAAGACAGGAAAATGGAAAATGTGGAAGTCAGGATGTCTCATGTATATTTCTGAAGATCACTAGTTTGGAAAGGAAGGAAAACTCACCTTCTTCCTGTTCTGAATTGTTTTCTGTTTTCAAAGTTTTTGATCCCTTCAAGAAGAATGCTTATTATGTGTGGTGAATTGTTTATTAATATAAATTAGGTCAAGAAGCACAGAACTCCTCCGTATTAAATCATTGCATTTACTCTTATTTCAATGTTCTATAAATTTTTAGAGTGTCGTACCAAGGATGTATAAGCAAGAAGTTCATATCCACAAGGATTTATTAGCAGGATTTGTAGCTGATGGCATGCACTGACTTTAGTGGTGAAAGATTTTTTTTTTTTGGGGGGGGGGGGGGGGAGGGAGAGGGAGAGAGGGGGCTTTTCCCAGTGTGGCCAGGTGGAGCAGCGATGGGTCCCAGCTGAGCGCCCTCTTGGGCTGGCCTGTCTCCGCCTCCAGTGCAGCATATGGCGATGACAAAGATGAGGCTGATGATGACTCTCTGCCCTGTCTTTCCTTGGGACCTGTTCGAACTCCCTGTTGGTCGTTACTGCTGATTGGAGTATGCTAATCAAATGCACATGTTGCACATTGGTTGTTAAATCTCTGTGCATGTATATTATCCAGTATCAAGCATCTCTATGGCTATTTTCTACTTTGTTATGCATTATGTTTGGTTTTCCCCAATGTAAACTAAAATCTTCAAAGACAAAAGGCAAAGAAAGGACAAGGCGGGGAAGGGTGATCCTTAGGCCGGTGGGCCTGGCTTCCCATGAGAAGCACCCTAACAGTGCTGTTGGGGTTTGCAGGTGCAAGGCCCATGGCGATAGCAGCACAAGAGCAGCAAAGGGGGAAAAAAAAAACCAACCTGCTACAGAGGCTCTGGAAAACACCCCCCTGGCAGTTTGGGTGCAAGGTTACAAAGCTGCAAGCAGTAGGCCTTTAGCATTAGTGAGGTGAAAGCACCTGCAGGCACCATGCAGCAAGCTGGTTTTAGATTTGTTGAAATTTAAAAGCTGAAGTTTAAATCTACTGAAATATGTCAAGAGATTGTTACAGCCTCAAGAAAAAGGTGAGCTTCACTTTACATGTGGCGGGGTTATTCTGTCTCCCTCCCAGATGATACCGACTAGCCTCTGGACAATTATTTAACTGCGGTGGAGAGGGAATTCCTGCTAAAAGCTGAGAAGCTGCGGTTTCATGAGCGTTGGTTTAGCTGCATGCAGACAATGCAGTAACTTCAGGGAAAAGCTTTTGGAATCTTATTTTGTTTTCTCAGGAGCACTGTTACAAGAGTACTGAATTAAGAGAGTCCTTTTGAAGTTTGAGGAAAAATGTGAATAATGGGGGTTGGATGTTAACTTCCCCGCGCCCCAGCCCCAAATTGTTGCATAGCAGTAATAGGGTCATACTCAGAAAAAGGCACTGGAAGTGCTAAGTAAAAGAGGAATCTTGATACAATGGTATGTTAGGGAACAGCCTCCAAAGGTGCAGTAAAAGTAGTAATCTAAATCTTTGGCAAATAAATAAATAAATAAACCTCCAAAGGCTTAGAGCAAGAAGTGCCTTGTTAGAAGATATCTGGTTTCAGAAAGAACCAAAGACAAAAATTTTACCAAGCGGAGAGGGGAAAAAAATGAATTGCACTGCAGAAAATAAATACAAATCTATGGCCTGTGATTATTACCTTTTTATTTCTCCAGAGAAAGAGAAAAGGTATGAAAGCAGACACTACTGTGTTGGCTGGTTGGTAAGCGTTATGTTTTTCATGCCATAGCTGCTCCTACTAAAACTTGCCAAGAGGGTGGTTTTTTGTTATTAGTCAAAGAACTGAGTAGCTTAAATTAAATATACTTAGTTGTTGCAGT
>NW_008794407.1:1294041-1300232 GCF_000699145.1 Aptenodytes forsteri | reverse complement strand
GAACCAAAGACAAAAAATTTACAAAGCGGAGAGGGGAAAAAAATGAATTGCACTGCAGAAAATAAATACAAATTATGGCCTGTGATTATTACCTTTTTATTTCTCCAGAGAAAGAGAAAAGGTATGAAAGCAGACACACTGTGTTGGATTACCTTTTTATTTCTCCAGAGAAAGAGAAAAGGTATGAAAGCAGACACTACTGTGTTGGCTGGTTGGTAAGCGTTATGTTTTTCATGCCATAGCTGCTCCTACTAAAACTTGCCAAGAGGGTGTTTTTTTGTTATTAGTCAAAGAACTGAGTAGCTTAAATTAAATATACTTAGTTGTTGCAGTTCTGTTTCATTGAATTTTTATCAAACTTAAATTGTATGGAAAGGAATAGGTAAAAGTTTCATTAAATGGATTCTTGTTTGGTGGTAAATAACTCCAAATGTATAGACTGAAAAACGAGTAAGGCTTTCTTAAAGTCTACTTGGAAGTAAAGGTTAATTAAAAAGGTCATAACCTTATTAAATAAAAAAACCCACTTCTCCCCCATCGCTTTCTACATTTTGAAATGTATGTGTTGAAGGAGTTAATTTCCTTTAATTGTACATGTGTTAGTAAATTATGGGGAGGGAGAGGAAACAAGGAAGACATTTTACTTTCAATGTTTTCAAACTAAAGACTTCTTACATGAGCTAGTAATACAGCTGAACAAATAGCTCTTTCTGAGTTACTGTGGAAGAAGTGCCGTGAAACTTCTATTTTTAGCTAACGGATACAGCTCTTTTCAAAGATGGACTGATAGGCCCATCTCAAACTAAGATTAGTCGGGATGATCCACAGGGCAGCTGGAGGTTTAAATAACTTCCAAGTGACTGGAAAGAAAACACCAAGCTCAGCGTAGCTACTGGACTGTTTTAATGACTGTGTTGCTTATAACGGAGTGATAGAGTACAATGGAAATACCCTTTTCTTGAAATCTGTAATGGTATAGATATGTTGTGCACAGGTTATTTGCATCCCGATCGCTATATGGTCCAACTTTAAGGTTTAAGGTTGGACTCGATGATCTTAAAGGTCTTTTCCAACCTAAATGAGTCTATGATTCTATAACTTACCCGTTATGAGTACAGCATGTCTTCGCTGCATAGCTAGCATCTGTGTCTGCAGCATAAGATGTGATTTTCTCATGACCCATAGGTCAGATGAGTGACTCTTGTGAGCTCAGTGCAGCTGTGAGTGGAGTTTTAAAAAGCTTTAGAGAGATTTAGTTCAGCGGTGTCTGAACAACTGTAATAGCTGTTGATTGCAGTACAAAAGTACTGCTAAACATGTGTAGTGAAAAAGCCTGACTTCAGCACAAGTAATCAAAAACTTCAAAATGGTAATATTACTTATTAAAAGGGACATAAAAATTCCATCACTGGAACTATTTTACTTGCTTTTGTGTGAATCCAGCTATGCTTCTGGTGCTGGCAACTAAGCTTAAGATAGATTTGTGCCATGGAGCAACTTGCAGGGGCCTAATCAAATGGTCTTGTCTGATTGCCATTGATAGCCAGACAAAAATGTGAGGTTTTTAATTGATAAACCTTTTTGTTGGTTATTCCATGGAAAACAAATTCTCCAAGTGGGCACTTTGTTATTAATACTAAGCTACCCAGAAACATCACAGGTTAGTACAATCAAGCTTTTATTTATTGATTTACTTATTATCTTATGTGGTTTGCATATTAGTAAAAAATCAGGCGTGAATCTTTAAGGCTTATACTGCTGAATCCCCTTCCAGGTAAAGTAAATAAAAAGCAGTAGAACAGAAAATATGAACCACTACATCACTGCCTTCACTTAAAAGGGTAACAAAGCAGCCTGTAGAAAGCAGTTAATACCTGTAAAAGTATTTACTACCTCAAAAAGAGATAAATGACACAAGCGGTCAGTTTGCCCAGCTTGCCGTGCTGATCTAGCAATCAATGTCAATTATGTCTTGATAGGCTGCATCAGTAGAGGAAGCTATCATCCTCCCAGATTTAAAGCAACATTCTGGAAGTTAAGTCTGTTTATTACGGGTATATTGCTAATCTGTACAAATATGTTTTTTGATCTTTATAGTGAAAACTTCAACAAAAAAGTTGCATTTTTCTCAAATTTGTATTTCCTCATCTAATTTGCCTAAAATGGAAATGATGTAATTTCAGAAACTTGTCTCTTGGAATCTTCCATATTTGCTAGGCTCGGTGTCTTCTTAGGCTTCATGAAAGAGAAGCTTTAACTAGTGATCCAATGGTAAGTCTTGGAGATCCTTCTCAGATGATGACTCTCATTCCATAATTCAGCATGCTCAAGAGCTACAAAAGGCAGCTAACGCTATTTAGACTGTAAGATGTTTAAAAAGTTGTGGAGCAGAGACATGATCCAAAACAAAGCTATAAGAGTTCTTCAGCTCTTGGCTGTAAAGGTGACGCACTATTTCTCTGTACATCTCTGATAGCACTTGAAAACAGAAAAGCAAAAGCAATGTTTCTGTAAGGCACGATTGTTCGGGCTGGCATGGCCAGTTTACAGCCTGTTGGAGAGTCCGCGACTTCCAAACATGAAGCAGACAGAATGGAAGCACAGCTTGGCTAAGCCCTACATGCTACACAGATAATTAGCAATTCTTTACAATAAAAATCACAGTTACTTATGTACTTTTCTTGAAGATAAATGCTTCATTTACTGTACTGAAATTCTGCAGATGGCAGAAAGGAAACATTTTGTGGCTTTCTAGAAAATACACAGTAACATCATCTATTAGCATTGAATTGTTGACCCCACGTGGCCTAAGACAAAGCAGTCTTTGGAAATACAGTGTTACAACTTCTGCTGTTGTGCTGATTAAGAAGTTGAAGTTTTTGTTCTAGGATGGGTAAGGATGTACTTACAACCTTTATGATGATATACTAACTTGTCTGCAGGATGACGTGCATGTCATGGAGTGAGATGGTCAATTCTTACAGAGAAATGGTGATGAACAGCGCATCTAAAGGAGGTTCCTGCAGAAAGAAAGTGTGCTTAGACTGTATTAGGAGTAGAGACATGTATTTCTGGTGCTGTATAATGTGGCAATCACTCTGATACAATAATTCTCAACATAAATTTTGCCATCATGGACCAACTTGTATAGTACTTACCACTGTATAGATTACAGATAGGTTCACGCAGTGTTCATTTTTTCTTCTTATTGATGAACTCTTACCACAGTAGTTGAAATAAACCTCATTTTCATCCCTTCCTTGAGCAGGATTCCTCAAGGATTGTAAAGTAGTTGCATGCCTCTAAAGGTTGATGTAAAGATTAAGGTAACTGTACTGAGACCACTTGATGAATACAAGAATTCAGTGTTTGGGTTTCAACACTGTCATTCCTGCTTAGACAATTTGCGTAGTCATATCACCACATATTTATTCTACATCCAAGCTTGTGAACACGGAACAAGGAGGATGTTTACAACCAATTAAAAATAATATTTTCTTAAATTCCTTCCGACTCAGAAATATTTGCCTTGACTTTCAGAGGCTTTGCTGTCTTAATAGCGAAATTATATTTTCAATATAATAATAGATGGATGTCTGTAATACAGAACATGTAGTCTGATGAGAGATGATACAGTCACACTTAATGCTAGTGCATTTGTACTGAGCTAAGTGGACAGATTGCTCCTTGCTCCATCCAGAGAGATAACCAAGCTGCAGGAAAGTATCTGTGAAAGGTCTGTATCTAATGCAAATGGCCAGTCTGGGGACTTGAGTATCAAGTAAAAACACTCAAGATGCTATAAGCTGTACATGAGAATATGCAGCTTTTTTACAGCTAGGTAATTACCAGAGATGAACTTATTAAAAGTAATCTTCTGATGGTTTTGAAATCAAATGTACGAATGTCTTTCCTTCATCTAGATGGGAAAAGCCTTGGAGAACAATTAAGACAGGAAACACATCCCCCACCCTCCCAATGTTATCTATTCCAGGACTTGTGTCCTCTGTTGTGATTGCTGGCAAACTTCTTAGAAACTTTTCAAAGAAATAGTGATGCATTTTAGTTATTATGTTATCTATTCCAGGACTTGTGTCCTCTGTTGTGATGGCTGGCAAACTTCTTGCATCACTATTTCTTTGAAAAGTTTCTATCTTAGTTATTTCTGCCCTGTTGCAGAATTCTGATTTAGCAGCTTCTAGTAGCTGTGTAGATAGCAAATGGTAAGGCAGAACCAGGTACTTTGTTGTTTCAAGAATGATACTTTTTTTTTTTTAAATGTGGAGAAGATTACTAGTAAGATATCAATGTGACCCACTGAGGCAGTAAAACAACATGACTTGGAATCCTGAATGGATTGAACAGATTAGTTAGTTGCAGTTCTGGAAAGGTAGGTCAGAGCACAAGCCTAATTTGTTATAAACGCTCATATTTGATGGCTGACATGCTTTCAGTGTTGCTGTTTGGATCTGTTGTTTTGGTAGTGCTAGTTACCCAGCTGTGTAGGCATGACTGCTTGTACTAAAAATCGACATAATGTTAGGCCTTTTGTAAAACAGGCAAATGAATCCCTTTCTTAGGGGTCAAAAGGAATGTCGGCTGTATTTTTACTATGAAGTATACATAGTGATCTGGAGGCATGGTTAACTTGCTCAGTGTGAATTCAGGGCAGTGGGGAAAACCCTTGAAGTTTGTGGTAGAATACCTGCAGTGCAGCATTTTAGTAGGCAGGTGGCTTGGATTTCTTGCGTGGAACTGCAAGAGTTGGGATTTTTTTTCCTTGGACAGGGGACTTAACTGCAGTTTGATGAAACTCCGAAACAAGCCATAGGCAACTGGAATGGAAGTTAAGCTGTATTCTAATTTAGGTCTCACGGGGATGTGACAGTTTTCAAGTCAATTTATGTTTTGACTAATATTTCTCTACTAATATGTAGAGGCATACGGCCATAGGAGGCTCAATCGTTTCATTGTAAAGGAAGTGGTAATAATACTAAACCAAAGCAAGATTTTATATGTAACTGGAGCTAAAGAACAGCTTAAACTTCATGACCACTCTGAGTAGGCTTTGAGTTAATATGCAATCTGACCTGGGACGTATTCTCTTTTGACATTATGGAAAGAAAAAAGACATTTAGCCTGCCCTGCTGACTGCTGAGGCAATGGTTCTAAGCTGGACTGTGCATTTACCTAAGAAAAACAACACACCGGTGAAATCTCTTAAGAACTGGTCCTTGAACTTTTGAGGTGTAAATTAACACCAATTAATGAAAAAATAGAGTTGGATGTGAATCTTTTGAGTTTAGAGTTCACTTTTAAAATGCATGACAATACTAAAGCAGTTTTGATTTAATCATAAAAATGCTGAATTCAAAAATACGCTGCCAAGTTAATGAATAAGAACACCCTACCTTAGCTTCCTGGTGGGGCCTGCAGGGAAGAAAAACGACTTTATTTCTAAGGTTAAATGAGCAAAAAGTTAATTAACCCATGAACTGTTATTATGGTGAAGCTTTGTTTGCCATGCAACAGCTTGAAAAGACAATCTTTTAATTGTTTAATGCTAGACAACAGCTACTGAATACCATCATTTGCACTTTCATTGCAGATGGTATCACAGTGTTGTCTCTGTATAGGAACCTGTGAGCTACTTTGCTGTAGGAATGGCTGGCGTGTACATGTGTGTGTGCATACATATATATGTATCAAATGTTGTCTCTTAGAGATTTTTCTAACTATAACCAAAGACTTGCTGAATCCCCTTTTTTGACATAGACTGCCAAGAACTTTTGCAATGACGGAAAAAAATGGGGGCAAACTAGTGGGTGCTATAAGAAAGAAAAAGTAGGTGCCACTGCATTTATATTTGAAATTTAATCTATGGTAGTTTGAAAAGTCCTCAAGATTGAAGTATTAACTGGTAAACATTGCTTCCAAGGAAGTAATCCTCAAGAACTCTTCTAAAAAGAGAAGTCCAAGTCTTGGATCCTCTTCCATAAGAAACCTTGGATTTGGCTGCCTGTTTTACGCTGGAGACCTGATGTGGGAATGAGAGAATGAGGACCTCAGAGGTGTTTTTCCTCTGAGGAAGAAAAGGGGTGGAAACACATTCTCAAGAAATGCTAACCAACTAGTGAACCTTTGTGATAAACTGATCCAACGATTCAAATGTGAAGAACAGTGCAAAATCT
>NW_008794407.1:1286446-1291917 GCF_000699145.1 Aptenodytes forsteri | reverse complement strand
GAAGCTTTGTTTGCCATGCAACAGCTTGAAAAGACAATCTTTTAATTGTTTAATGCTAGACAACAGCTACTGAATACCATCATTTGCACTTTCATTGCAGATGGTATCACAGTGTTGTCTCTGTATAGGAACCTGTGAGCTACTTTGCTGTAGGAATGGCTGGCGTGTACATGTGTGTGTGCATACATATATATGTATCAAATGTTGTCTCTTAGAGATTTTTCTAACTATAACCAAAGACTTGCTGAATCCCCTTTTTTGACATAGACTGCCAAGAACTTTTGCAATGACGGAAAAAAATGGGGGCAAACTAGTGGGTGCTATAAGAAAGAAAAAGTAGGTGCCACTGCATTTATATTTGAAATTTAATCTATGGTAGTTTGAAAAGTCCTCAAGATTGAAGTATTAACTGGTAAACATTGCTTCCAAGGAAGTAATCCTCAAGAACTCTTCTAAAAAGAGAAGTCCAAGTCTTGGATCCTCTTCCATAAGAAACCTTGGATTTGGCTGCCTGTTTTACGCTGGAGACCTGATGTGGGAATGAGAGAATGAGGACCTCAGAGGTGTTTTTCCTCTGGAAGAAAAGAACTCTTCTAAAAAGAGAAGTCCAAGTCTTGGATCCTCTTCCATAAGAAACCTTGGACTGCCTGTTTTGTTTTACGCTGGAGACCTGATGCGGGAATGAGAGAATGAGGACCTCAGAGGTGTTTTTCCTCTGAGGAAGAAAAGGGGTGGAAACACATTCTCAAGAAATGCTAACCAACTAGTGAACCTTTGTGATAAACTGATCCAACTATGCAAATGTGAAGAACAGGTGCAAAATCTGGGGTGGGTTCCAGACCTCTGTTGAATGTATGCTTAACTGCTACTCACAAAGAAGAGAAATCCAGACAAGCTAGGGAGGCAGTAGAGCTTCAGGATGAAGTTTTGCATTGAGACTGATCCTGTTTCACATGTTATTGAAACCAGAGAGGATGGTCTGCGTCTTTTCCTTTCCTTGTCCCAGGCCTAGTGGTTGTGTGGTGATGGAGTAAACATGTTCAGTGAGCCAGATAAGAAGATGAAGAAAAATCTTGCCTTTTTTGCTAGTTGTTATTTAAAAAGTGAGCAGTTGTCTGCCAGTTGTTTGCCTTAGTTCTTAGTGGACGGTTTGGGGCCTGGTTTTCAGTGCATGTGATATCATGTATCTGTAATTGAGCAGTTATCCAGGATGATCACTAATTTCTATATGTTAGCCAGTAGTTTACAAAGGTAGAAATAGACTTCATGGTAGTGATGATCAGCTCAGAGACCATCACTTTATATGTGAAATCAGGATTAGGGTTGTTCTTTTTCCATTTGCCTACACTGAATTTTCATCTGCCGCTCTAACGCATAGTTGCTCAGTCTTGGAAGGTTCTGTAATTCTTTGTGGTCACCCTTATGACCTTGAATAACTTGGTTTTGTCTGCAGACTTTGTCACTCTCACAGCTTTTCCCTTTCCACCTGACTACGTGCAGATGCCCGGAGAGCTCCACTGTTGACAGTTGCTGTAAGAACTAACTATTCGTTTTATTCTTATCCTCTCCTTCCCAACATTTAATCAAGTTCTTTATCTCTGAAGGGTCATTTCCCTTATGCTTCTCCTAAAAGCATTTGACAGTTGATCTTTCTGAAAGCTTTTTGCAAATCCAGGTCATGTAGATCAATTTTCTTTACACTAATGCTTATTAACCCCTTTGGTGAACCTCAGCAGTTCATGATGAGTGTTTCTCCCTTTCGCAAAAATCTTGTTGACTTTTCCCTGGGAAATGAAATTATTTGAGCTGCCCCTTAATTCTATTATTTATTATAATGCCTGTTATTTTACCTAGTCAGGCTTCCTCATCAGTTGTTTCTCGTTCAGCTAGCCCTGAAAGTGTGCATTTTATAAGCCAGTGACCAGTTCTCTGATACTGATGCAGAGGAAGTGTCAAATTAAGCAGTTTTGCTCTTTTGTCTTTGAGTTCCTTTAGAATTTTTGGGTGACTACCTGTCTGATGCATGACTTATCATTGATTTAAAAAAAAAAAAAAATTTTTTGTCAGCTTATAAACTCGTCTTCTGAGCCTTAAGGTGTTGCTATTTAATAGGAGGTTCGTTCCTATGAAGGAAACACTGAACTCTTCTGCAGCAAAAATGTACACAAATTTAGTAATTTTCTATTGCATTCTTGCAAAATTATAATTTTTTTAAGACATTCTGAGAAGTTTCCTATTTCTGTGATGCACTGTGAAAGGGACCTCATTATCAGCACTTTGTATCTCTTACTAGCTGTTATTCAGACTGCTTCACCTTGCCTGATTGCATCTTTGACTGAGCTGTCGAGGTTTAATTAATCTGGATTTTTTCCATATCATTGTTATTCCAGCTTTTTCGAGGTGCCTTCTGGCTTTTACTCTGCTGTTTAGCTATGCTGGTTGGCTTATGGTTTTTCTCAAGTCTTTCTTGGTAGAAACTGTGCAGTTGCTCTGCATTTCCACTACAGTGTTCTTAAATAGTTTGCATGTTGTCTGCAAAGATTCTATTCTTTTGACTGCTTCTTTTTACCTTCTTATTTTTAGTGGTTCCTCATTTTGAAGTAGCATTTGACTGCATGGGAATTTTTTTTAACTTTTGTTAGTGCTGTGAGGTTGTTGAATTTTGTATTTTAGTCTCTCTAACACTAACATTTTGAACCTGATATTGTGCCCTTTTAGGGACTGAGGTATGAGTCACTTGCCCTCTTGTATGGTTTTTTTTATGATAAACTTTCTGTGACTATTAATAATGTCTAAAAAATTCAGTATCAGCATCGCAATCTGAGACAGTATTTCCCTAGCATACATGGAGACAGCTGAAGTTTCTTGCTAATACTGTTCCCTGCCATGGGGGCCCTTCTCATCACTGTCAGCATGCAACAGTCAATGCTTCCATCCTAATCAGGCAGTCAGTAATATCATATGCTTTGTCTATCTTGTTTATGACTGAAACTTCATTCCATTTGGCTCTGGTTGGCTTGTTAAGTTGTTTGAACACCGAGCTCTTTTACAGCGGTGTAGGCTTTTCAATGTTTCCTGTATAGTAAATACCTTGATGTATGGCACAAGGTACCAATGATACCTTCCTTATGCTGAGTTTCTGGTGCTATTGTTATAGCAATGTCTTTGTTCAAAGGTAGCATTCCAGTTCCCCCGCCTTTGTTTCTAGGACTTCTGCTTAGGTAGAAGGAGTATGCACTTGTTTTGGTTTTCTATTTCCTTCCACCCTGTTCAAAGGGATAGTATCTGTTCCAGCCTTTTGCTGTGGTTTGCAGTATGGCAGGTGGCAGCCTCTGCTCTATCACGTTTGGGCTCCCTGTACTTCAGACAAGTGGGTATGTATTTTGAGACCACATGATCTTTAGGGCTTGATAGCTTTTCCTCAGGCTAGGTTTAAAAACACCCCACTGATCTTTTTTTAAGAGTAAAAGCCACAAAGTTTACTTAACTTGTTTCTTCCAAAACCATTCCCGTTATTTCAGGAGTGTCCCCAGCTTCCAGTGAATCTGGACCTTGTTTCCCTCCTGGTCTTCAATTGCATGTCGAGAATTTATCACACTCTTTAGTCTGCATTGCCAGGGATATTGGAAACATTTGAGCAGTGTTGGGGATGCTTAAAGAACCTGAGATAGTGTATTTTTGCGTTTGATCCTTACTCCGACTGAAGCTGATGGGCACCATGTCCACATAATTGGTACTGGAAAAGGGCAGAGAAGGTGTGAGATTCTGTAGTTCCTTAAAATGGAAAGTGTATTACTTGCATGGTTGCTTGAACTGAAATTGTCTGTCCTCACAATAACGTCTCTTCACTTGGCAAGACCCATGCATCCTGTCTGCCTTGGTAAACAGGCGGCTAATTGTGTATCTGTCTACTTAATATATTCAGTGTTTCGTCTTCAAATTTTATTTTCTTAGCAGTGGATCAAATAGGCATGCAGAGCCTGGAGAACAAATGTCTTGCCTAAAGCAGAAGATGGAATTACACTAGGACTTCCTACATGGTAGGTTAATTCTTTAAGCAGTACTATCTTTCGCCATAAAAGGCTTGTTGGGCAGCAAGATGACATTATTATAGGTTAAAATCTTAGTCGTATCTGTTACCTCATCAACCAAGTAAGATGAAGAGAAGTTGTATTTTTCAGCTATGATAGCCTTTTTTTGTTTACTTGTTTGTGCTGAAGTAAGACATTAGGTGGCTGACAAATTGTACACTCATTAGATGTTTAAGACAAAAAGCATTTTTTGGAATGACAAGCAACCCAAATGCCTACTAGTGTAGGAAATCACTAAATATGTTGAAGTTTTAGTTTTTCTCAGCAGTTAATAATCTTTGCCTTAGTTAAAGGTATTAAAGCCTCAGTGTTACTTGGCTTTGAAAGCAGCTCAAGATAAGAAAGTCCACTCAGCTTTGTTATCATTACAGTTGTATGAGAGAGAATGCAGCAGAATAGGATATGCTTTTCTTTAAGTTCCTCCACTTCTCTTCAGTGTAGATTTTCATCTGTGATTTGTAAGTGATCATCTCCATAAAGGACAATTTCAGTTGCCAAATTTTATATAGACTGTATTTTGTGGTCTTGTGAAAAACAGCATAAAAGTAATGTACGCTTTCAGCTTTTAACCACTAGGTGGTAGCTAACTACTGTCTGTCATTACCCGTAGGAAAAGAAACCTTCTTGCCGAAGCTGTGCAGTGTAATACTATCCAAAAAATCTTTTGTCATTGTGAAATGAACTTGCATAATTCCTAAACTAATGTGATAACTTAATATTTTAATCTAAAAAGTTTTTCTGTAATGCAGTTGATTGTGTGCTTCGTGGTTTTACTGACCTGCGTAGTGGTGATTTACCCCAAATCTGACTTAATGTTTTGTAGGATGCTCAACATAGTCAAGGCTATCCAGAGACACATGACAGACTAAAATTATTCTGAGAATGCTGAGTTATAATACAAGATTGCGTATCCTCCTTAATGTATATATTACATTATTAAAAATAATGCAACTTCATCATGGATCTTACACTCCTGAAGCATCTGAGGAGGAAATGTGTTCTTCAAATCACAGATCCGATTGTGGATCACCAATAAAATAAAGGGTAAAAGAGCAGGTTGTTTTTTTTTTAAAAAAAGTTGATTAAAAACTGCAAGAAAACTTTTTTTTTTTGCAAATGACAAAAACGTTTTTAAGTGTTAAATCCGGTACTGTGATAAAACAAGGAGTCCTTGTTAAATTGATTACATGACCCTGCCTCAGCAAGAACTGTTCTGTTCAAAAATCTTTAAAATGAACCTGGTTTATTTGGCCCATTTATGTAGCCATGATACACTATTCAAACTAATGCTCTTGTGGATGTAAGGCAATATTTTTATAGCAGTTTCGGCAGTTATCAGCTATACGAAAATTTAGGCTGAGCATTATTTTTTTTTGCGGC
>NW_008794407.1:1275809-1286323 GCF_000699145.1 Aptenodytes forsteri | reverse complement strand
GTCCTGAAAAACAAAGAGAGGATTTTTTTTTTTTTTTTTTTTTTTTTTTTTTTTTTTTTTTTTTACTATACGAAACTTGAGGCTGAGCATTATTTGTTTTTGCGGCTTGCAAGGCAAAGAAGTGGTACAGGTGATAAGAGTCTTGCATATGGTTGCAGACCAAAAAGTTGCTTCTTAGCCTTCTGAGTTGTTGGTTGTATTAGTGGTGTGCTAAATTGGCTCTGCTGGAAGTCTGGCTTTTGACTATTGTCCTTTTGAGGACAATAGTGACCCGACAATGGCGGTTAAGTACTGTCTCAACCACTTCATTATTTTCAGTTTTCCTTTTTAACACATAATGAGGTGGAAGATCACAGGAAGTTGCTTTCCATAAAGGACAAAAATCTTTCTAGGACTCTAACCAAGATCAGCGTATTATCTAGTACTGTAAATGCAGTCTACTTAAAAGGTTCTGAGTGAGAGCTGACTTAGGATATATTTCAGCTGCAAAGAGGTTTTCTGTGTAAGTTAATGAGTTGTGATTATCTGATATTAACACATATACGGGCCCACTCCATGCGTTAGATTTTTCCCTGTCATGATTGCCAGTCATTTAATTTTGCCAGCCTTTTAATTAATGTAAAAATGCCGCATTCCAAGTTACTTAAATGACTGAGATTTCTGGAGTTTGCTGAAGACTGTTTATTTTTGTGGATGATAAATGAGCTGACAGAGATGCTCTGCTGGGCTTGCCACTCACAAACAAGAAAGAACTAGCTGAAGATGTGGAGCTCGAGGGAAGCCTTGCCTGCAGTGATCAGAGGTTGCGGAGCTTAAAACCCTGAGAGAAGGGAGCGAGACAATCAGTAGGGTCACAAAGTTAGACCTCAGGACAGCAGATTTCTTACTTCTTCAGGGATCTGGTTGGCAGGATCCCGTGAAGGACTGCCCTGGGGGAAACGGGACCGAGGAAAACTGGTTGATCTGCAATATCATCATCCTTGGAATGCAAGGACAGGTCATTCAATGTGTAGAAGGAAGAGCAGGCCTTGCAGAAGGTCAGCATGGATGAACATGGAGACCCTGTCTGAGCTCAAACATGCACACAGCTTCCATAGAGGGTAGAGTCAAGGATTGGCCACCCAGGAGGAATATAGAGACAATGCCCGAATGTGCAGAGATAGGGTTAAGAAAGGTACAGCTCAGCTGGAGTTCAAACTTGTGAAGAGGGTGAAGGGAAATGAGAATGGCTTTTCTGAGTACGTTGGCAGCAAAAGAAAATGTGGGCCCACTGCTCACTGGGACAGGGGACTAAGCAACAAAGAACATGGGAAAGGCTGAAGTATTCAGTGCCTTTTTTACCTCAGTTTTCACTAGTTGGGTTTGCCCTCTGACCTTCTGTGTCTTTGAACCTTCTTGCAGAGTGTATGGAAAGGATTACCCATGGTAGCCAAAGATAGCATTAGGGTGTGCTTAAGCCAATTGAACATATGGAAGTCCATGGGAGCAGATAGGATGCACCTGAAGGTGCTGAGGGAGGAGACCAACGTCATTGACGCCTCTCTTATCTTTGAAAGGCCATGATGATCTGGGGAGGTTCCTGATGACTGGAAAAAGACAAATGTCATACCCATCTTCAGAAAGGAGAAAAAGGAAGATCCGGGGAACTACAGACCAGTCAGTTGCACCTCAGTTCCCAGTAAGGTTGTGGGGCAAACTGTTCTGGAAGCCATTTTATGGCACATGAAGGACCAAGAAGATGATTGTGAAGAGCCAGCATGACTTATCAGTGTCAAATCCTGCATGATGAACCTGATTGCCGTCTGTGATGAGATGGCTGGCTATGTGGTCAAGGGGAAAGCAGTGGTGGTGTTCTTTATCTTGACTTTAGTAAGGTGTCCCTTAATATCCTTAGATATCACCAAAGCAGTGATAGATAGACTGAATAATTGTCTGATAACTTGGGTGGAAAATTGGCTGAACAAGCGGGCTTCAAGTGGTACCAAGTCCAGCTGGTGGCCAGTTGCTAGTGGTGTCCCTCAGGAATTGATACTGAGGCTAATACACTTTAGTGTCTTTACAAATGACCTGAATGATGGGACAGAGTGCTATCTCTGCAAGTCTGTTGATGATAACAAACCGGGGGGAGAGAGTGATATGTGGAGGGCAGGGCTGCTATTTAGACAGACCTGGACAGGCTTGAGAAATGGGCTGACTAGAACATAAAATAAATTCAATGAAAGCAAATGCTAAGTCCTGCAGTAAGATGGAATAACCTTGTATGGCAGTACAGGCCAGTGGCCAACTTGTTAGATAGCTGGTTTACAGAGAAGGACTGAAGGGTTCTGTTCCACACCAAGTTGAACATGAGCCAGTAATGCACCTTGCAGCAAAGAATGCTGACCACATGCAGGGCTGAAATAGCCAGCAGGTTGACAGAGCAAGTTCAGTAGTGGGTCACCAAGATGGTCAGGAGGCCAAAGTGCATGATGTATGAGAGAGAACTGTGTTTGTTGAGGTCTACGAAGAAAAGGCTAAGGGAAGATCTTATTACAGTCTACAGTTGTCTAATGGGAGGGGAGAGAGAAGACAGAGCTGGACTTTTCATGAAGGTGCATGGTAATAAGAGCCAAATATACACAAACTGGAACGTAGGAGATTTCGGTTAGATAGATGGGAGCAATCTTTATGTTGGGTGGTCAAACACTGTTATAGTGCTCAAAGAGGTTGTGGAATCTCCATCCTTTGAGATATTCAGAACTCAACTGCGCACATCTCTGAGCAACCCCCTCTAATTGGACTTGCTTTGGAAGTCATCTAGTCTTCTGCTCAGAGATCTCTTTAAACCTACATGATTTTGTGGTTCTGTGAGTTAGTTGCTATTGCTATGACCTTACATCATTTTATGAAAAAGCTCCATGATTCTTAGGTGTTGTTTGAGAAATTTATTCAAGGTTTGGTGGTTTTTCTCCCCCCGTTTCTTTTTTAAAAAAGAGCTTTTCTTGATGCATTGTAAAGTCAAGCCCGTGGGGCTGAGTTTTGACATTAGAAATCACATACATCCTGCAAAGAAGAAAATAATTGTTCCGTGTTCTGAAATATATTCAAGAATTAGCTCAATATGTAATATTTAATAGCATGTTTGATTTTAAGAGAGAAGGCTGTAAAGGGTTCAGAGAAAGCTACAAATGTTTACTTTTACACTGAATGCAAATTATTTTCAGTCATTCTCTTTCAAACATGTATACATAATCAGATTTGACTATAGTGGGTGGGGAAAATTGTATGGAAAAATCAGATAATGTGGGGAAAATGGTTTTTACTCATGTGATTTTTATCAACACTGAGGTTGTCAAGTGATTTTAGACATGATTCACATTGATATGAGTGGAAGCAGAAATACTTAGGGGCATTCTAAGCCTGAAATAGTAAAAATTTGGGGTTTTTGTTCTTAATATTGGATCATTAGTTTGTTTTTCTTGGCATTTTCAAGAGCATCAGATTAGATTCTGTCACTGAAATGGAAAAAATTAAGGCTATTTTAAGAAGAAAAAACTTAACATTCCTTTCTGAAGAAAAATTGCTGTATTAAGCAACCATTGTACAGCTGAAAAATAACTGAGGCTGAATGTGCTTGTACAAAAAATATGAATAGAAAACATGGTAATTTAGTAGGTAAAAGCTGCTTGACTTGTTGCTATATATTTAAACAATCATCTGTGACAAGGAAACAAAGATGTCTGTTGACATGAGGATTACTTAAGAGGGATAAACACAATTCAGATAAGCAGTTATAAAATGGACTTTTGCAAATGTTTATGTTGCCCTTGAGCATGTTGAATCATATCGAGCGGTGTTTGTATATAAACAATATCACCTTAACAACACTGTGGTTGGTAGCAGTAATTTTCAACTCCTAATCTACAGGCAGTAAATTCTGACACTTAGAGACCTCTAGTTTCTAAAGTGGTCCGATTTAGTTTTCAGGTAGTTTAAATGCACATTAGAACTGAATTTTAAAAAGAAACAGAGCTAAGGTTAATTGTTGCTGGCTTTTTAGGTCCTTCTGTATTTTCTAGGGTTTTTTTTGATGTTCCTACAGATAAGGAATGAAACAAATACGAACAAAAGGTTGGGGGGAGAGTTCAAAATGATGATGAATGAAGAACCTTGCTCCGTGGTTTAAGGCTTATTGCTGAAAAATAGTACTTGATGCTTATATCGAATAGTACAATGTTTAGAGCTGGAAGAAAGAAACTTTGGAAGCAGAGCATTGACAGAGTTATAAAGGTAAGGAAAACTGAACTTTGGACTAGGTCCAGACTAGTAACCGTATAGTTAGAATAAAGGTGTAAATTGAGGGGGGCTGCGGGGAAGAAAAATGTGTGGTTTAAAATGGTGTAAGTGGATGATGTTGGTTTTGCAAAATACTCTAATTACATGAAAATGGATCAACTGCCTTTTTAAAGCAAAATGTAGTATTTGGGATAGGTATTTGTCCTAAGAGGTAGGGTTTTTTTGTGTAACTGATCTTGTAAGTTAATTGGTAGGGTATCAGTAAAGGCTTAGTTGCATGATTTGTTTTGAAAGGTAAATTTGCACTGGGAGATATTTATGCATTTGGCTACTGGTACTTGTATCTTGTCCGGATTGTTGCAGTGGTCTGGTAATGGTATAATTTCATATATGTTATACTGGTACAATAGCGAGCTTGATGCTAGATTTGGCAACAAAACAGGGGTGGGCTCTGCCACCAAGGAAAATTGAAGTTTAACTGCATTCTTCCCGTACTTGTAAAATGGGAACAGAATTTTGAAGGCACTACATAGTGTTGAGAAACAATAATAAAATACAAAAGTCCTTAAGACCCTTAGACTAATTTTAAAAGCTGGTTATTTGAAGAAACTGTTCCTGAGTTAATGTAATGTGGGAAATTCCTGAGTTAACAAATGTGGGAAAGCTCTGATTGATGTTTGAGATTTTAGAGTCAGCTAAGGGGAATGCCCTAATTCTGTAGGGTGTGTGTTTTTTGGAGAGGAGTGAATAAAAAGGTGTGTGTCTGTTGAAAGCTTGGGGTGCTTGGAAAGTGTAAAATGGTTTGCAGTTTACTTTTACAGGGAAATCCATGAGCAATGCTTATGCACTATAAAACATCTTGGAAAGTTAAAGGAGAGACAGAGGAATGCCATGTTGGTTAAATAAGTTTTGGATAAGACAGTAAATTAACAATACAACACTCTTACTTTACTTATTGACTCTTTTACTATTGAACTTCCCAGTAAAGTTCAAGTGTATTGCTCATCCATAAGACTTTGATCAGAGCGTGTCTAAATTCAGTAATGCACAGTATTCTGACAACCAAATGCATCATTTGCTGGATAAACAGTGTTCAGGAACAAGTTTTAACTTGCGCAGTTATGACTTGCATACTAAATAACATTCATGCTAACTCTATTTAGAGTGTCTGCAGACACATCAGCAACTGCACTCTGTAATGGAGAAGTTGGCAGTAGTCAATATTTGGTTTCTGCAGCCGCTGTTTCAAAGGAAGGACCCCAGGCAACTCTGACTTCTGATCTTTTAGTACCTTCTGCTTAGATGTATATACTTACATACTCTTGTGGTAGCTAGAAAACACTTTCTTCTTTTTTTTTTTTTTTATTTTTATTTTAACTTAATCCCATTTGTTGCTTCAGATCAGTGGTGTGATGGTTATGGGTTTAGGCGTATGTTGAAATGGATTTAGGAATCTTCCCTTTATTCTGCTTCAGGAGCAGATGTCTACTGAAATTAGTTTCCTGTGCTAAATTTTTGGTATTTAGGTATTAGGAATTTTAAGGTTTTATGTAACATAAAACAAGTTACTTGTTATAACTAGACTAATCGTCAAAGAAGGACTTTTTGGTTAATTAGTTTAGCTTTGGACTTTCATCTGTTGTGGTACTGTGTCACATGGCCTTTCTTACCTTTGGAACTAAGAGGGGGAAAAGAAACCCAAAACTAAAGGTGGCTGTGCTGCTGTTCTTTAAATGAAGAACCAAGGTAAAGCTGTACCACATAAAAACTTGGACAATCCTTCCAGATATCTAAGTGAGAAACCATTTATCTCTCGTAAATACCGTTGTATCTGGATCCTCCTACATCATGGGACGTTATGAGGAGGCTTTGTTGTATGACCTTGATCAGAATTGCTGCTGATACTTTCCAGGGTTTGCACATAAGTGTTACTGCACATACCAGCAATTCCTCTCTTACCTACATAAATGATAGCTCATGTGTTTTAGCAATCCTTCCATCTTCTTCAAATCTTACTCTTTCAGTGTTCTGTTAAATGATGTTTATTTGAATTACATAAACCTGCCTGGTTTTTGGTATATTTTTGTACAGATGCTTTTTAGGGATATGTTCTTCTGTAGTGAATCCTGCAGGACGTAAAATATACAGAAGCTCCTAGGCCATGACCACATTGCTGGTTTGAAGCAAGATGTGGGGGTAGTTAAAGTTAGCATCTTAAAGTCCAAAGGCTGAATTTTGAGAACAGGTTAGTGGATTCCTTCACTGAAGTTTTGGTTGATACAAAAGGATTGAGGGCCTGAAATGCACCCCATGCAAAAATCGGGAAGGAAACAAATCTGGAATACAAATCTACTTGTTCCTCCATGAGCCTTTTGCTCATTTATGCCTGGCCCTTCCTTAAAGATGGGGGGCAAGGGGGAAGGGAAGAATGAGAGGTAGAAAGCTCAACATTTTCTTGCAATTAATTCTCTGAGATTCCTAATCCTAAGTAAAGAATATCTTAAAAATTTATTCTTTAAGTAGTATGCAAATGGAAAGTGATTTTTTGATCAGTTACCAGTCTAGCTTATGAGTGTTTTTAAATATTTAATGACTTGCTTTTGAAAGCACTGAAGTTGGGTTTCTTCTACTTTTTTGGGCACAACCTAATCCTAAAAGTGAGGCAGCAGTGTCTTCTGATGACTGCAACAACTGAGAAGTGAGAGTTTGTGGTTGGGGAACACTTCATTTGGGGAGGAGAAGTTCTTAGAAATGGCAGGCCGTTAAAATATGGAAGCATGACAGGCAGGGTGTGTTCTTGAATTGCATTGTAGCTACTCTCAGGAAAAACATGCATGCAACTTGTATTAATTAGAGAGATATCTACCAGAACAATGCAAATGCCTTCCAGAAGTGACACATGATAAACGCAAGTGAATGTCTTAATCTTCATAAAACTATAGCTTTACTATCTATTTAATAATTCCCTGTTTTCTCTAGGTACAGTTCATAAAAATAATTTAAGTTAACTAGACTTTTAAAGTTTGACATATTAATGAATGCCCTTGTTATTACTGGACTTAGACATCAATATTGCCTAATGCTATGGGAACAGCTATACACAATAGCTAGTATATATTGTTACAATAGCTAGTATATTTGTATATAGTCTCTTGAGAGACTGCAATTAAAGGATTGGAAAGCATGAAAAGAACTGAAACAAACATCAGGGCATGATCACCCGGTTTGAGAAGAAGATGCTCATGATTTCAGCCTACATAAACAGCAACTTGTAGAAGAAATGGAGGCTATGAACATATCAAGGGCCATCTGTATAGGTGGAGTTGGGAACTGATAACCAGTATATATCTGGAGTTCTATGCTGGAAACACAGCAGAGTACAAAAGTAGTCTCTCTCTAGTTAAGTAAAACAAAAAGAGCTTATTGCTGGATTAAATAGAAGCTAATTGGCAGGGTATTGGTTGTACTTTTCTGTGTTAAAGAGGCATTATCAGTTGTGCTCAAATTACTGAAGCAACAGTTTTTAGGATTCTAGTGTTATCATCTAGTGTGAAGCTGTTTCAGCCCAAAATCATTGCTTTTTTTATGTCTAACTAGGGGGAAAAATTCTACCCTTGTTTGAGAACATGTAGGAAAGGCCAATCCTGTGATGACATTTCACTTTTGGGAAAGTGGAGACCATGTTAGGGAATGTCAGAGGTAAAATAGCATAAAGTACGTGTACAAATTAATCTGCTACTGCATTCTTCAGGCATATCTGTGTAAAGAACATGATTTGTATGTTTGTCTTTTACATGGAAAAACATTTCCAGTGCATTCAGCATTTATGAAGGCATGGTAGTAATTACAAGTTTACCGAATATTTGAAAATTCCTTTAGGAAGTAGGAAAGATAATTTACATAAGGGTATAAAGTATATTATGCAACTCCTATTGGCTCTGCAGAAGCTTGTGGATAAATCGCTTGTGCATACTTTATAGAGTTACTAGATTTTTCATAATCACTGGGGAAATAAAGATTGAATTTACCACCAATGAAACATAATTCTAAATTTCTTTTGAAAATGAAATGATATTAAATCTTGTAATCTGCAAGCACAATAATACCAGTAACTATTCCAGAAGGCTATTTTGTCTATAATGTAATGAAGTGTATTACATATGGGAATTCAATTTAATTAGAAGAGTAGGCATACTGCTTGAAGAATGGTATAATAGCTATAGTTAAGCACATTTGTAAACACTTGTCTACCTTGAGGCTTGTGGCTTGTTTTACTTCTCATTATATTAAAGAGATAATGTGTGAAACCCTAGCTTCCTCCAGGAACATCTGTCTTTATTAGACAACACTTACAATATCTTCCATGAATAACAAAGATGGGTCAGAATCCTGTCTTGACTTGATGGTCATATGTGACTAGACTGAAAAGCTGGGACTAAGGACTTGGGGTGTTGAAGATAACTTGCAGAATGACAGAGCCGTACATATAAAATAACTTTTTTTTTCTTCTCTACAGAGCCTTTCAACAAATAAATAATATTATACAAAAGACTGATGATAGAAATTTTGTGCTAAGTCCGCAAATAGAACAAAGAAAATCAACTGTAAAATCCTAACAGGAGTCGCTTCTAAAAATTTCATTTGAGTGCCTTAAAAACATAAACCACAAGTATAGAAGAATATAATTGCCTTTACTTTTTAAAATAAATTTTAGAATTTTCTTTATTTTTGTCTTCAAAATAGATTGTGACTTATTCATTGTCCACTTTGTGTTTTATAACAGCAAAAGCTCAAGGAAGAGAGGGAGGCTAAACGTGCTCGGCTGGATGGAAGGCATGATTACTTACTGGACACTGTTGCCTCTTGTGTGAATCTGGACAAAGCAGAAGTAGAAGATGCTATTCTTGATGGTAACCAGGTAATCTGATGAATTTGACAGTGAAGCTCATAGGGTGCCTTAGAACTGATATTACCATCAAATACTCAGTGAGATAGTTGAGATAGTTGTCAGACTTTGTGTCTGAGATTACTCAAGTCTTCTCATCAAAAGAATATTTCTCAGCATTGTGTAATTAAGTTGAACAACAGTCGTCTTAGTTTCAGGACCTATTGTAACAATATTGATTTTGAAATTGATTAGAATTTCTGCTTTCCAGTGGTTATAGATAGTACAGTAAAACCTGTGACACTATTTCATACTGGATCCACAGCATGAAGCCTCTCAATCCTTGAATATATAGTGCATGTAGATTCAAGAGTCCTGTCCACAGCAGACTGCATGTTGTTGTTGTTTCCATTAGGCTGCCACCAGCATTTGTGAGACTACATTGTGATCTAGTTTAGGAAATTAAATCAGGTGGAAACTACTTGACAAAATAGAATGGCTAAGTGATCTGACTGACTACACGAGGGCTAATGCAGGGGGTAAGCAGTTAGAAATATGTATATTGAGGAAACAGTGCATCAAAGTTGATGGTAAGTATTATATGCAATGGAGATACATTTTGTGATTTGAAAAGAAATCATTATTATTTTAAAACCTAGGTAGGCAGCAAGTAGATCTTGTTTTACTCCCTGACACTAAAGTAAACATTGTCGTGGTTTTTTTTTTTCTCTTGCATTCTCTTTCCATCTGTGTACCTTCAGTTTATGCATTCCCATTTCAGTGCTAATATTGTTGAGAAACTGAAGAAAGTCCAGTGGAATACTACCAAGCTAGTGATGGACATACAACATGCAAAGTATGCGAAGAGGGGGAATAAGAGATTGAGGGGAAGTCAAATAGTAGCCCGCAGTTGCTTGAAGAGTAGTTACAAAGATGACAGGGCTGAACTCTTCTCAGCAGTTGCAGATGATATAACAAAGGCAATAGCCACAACTTGCACATTGGACATTAAGAGACCCTTCTTGATGAAAAGGGACTCTGTCCCTTTGACCAGGACAGAGTTAATTTTCTTCCTAGTAGCTGGCATAGTGCTGTGTTTTGGATGTAGCATGAGAATAACGTGATAGCACACTGACATTTTAATTGTTGCTAAGCAGTATTTATACTAAGTCAAGGACTTTTCAGCTTCCCATACACTGCCAGCGAGGAGGTGCACAAGAAGCTGGGAGGGAGTATAGCCAGGACAGCTGACCCAAACAGGCCAAAGGGACATTCCATACCATATGACATCATGCTCAGTATATAAGCTGGGGGGAGTTGGCCGGGGGGCGGTGACCGCTGCTCGGGGCCCGCA
>NW_008794407.1:1274138-1275689 GCF_000699145.1 Aptenodytes forsteri | reverse complement strand
TTGTTATTATTCTATTATTTAAAGTATTAAACTGTTCTTATCTCAACCCACGAGTTTTCTTACTTTTGCTCTTCCGATTGTCTCCCCCATTCCACTGGGTGTGGGGGGAGGGTGAGTGAGCGGCTGCGTGGTGCTCAGTTGCTGGCTGGAGTCAAACCACGACAATGGGAATAGGTTAATCAAGTGAGCTGTGTAATTTCTATCCCTGAGGTTTTTGAGACTCAGCGTAGGCAAAGCTCTGGATGACCTGAGCTGCTGTTAATGATACAGGAGGCTGGCCTTGAGATCTCCCAGAAGTCCCTTCCGACATTTCTGTGATTCCATGTGATATAGGAAAATAAGCTGTGCAGAACACTGTCACACAAATTAAAAAGCAGAACTTGTTTCAGCCTTTGTGTGTTTTATCTCTAAATGGGTTTCCTGGCAGACTGTATTGCCTGAGAATAATTGTCAGATGAAGAAAATATTAGCAGCTGTTATACTTGGAAAGAGAAAAGTGTAATAGTTGTTTTGACCTCATCTTGGAAGGCTCAGCCAAGATTTTCTGGAATAGCAGTTTATATGATCTTGGTGTAACTGAGGCCCATTATTAATGGAAGAGGGATAAATGTGGCTTTCTTCCTGCTGCTGGTGATCTCTTAGCCTTTTTCCTGCACTAGGAAGCACAAATGGTACCAGCAAATGTTTCTGAAGAAGAACTAGAAGTAGAAGCCTTTTCTGCTGGAAAATTACTGTTGGTCACTTCTTGTAAATACAAGTCAGAAGTCCCTTTATTAAGATCAGAAGTAAAATCAGCCCTTCTGCTCTGTCTGGGGAACTGCCTGCTGGAAACTGGAGCAGCAATTTTCCTGGAAGAGCCCCCTTTTGTGATTGTTTTTCCTTGCAACTCACGTACCCGTGCCTCTCGGGTTGAGGTAGATTTTTCCATCCCACTTCCTCATGTCCTCTCTGTGGTCACATAGGTAAAACCACAGGGTGGCCCATGGTGAGTATCCACTATATTCTGTCTCTTGAGCAGAGGGATGCTTACTCCTAATGGCTGAGATACTGGTCCGTACAGGTGGGGAGTAGAACCTATCCTCTTTGAGTTGCTGGACCTTCCGGCACAGTTTCTCCACAGTCAATAGGTAAAACCACAGGGTGGCCCATGGTGAGTATCCACTATATTCTGTCTCTTGAGCAGAGGGATGCTTACTCCTAATGGCTGAGATACTGGTCCGTACAGGTGGGGAGTAGAACCTATCCTCTTTGAGTTGCTGGACCTTCCGGCACAGTTTCTCCACAGTCAAGATGCAGGCCAGTAGGGAGGAAGAGAGACTTTCTTTGTAATGCTGGAGTTGGCCAGCCAATTCATCCACCGTTAGTTCCTCTCCGTCTTTCCAGGTCATTACTGCCAATGAGTTGGCATATGATGATGGTGCACTCCGTACAAACTTCCACCACATGGGTCGCATGCACTGGACTTCATCTGTATCTTTGGATAACTGCTCGCTGTTCAGGTCATCATAAATCACCTCCAGCACAGCTAATTCCCTCAGGTACTGCATACCC
>NW_008794407.1:1260075-1272580 GCF_000699145.1 Aptenodytes forsteri | reverse complement strand
GTTTGGGTCAGCTGTCCTGGCTGTGCCCCCTCCCAGCTTCTTGCTGGCAGGGCATGGGAAAGTCCTAAGTCCTTCATTAGTGTAAGCACTGCTTAGCAACAACTGAAACATCGGTGAATGTTATTCTCATCCTAAATCCAAAACCTAGCACTATGCCAGCTACTAGAAGAAAATTAACTCTATCCCAGCCAAAACTAGGACAAGGACTTCAATGAGGTGCTGCTGCATTTCAGTAAATGAAGAAATGCCCTGTGCCCTCAGTTTGATAGACGATATACAGCATGTACAGTAAGTGGTTTCAGTAAACTGAAGCATGGCCTGGCTATATGCAGTTGTGTTCGGCATGGAAAAATTTAAGTGATTCAATTAAGTAGCTGTGTGCTGCTAAAGGACAAGGCAACTCAGTCATTTTTTTTGGGGATAGTAACTGGGCCTGGTATAATTTTATTATTGAACAATGATAATGTGATGAGTATTTTTCAGCCCTGTATGTTAAAAATCTGAGCAAGTTAAACTTTTCATAGTGTGTATGCTATGCATAAATACGTCAACGTGATCTCAAACAGATAGAGCGCATTGACAAATTCTTGGCCCCTGGTGGTCTGCGTCATTTGATGTTCTACTATCAAGATGTGGAGGCAACGGATACAGGTAAAGCAACTTAGATTTTCCTGTGACATGTTATACTTGTGCTTAGCAAGCATGGAAGGAGAAAGCAAACAGTAAAGTTCTTATAAACTGGGTCTTAAGGCAAGTCAAGTTTGGTCATACTGGGACTCTGTCCTTGCTCATGAAATGAGGATTGTTGAAATTACTGAAGCTTATTAGTGCAGTTCTGCATATTGCTCGTATGCAGCAGCAAGGTACTTCCTTGCGAGCCCAGCAACTCTTGCCTGGGAGGTTGGAAAATGGTTTTCGATAGTTAAAAGATGACTTTCACACAACGTGAGCAGTGACAGATGCTCTGCCCCCTCCCCTCCAGTCACACCACCAGTCTGCCCTAGAAGCCCTCCGCATTTCTCGGCATATGACCATCCATCCATGTGACAGGTCCTGTCACGTGACAAATGGCCCCAGGAGACCTACATTACGGGTAGCAGGGCCATTGCCCCAGAAGTCCCTTCTGCTCATATCCCCTTCCCTTCCCCAGTGCCCCCATGTTACCACACTTCTGGGGGAAGTCGTCTTCTCCCTTACCCTGGAGGCAGCTCAGGACCCTTGTGACAAGGACAATCCTCCCTTTGCCCATGGCTTCTGTCCCAGAGTCTCCAGTGCTGCTGCCGTTGGGACTAGCCAGGCCCCATGTGACCTCTGAGACCCTGTGATGGGTTGGTGGGAGTTCATCCAGGGTAAACAAGTGGGGTGTAGAAGAAGGGCCTCATAAATATATCTGTGTATATCTGTATAAATATGTGTGTTTATGCATATGTAAACATAAACCTATATGAGTGTACAAATATGTATTTATACTTTATGTATTTTCAGTATATATGTATGTATATACCTAAAAGGTATGAAAAGACTGTTTAACATGATATAAGCAACTTTAATTATTAAAATTTAAATGTACATAGAAAATTAAATGAAAATACAAACTCGGCCACCAATTTAGAAATCTGCTGAACAAGTTTTAACATGCCTGAGTTGAAGTGATGGAATTGTGTTGGAGAGAGTGTGAGGCAAGGGGCAAAGCCTGGGAATCTAATCAGAGTCCCCCCTCACCCATCCCCAAACCAATCAGATGACCCTACAGTATGATTGTGGTGGCCTTTAGTCTTTGAGATGTGCTGCTCAATGCAGGCAACATGGAAAGCTGGAGGAAAAAAAAACTACAAAAACCAAATTCACAGCAACATGTGCATTAAGTGAATAAGCAAAAATCCCCAAAAGACCATGTGTGCTGGAGGGAAAAAAAAAGTAAGAAAAAATGAAGTGATGGTGAAGGAGGAGAAGACAGGTGAGTGTGGGATGAAGCGGGTGTGTTGGAGGCTGCCTTTGCCCACAGCCGTGAGCGTACAGTTTCTTGTAATACCATCACAGTGTGCAGCTTGTGCTGTACATTTTTCCTTCTTAGGTGGGGCAGAGTTTGTAAAAGAATGTTGTGTGCTGATTGTTCTGGGGCTGTGGTTCTCAGGCTAGCAAAGCAAAAATCGGAGCTATAGTGGTGGCTACTAATCAATAAAGTTAAGTAAATTTTTATGGCATTGCATGCATCTTGTTGGCAAAGGCACTTACTACGCACCACCTCAAATACAAGCTGGTTTTCCGACCCTGATGTGGATCAGTGAACACTTCTGTTAGGGCAGAAGATGACCCCGTGAAGGGTGCCTACAAGATATTTTGTGCCTCTGCAGAGCAGGAGACTGTGTATCTCTGAGTTCAGGAAGATGTACTCCAGAGCCCTAAGGGGTCATTTCAAAATCTGGTTTTATGCCCAGCCTCACATGCAGGTTTCTTGCAATGTTTTGAATGGCACTTTTAATATGCAGCTTAACAACTTCTAGCACCCTTTTCAGTAACAGTACAACTTTTCTAAAGAGACTGCAGAGTATACTTCCTATTCCAGCTCCATACATTGTGGGGATGCCCTGAAAACTGGGATGACTGTTGCTGGTCTAGCCTCTGTAATTATTGAAGTACAAGGATAGTGCAAGTTTATGTTAATTGGCAATAAATTAATAAAATTCTCGGTCAAGACTGTTTTGCTGGTGACAGAGCCCTTGATGTACTTCTGAGGTAAACAAAAAAGAGACTTCTGCAGGAGCTGTGGTGAAAAAGGGGAGGGAGGAAGGTGATGTGAACAAAAGGGTGGGAAGGGGACTTATGGGTGGCCACCTGATCCAAAATAGGGATCTCTGGGGTAGATGGTCATGTGTCTGAAAGAAAAAGGGGTGGGGGACTTGCCGCTTTTTGCAATTTTTTGGATATTGTCCTTTAACTACTGGTATCAACGATTCGCTTTTTGATTTTTTTTTTATTGTTGCAGTGTCTCACTGAGATGCGTGTGCGTGCACATTTTACTCTGAGGAGACACTAGAAAACTAGTAACAGAGAAGTAGCGTGGCCAAAAACACAATTTAAGAGAATTATTTTTCCCCCAAAGACACTGCTACTTCTTGGTGACTCTTAGGCTGTTGGTAACACTTGTAAAACATGGGAGCAGCGTATTCATATTGGGGAAGAAGAAAGGACAGGGAAGTCCCTTGTAGCTTCCTTATTGGTTTTTGTTTGTTTGTTTTTCCCCAAAGAATATGCTGTGGCCTGCCTCTCCTTGTTTCCAGAAGCGCACTCTTTCTTTTTTTTGTATGTTAGACTTAGCTCTACATATTCTTAAAGAAAGACAGTTGATAATAGCTCCTCTGAGGTAAACGACATTTGCTGATTTTTTTAATTTTTTTTTTTAAGCAATAGAGCATTGTCTGCAACTACATGATACAAAGCCATGTAAGAGGGTCTTGAGCCTGAACCTTTGCTTAGAAGGAATAGAAAACAAATAAATGAATAGAAATGAAAGGCTTTTGATGTGAGAATGGCAAAACTAGGTGAAATAGTTCTTACTGTGCCGTGAGGACTCTGGATGCTGCGTATTGCCTGTGGATAGTCCCATGGGGTGGTTGCAGGGGACTGGGACTCACAGAGACACAAATGATGACTGAACTGTTTGTTTAGAAAACTTTTCTTTGAATAAATAATCAGTGTTTTTTAAATGTTTTTTATTTGAATCTATAGAGCACTTTGGCCTTCCAGGAACAGGAATCAACTCTCATTTGACAAAGAAGAAGAAACCTAAAGTGTTTGTGACAGAGGGGAAAGAAGTTGCTTTAACTGGTGTATGCGTTTTCTTCATTAGATCTAGTCTTTTTAAACCCATCACAACTGAGAATATCTATCAGGTAAGAGTCAGTGACTGCTGATGACTGTACATAATCTTGTTTAAAATTCATTTTCATCATGGGGTATTTGCTCTCAGCACATAACTTGACAGCCTTTGACACGGCGGAATGAGCAAAAGGACACAGTTTGGCTAAATGAAACACAGGGCAAAAAAGGAGGGGAATGGAAAAAACGACATTATCTAGTGGCAGCAACTTGAAATCTATCATCGCTATGAAGAAATGATGCTAAGGAAGAAAATTTATGACAATCCAAAATGACAGAGTAGTTAGTCAGTACCTAAATAATAAGCTGTTAAATTTCAATAAGTGCTAGCAAATCCATTAAAAAACCAAACAAAAATGGTTTTATTTTTGAGAGCATATATGCAAATTATATATAAACAAGTTTTTACTGGTGAAAGACTCCTTAAATCTATGACAGTCTGACGTGAACAAAGCTGGATCAAGTGCTCCAGTAGCAACAAGCACAGAGTAAAATGTAGGGAATCCTATAGTTGTAGACAAACTAACCGGAACGCTAAAATAAGAATAATGGGCTAAATGAGAATTTAGTGTTGTGCAAAACTTTCTGTACACTTCAGAATGGGAACTTTCAAGTATAACTAAGGCAGCAAGTTTTAACTTCCCCCATCTCTTCTAGGAAAACCTTTAAACCTCTATTTTGCCCAGATAGGCAGGAAATAGAAGAGTAAAGGGGTAGTTAGTCAGTACCTAAATAATAAGCTGTTAAATTTCAATAAGCGCTAGCAAATCCATTAAAAAACCAAACAAAAATGGTTTTATTTTTGAGAGCATATATGCAAATTATATATAAACAAGTTTTTACTGGTGAAAGACTCCTTAAATCTATGACAGTCTGACGTGAACAAAGCTGGATAGTGTGCTCCAGTAGCAACAAGCACAGAGTAAAATGTAGGGAATCCTATAGTTGTAGACAAACACCGGAACGCGCTAAAATAAGAATAATGGGCTAAATGAGAATTTAGTGTTGTGCAAAACTTTCTGTACACTTCAGAATGGGAACTTTCAAGTATAACTAAGGCAGCAAGTTTTAACTTCCCCCATCTCTTCTAGGAAAACCTTTAAACCTCTATTTTGCCCAGATAGGCAGGAAATAGAAGAGTAAAGGGTGGATGAGCTGGCTGTCATCACCAGATTATTATTTGATTTTTACAGATATATGCTTTAAAGTTTTATGATTAACCTCTTAATTTTTTTTAATGGTTTTGAAAGACCTGGTGCAGATTTTCGTCAATTATATGCTATTTAACATTTGAAGATTTTTTGCTTATTAATAATGCTTGCAAGCTGGTAATTGCAACTGAAAGATGTGTAAAGCAAACTTCTTCACAAGTAACGATATAGCCCTTGCTGATAGTAGATAATACCTTAAAAACAGGAAAGACAAGTTGAAAAGTAAAAATGATATGTCTGAAGACACATGTAATGTGTGACACTTAAATACAAGTTGTTTGGTGTTAAATTATTTTGCTGAAAAAAATTCTTGTGGTACCTTCTAATGAAGCAAAAAATGGCTGGCAGATTCACATCATTTGTCTTAGAAGTATTTAGAGCCTTCTTCAGAATGTCTAAAAAGCAGATGTTCTGTGAATTGTTCTCTCTCAAACTGGATAGAGGTGTTCTTCCTGGACCAAAATCTTTGGGCAACTGCAAGTCAGAATTAACTGTGGTTCATAATTCTTCTAGTATCTAAGCCTTTTAAGTGCATTGATCTCTGCCTATATATGTATGTATGAATATATTCAAAAATATAATTCTGATAGCTTGAGAAGTGGCAGGCTGGAATAATTTTATTCACCCATATAAACTGAGCTTTATAAATAGAGGTCTCTTATACTCTCGTTATATTTTGGAAGTGTTTTCAGATCTTCATTTCCTCAGTTTTGTATGACAAACTGTGACTCTGTGAAAATCTTGCAGCTCCTGCTAGCAAGAATTGTGCTGTTATTGCTTGAAGAGCACTTGTACACACTGGTAATTTTTGAGGTGCTCAAGGCAATAGGACTGGAATAAATGTAATGATGGCAAAATTTTGTTTTCTATTTTAACTTGTATTGTGTTTCTTTTACAGGAAGTAAATTTTAATATGATGAATGTAGGTCGAGATGGCTTACTAGAAAGTGTTGAGCAGTTGATATCAGAAATCTTCATTCCAGCCTTACAGACTATGGACTGTAGCTGGGTTGAACTTGGTGAACCTCAACAAGCTTCCAATATTAAGCAGGACTTCCTTGGTTCCCTTGAAGTGTTTGTTAGTGTGCTGTCGGGAACTCAGCAAAGTCTGTTGGAAAAGGTAGTATGTTCATGTGGCAACTAGAAATTGAGTTAGCTGCAGAATGTCTCTTGCTCTGGAGCTTTTGAATTAGCTGCTGTTGTAGAACACTTGTTAAAAATTGCTTTTGTTAAGCGGGAGAAAAAAACCCCACTTTTGTTTGTTGTCATCAGTAACTTGTTACACGTTGATCTGCGGCTTTAATGTCTCTGAAAGTTTGTGACTTTAACAATTCTGCAGCTGATTCTGTTACTGTTTCTTCTGGTACCGTTCTTTTGAGCTATTAACTTCTCAACTGTTCAATGACTGTGGCCTTTCTTAAACCAAGAACGATTAATGTATGACACAGTGGCTTTAACCGTTAGTTCCTACTTGGGCCCTTTCCTTCACAAAGGCTGAGAGCACAGCTGCCAGGCTGGTAAATTCTCCAGATT
This sequence comes from Aptenodytes forsteri, assembly GCF_000699145.1. Lineage (NCBI taxonomy): Eukaryota > Metazoa > Chordata > Aves > Sphenisciformes > Spheniscidae > Aptenodytes > Aptenodytes forsteri. The sequence continues at coordinate 1,265,957 of NW_008794407.1, read as the reverse complement.
CTGGAGTCCAGTTCTGGCTCAAACCAGTTTAATTTAAACTGAAGTGGGAATATGAAGAGAGATACCCTAAGTGGGGAAACCAGTTACTTTTTGAAGTTCCTGGTTTATATGTCACGAACATTTCAGCATTCCATGGTTTTTTTTAACTTGTGTTTTAGGTCAATCTGAAGAAATGTGAAACATATGATCTGAAAACTCTAAGAGGACCTTCAGATTATCTGATGGCTGCTAACAGCATAGACACTCTCGAAAGAATAGAAGTCTGCATGAAAGGGTGGACCAAACAAATTGAACAGGTAATACACTGGACAAATGTGAAATATGACATCATCTTCATATTGGCAGCTGATGAGTTTAATCCTATTGGCATATAGCTACCTTTCTATAAATTTAGATGTGATCAATCCCTGTATTTTAAAGTACTCTTGGCATGTTTTGTGTGCTTTTACTTCTCAATGAGAATATTACACAAAGCTTTTTTCATCTACTAGTAAATGGAGCGTACGCATATCTTTGGAAGCTTAGTTCCCTGTTTTTGATATAACTTCATCTTAAAGAGAAAACATTGCGCTGATGGAACCTCTTCATGTGGTTAGAAGTATTGTAAGGTCAGTGCACCTGTTTTAAGTGCAGATAGAATTAAAAAATGCAGATGAGATTTGTAACTGCAGTTTTTTTAATCTTAGAAGCAGGTCCTCTGTAGACTATATAGCATAGATCTTAAAGTTCTTTTCAGAAAGAAATGAAAATACCAATTGAGTTATTTAATGAAATTAACATCAGGTTCTTGTGGTCTATGCATCAGCAATCCATTCAATGTAAAACATAAGAGCTCAGGGAAACAAGTTCTGTAATGTTTGTACAGGCAGACATTAAGGAAGAGGACAGGATGAGTAACTTTTAAAGTTGGAAAATAGAAACTTAGTTGCTACCTTATTCTCTGTTCTGCTTGTAGAATTTACTGCCAAGCTTTTATTGGAGAAATATGTTTATTGAAAAATTAAGAAATCAGCTCCACGAAAGACTTTTCTTTATTAAAGCCTATATCTCTTAAAAGGAAGAAAGATAATTAAAAAAAGAAACCGCTGTAATTTATAAACGTATGAGCTGAAACCAGTGGGGAGAATGTATTGCAATTAGCTGCACTTCTTCCAAAAGATTTACTCTCTTTTCTTTTGCTACTCACCTATTGCCAAATAGGGTAAAATAGTCATTAAAGTGTTTGCTATCATTAATTTAGCAAAGCAAGAAAGATCTTTAGTCTAATGAATGCAGATGTCATGGAGAGATTTTTAGTTGTGCATTATTTTTTGGTGAAAGGAGGATAGTTCGGTTTCCTTTCATTCTTGGAATTGCATTATGGGTTTATGGATTTTAATACCAAACTTAAGAATTTTAGATTTGCTCCCTGAAGAAGGGAGCCATATTTTGAGTTGACGTTAAATGTTTCTTGTTCTTTATTGTATGAGGGATCGGAAGCATAATTTTTGACTGGACAGAAGTTTTCATAGCTATTTTTTGCTTTTTAGGAAAGACTTAACAAATGGCAAGGTTCATGAGGGCACTTTATTACCCCTTACAACAGTGAGGGATATGAGTGAGCAGAGGCATAGCTGTAGTTAAGCTTAGAATAACTTATTGTTACGTAATAATTCTGTCCCCACATCACCCGGTTCTCCAAGGGACTTGAGTTTGACCCTTATGAACATGGCTTCATCCTTTATAAACAAACCAGCGCAAAATCTACCATTGCTGGTTTGGATTAAAGGTCCTTTTAAACCAATGACCTCTCTGACAACACGCAAAAGTGGATGCTGGGGCAGAGTGTAAAAGCAGAGTAAGCTGATAGCAATACTTCCCATCAGTATTCTCCCAGCCTCTAACAATTTGTAATTCAGAGATTTTGTAAGCCAGATTAATTTTTTTTTTTTTAAATTCAGTAACCTTCTGTGGTTTTCTTTTCCATGTAAACTTCTCCAGTGTCCCCTTCAGCTTGTTCAGAAAACATAAGGATGTGGACAGAAATTATTTCAATCCATGTTACCCAGCTCACAGAGAAAAGCTGAAGCCACTGAGCTGATGAGAGATAAGGAAGCCTCCTAGGTAGTTTGAAGTGCACCTGAATCTACCTTAATCCTCAAGATCTTGAGTGATGCATTTCAAAACAGTAAAAGGAGCTGTTTTACCGTTTCAAAGTTGTTTATGTTTTTACAACTCATTCATTACATTCACAATGCAAGCTTTCACATTCAGCATTATTATAGATCTGCAATGCATTCTTCTATTTGTTGTGACTGAAGTGTTGTCAAATATTATGTAGAATAAGTTACAACTAGTAAAAATTTTCAGTGAATATTATACTTATCAAAAAATGTTGTGAAGCAAACTAAAGCAATCTTCAGAATATCCTTAAGCAGCTGGCTGCTGGTAGTTGGATTACCCACTGGAGAAGGATCACAGTAAATATGCTGCCTCCAGTTCTTAACCTCAGCATTTACTGTCAGCTCCTTGTGTCCATATTGCATTAGGGAAAGTGTTCTGTCTATGCTTATACCGTGGTTACTAAGGTGAGCATCTCTACCTCTTGTAACAAATAAACTGCTGCAAAAGGTTCACCTTCGCCAAGAAAGCAAAGTAGAAAACAGTGATTCCCAGTGGATTTAATGAAAGCAAAAGGAACACAGCGATTCAGTGAACACTATTCTCAGTGGTCAAAGTCGTACTTTGAAACATGCTTTGCAGGTTATTTGCAGGAAATGTAATTGTCTGTAACAGTGCTCTTGAGATACTACTCCCTCTTTAACTCAGAACTAAAAAGGCCAAGCAAAATTAAGGTCTCTTATGTGAGGTGGTGGCTGAGTGAGGTGATTTATCACGGGAGGTTAATACTAGGAGTTAAATTATGAATTAATCCATGCTATCCATGCAGATAAAAAATATTAGCATCACTCACTAATATTACTGTATGATAAAAGGTTCTTGCAGAAAATGATCAGTTGAGAAAGGAAGCTGATGACCTTGGACCACGAGCAGAGCTTGATTACTGGAAAAAGAGATTGTCGAAATTCAACTACCTTACGGACCAGCTGAAGAGCCCAGATGTGAAGGCAGTGCTTGGAGTACTCACTGCTGCTAAATCCAAACTGCTGAAGGTTTCTGTTTTGAATTATGACAGATGTAAAGACTAGAAATGCTCTGTATACCCTAGCTCATTTTGGTGGTGTATATAACATTGCTGGTGGGGAAAATATTGAAGCATCTTTGACTTTTGTTTTCTGTGTCCTTCCCTATTCCTCACCTTGAGTAGATAAAGTTTAAATCTAGTTTAATTTGTTGGAAAAGGCTGGGAATCCCCTTTGTCTAAAGGCTGATAATGTACTGCATCCACATGGCTCAACAGAAACGAATACAAATCTTTGAAAAGTTGATTATTAAATCAGAAAAAATTGTATTCATGAACTGGGTATTTAATGAAAAGAAAATGAAAACAACACCATTTTTTAAACCTCTTTCTCATGTTGTTACAGTCTCTGTCAAAACTGCTTCTGGGATCGTAACTTCTCACATTGACATAACAAAGTTAAAGACCCATCGCAAACACAAAAATAAGTGAATAAAACAAAAAGTCTTGGCTCATCAAAATGAGAGACATGAAACAAATACATGATTATATATTCATCAGTCCATCAAGCAAAATAGCTAACAGATGATGTCTATATATTTTACAGCAGCTTGACTTGACACTACTACTGACATAACTTGTTGAGCTGAGCAGTCTAAACTAACTGTATGTTCACAATCAAGTTATTGAAGCAAAACAAGGACCTGTTCCTCATCTTGGGTAAACAAATGTAACTCTGAAGGAACAGATCTGTGCTGTCAAATGTGTTTAAAGGCTAATGACAAAACAGAGTGATCTCAAAACAGTTTTTCTGAAATGTGTGGGTTTGTTTTTTTTCAACTTTCTATTCTTAGAACTGGCGAGCGTTGGATATTCGCATCACAGATGCAGCAAATGAAGCTAAAGATAACGTGAAGTATCTATATTCTCTGGAAAAATGTTGCGACCCATTATACAATAGTGATCCTGTAAGCAGAACTTTTAAATTCTTAACATAGATCTCTTGAGATGACTAAAATGAATGTATTTTGTAGGATCAGTTTGGAAATGACATAGCATTTTAGGTGTGCATCTCCAGTTTGAGACTTTGTTCAGTTATGCTAAAAGTGGCATAGTAGGAATTTCTGGCTACAAAATAAAGTACTTGATAGTTTCTTGCGGTGGTATCTATGAAGCTTTTGGTCTGATGATGAAACTGGATTCTGTGCTATGGGAGGAAGTGAAATCTTTGCAATTAAAAAAAAAAAAGGGGTGAAAGTGAACCTGGTGCTATGCTAAAGACAAAGGCTGGGCTTTTGTCTTTGTGCTGGCAGCCAGGTCATGCTTAGCCTAACATTTATAAGGCAATTTTCAGCTTCTTGGGTTAGGAAAACATAAATATGGTTATGTAAATATAAAGGTGTAAATATAAATCACCTTCTCATACCATAGTAACAGGATGATGCAAGCATAACAAGTCGTAAACAAAATCAGCCAACCTAAAGTATGGGATAGGAGGAAGGATTCTCACTGTCCCATTATCTGCTAAAGTAGGTGGCAAATGGCTGCTTTTATTAAAACTGGTTTTGCAACTGACTGTATGTCTTGCTAGTCAGAGAAGTATGACAAGTAGCCTTGAAGACTCAAAGCTTTGACGACCGTAGCTACCGCGCTCTCTCCATACTTTTCCCAAAGTGAAATTGCTTCCAAACAGTGCTTGGGGCAACCATGGTATAGCTCTTTGTTTCCATTTACTGGACGGTGTTAGAACAGTGTGTTCTTTCAGTGTTTCCCAATCTGATATTTTAATCTCTCTGATGAAAGGTTAGTATGATACCCATACAAAACAGAGTTGAAGTGAATATGCTTGCTGTTGGCACTGTGCAGGGTCTGTTGGTCTGCTTTGTGCTCCCCGTACTGGCTTTTACCAAGGAGGAAGTGGTGCCAGCTTCAGAGATGTTTAGTTTTGAGAGGGTGTAGCACTTGGGGTGGAAGCCATCGAGGCATGGAGTGTGAACCTTTCCCTTACTGATACTTACCTGCAAGATGTTGAGAACTGGTTTGTCAATAGAGTAAAACTGTCATTGCTTTGGAAATTCAAACATGAGGAGGAGCTGTCTGGAAAAATCTTTCAATCTGGCCCATTCATGGGCTGAAGACAGGACCACTGGACTTTTGAAATGACACTTCTCCTTGAAGTATTTAGCAAAAGGCTCTTCTCTTGTACACAAGACTTGCTGAAAATCATAGAGGGTATGGAGAATTAAAATGGGTGTGGTGGGTTAACCTTGGCTATGGGCCAAACTCCCACCCAAGCACTCTCTCACTCCCCCTTCTCAACAGGATGAGGAGTAGAATAGAGGAATGAAAAAGCTCGTGGATTTTTCAGACAAAGACAAGGGCATCACTTACCTATTATCATTGTGGGCAAAACAGACTCAACTTGGTGAACAGGAACTTAATTTACTGCCAGTGAAAATAGGTTTGGATAGTGAGAAACAAAGACAAAAATTAAAACCACATCCCCCCACCATCCCCTTTCTTCCCAGGCTCAGCTTTACCCCTTCACTCCTGACTTCTCATCCTCCTGCCCCCTGAGCGGCGCAGGGGGTTTGGGAATGGAGGGGCTGCGGTCAGCCCATAACAGCTTTCCTCTGCCGCTCCTTCCTCCTCACACTTTTCCCTGCTCTGACACGGTCTCTCTAGGGGCTGCAGGGGCATCTCTCTCTCTGCTGGGGCGCCTGGAGCACCTCCTCCCCTCCTCCTGCTCTCCCCCCGGGGC